>NW_027472685.1:0-458296 GCF_030347505.1 Rhynchophorus ferrugineus
GGGCCCAAGTTAGAAGCAGAGCCTAAGGTGTAAATTATCGATAGTCCATATCTCGGAAACTATAAGAGATAATGCAATTTGGCAACCGGCAATGTAATTAGCATGCCGAATATTACTTGGAATGTGAATTGGAACGAAATCGCCAATAGGTAAGACCATTTTACAATTTGGGCCCTAGTTAGAAGCAGAGCCTAAGGTGTAAATTATCGATAGTCCATATCTCGGAAACTATAAGAGATAATTCAATTTGGCAACCGGCAATGTAATTAGCATGCCGAATATTACTTGGAATGTGAATTGGAACGAAATCGCCAATAGAGAAGACCATTTTACAATTTGGGCCCAAGTTAGAAGCAGAGCCTAAGGTGTAAATTATCGATAGTCCATATCTCGGAAACTATAAGAGATAATGCAATTTGGCAACCGGCAATGTAATTAGTATGCCGAATATTACTTGGAATGTGAATTGGAACGAAATCGCCAATAGATAAGGCCATTTTACAATTTGGGCCCAAGTTAGAAGCAGAGCCTAAGGTGTAAATTATCGATAGTCCATATCTCGGAAACTATAAGAGATAATGCAATTTGGCAACCGGCAATGTAATTAGCATGCCGAATATTACTTGGAATGTGAATTGGAACGAAATCGCCAATAGAGAAGACCATTTTACAATTTGGGTACAAGTTAGAAGCAGAGCCTAAGGTGTAAATTATCGATAGTCCATATCTCGGAAACTAAAAGAGATAATGCAATTTGGCAAACGGCAATGTAATTAGCATGCCGAATATTACTTGGAATGTGAATTGGAACGAAATCGCCAATAGATAAGACCATTTTACAATTTGGGCCCAAGTTAGAAGCAGAGCCTAAGGTGTAAATTATCGATAGTCCATATCTCGGAAACTATAAGAGATAATGCAATTTGGCAACCGATAATGTAATTAGCATGCCGAATATTACTTGGAATGTGAATTGGAACGAAATCGCCAATAGATAAGACCATTTTACAATTTGGGCCCAAGTTAGAAGCAGAGCCTAATGTGTAAATTATCGATAGTCCATATCTCGGAAACTATAAGAGATAATGCAATTTGGCAACCGGCAATGTAATTAGCATGCCGAATATTACTTGGAATGTGAATTGGAACGAAATCGCCAATAGATAAGACCATTTTACAATTTGGGCCCAAGTTAAAAGCAGAGCCTAAGGTGTAAATTATTGATAGTCCATATCTCGGAAACTATAAGAGATAATGCAATTTCGCAACCGGCAATGTAATTAGCATGCCGAATATTACTTGGAGTGTGAATTGGAACGAAATCGCCAATAGATAAGACCATTTTACAATTTGGGCCCAAGTTAGAAGCAGAGCCTAAGGTGTAAATTATTGATAGTCCATATCTCGGAAACTATAAGAGATAATGCAATTTCGCAACCGGCAATGTAATTAGCATGCCGAATATCACTTGGAATGTGAATTGGGACGAAATCGCCAATAGATAAGACCATTTTACAATTTGGGCCCAAGTTAGAAGCAGAGCCTAAGGTGTAAATTATCGATAGTCCATATCTCGGAAACTATAAGAGATAATGCAATTTCAACCGGCAATGTAATTAGCATGCCGAATATTACTTGGAATGTGAATTGGAACGAAATCGCCAATAGAGAAGACCATTTTACAATTTGGGTACAAGTTAGAAGCAGAGCCTAAGGTGTAAATTATCGATAGTCCATATCTCGGAAACTAAAAGAGATAATGCAATTTGGCAAACTGCAATGTAATTAGCATGCCGAATATTACTTGGAATGTGAATTGGAACGAAATCGCCAATAGATAAGACCATTTTACAATTTGGGCCCAAGTTAGAAGCAGAGCCTAAGGTGTAAATTATCGATAGTCCATATCTCGGAAACTATAAGAGATAATGCAATTTGGCAACCGGCAATGTAATTAGCATGCTGAATATTACTTGGAGTGTGAATTGGAACGAAATCGCCAATAGATAAGACCATTTTACAATTTGGGCCCAAGTTAGAAGCAGAGCCTAAGGTGTAAATTATTAATAGTCCATATCTCGGAAACTATAAGAGATAATGCAACTTCGCAACCGACAATGTAATTAGCAAGCCGAATATCACTTGGAATGTGAATTGGGACGAAATCGCCAATAGATAAGACCATTTTACAATTTGGGCCCAAGTTAGAAGCAGAGCCTAAGGTGTAAATTATCGATAGTCCATATCTCGGAAACTATAAGAGATAATGCAATTTCAACCGGCAATGTAATTAGCATGCCGAATATTACTTGTAATGTGAATTGGAACGAAATCGCCAATAGAGAAGACCATTTTACAATTTGGGTACAAGTTAGAAGCAGAGCCTAAGGTGTAAATTATCGATAGTCCATATCTCGGAAACTAAAAGAGATAATGCAATTTGGCAAACGGCAATGTAATTAGCATGCCGAATATTACTTGGAATGTGAATTGGAACGAAATCGCCAATAGATAAGACCATTTTACAATTTGGGTACAAGTTAGAAGCAGAGCCTAAGGTGTAAATTATCGATAGTCCATATCTCGGAAACTAAAAGAGATAATGCAATTTGGCAAACGGCAATGTAATTAGCATGCCGAATATTACTTGGAATGTGAATTGGAACGAAATCGCCAATAGATAAGACCATTTTACAATTTGGGCCCAAGTTAGAAGCAGAGCCTAAGGTGTAAATTATTGATAGTCCATATCTCGGAAACTATAAGAGATAATGCAATTTCGCAACCGGCAATGTAATTAGCATGCCGAATATTACTTGGAGTGTGAATTGGAACGAAATCGCCAATAGATAAGACCATTTTACAATTTGGGCCCAAGTTAGAAGCAGAGCCTAAGGTGTAAATTATTGATAGTCCATATCTCGGAAACTATAAGAGATAATGCAATTTCGCAACCGGCAATGTAATTAGCATGCCGAATATCACTTGGAATGTGAATTGGGACGAAATCGCCAATAGATAAGACCATTTTACAATTTGGGCCCAAGTTAGAAGCAGAGCCTAAGGTGTAAATTATCGATAGTCCATATCTCGGAAACTATAAGAGATAATGCAATTTCAACCGGCAATGTAATTAGCATGCCGAATATTACTTGGAATGTGAATTGGAACGAAATCGCCAATAGATAAGACCATTTTACAATTTGGGCCCAAGTTAGAAGCAGAGCCTAAGGTGTAAATTATTGATAGTCCATATCTCGGAAACTATAAGAGATAATGCAATTTCGCAACCGGCAATGTAATTAGCATGCCGAATATTACTTGGAGTGTGAATTGGAACGAAATCGCCAATAGATAAGACCATTTTACAATTTGGGCCCAAGTTAGAAGCAGAGCCTAAGGTGTAAATTATAGATAGTCCATATCTCGGAAACTATAAGAGATAATGCAATTTCGCAACCGGCAATGTAATTAGCATGCCGAATATCACTTGGAATGTGAATTGGGACGAAATCGCCAATAGATAAGACCATTTTACAATTTGGGCCCAAGTTAGAAGCAGAGCCTAAGGTGTAAATTATCGATAGTCCATATCTCGGAAACTATAAGAGATAATGCAATTTCAAACGGCAATGTAATTAGCATGCCGAATATTACTTGGAATGTGAATTGGAACGAAATCGCCAATAGATAAGACCATTTTACAATTTGGGCCCAAGTTAGAAGCAGAGCCTAAGGTGTAAATTATCGATAGTCCATATCTCGGAAACTATAAGAGATAATTCAATTTGGCAACCGGCAATGTAATTAGGATGCCGGATATTACTTGGAATGTGAATTGGAACGAAATCGCCAATAGATAAGACCATTTTACAATTTGGGCCCAAGTTAGAAGCAGAGCCTAAGGTGTAAATTATCGATAGTCCATATCTCGGAAACTATAAGAGATAATGCAATTTCGCAACCGGCAATGTAATTAGCATGCCGAATATTACTTGGAGTGTGAATTGGAACGAAATCGCCAATAGATAAGACCATTTTACAATTTGGGCCCAAGTTAGAAGCAGAGCCTAAGATGTAAATTATCGATAGTCCATATCTCGGAAACTATAAGAGATAATGCAATTTGGCAACCGGCAATGTAATTAGCATGCCGAATATTACTTGGAATGTGTATTGGAACGAAATCGCCAATAGATAAGACGATTTTACAATTTGGGCCCAAGTTAGAAGCAGAGCCTAAGGTGTAAATTATCGATAGTCCATATCTCGGAAACTATAAGAGATAATGCAATTTGACAACCGGCAATGTAATTAGCATGCCGAATATTACTTGGAATATGAATTGGAACGAAATCGCCAATAGAGAAGACCATTTTACAATTTGGGCCCAAGTTAGAAGCAGAGCCTAAGGTGTAAATTATCGATAGTCCATATCTCGGAAACTATAAGAGATAATACAATTTGGCAACCGGCAATGTAATTAGCATGCCGAATATTACTTGGAATGTGAATTGGAACGAAATCGCCAATAGATAAGACCATTTTACAATTTGGGCCCAAGTTAGAAGCAGAGCCTAAGGTGTAAATTATCGATAGTCCATATCTCGGAAACTATAAGAGATAATGCAATTTGGCAACCGGCAATGTAATTAGCATGCCGAATATTACTTGGAATGTGAATTGGAACGAAATCGCCAATAGAGAAGACCATTTTACAATTTGGGCCCAAGTTAGAAGCAGAGCCTAAGGTGTAAATTATCGATAGTCCATATCTCGGAAACTATAAGAGATAATGCAATTTGGCAACCGGCAATGTAATTAGCATGCCAAATATTACTTGGAATGTGAATTGGAACGAAATCGCCAATAGATAAGACCATTTTACAATTTGGGCCCAAGTTAGAAGCAGAGCCTAAGGTGTAAATTATCGATAGTCCATATCTCGGAAACTATAAGAGATAATGCAATTTGGCAACCGGCAATGTAATTAGCATGCCGAATATTACTTGGAATGTGAATTGGAACGAAATCGCCAATAGAGAAGACCATTTTACAATTTGGGCCCAAGTTAGAAGCAGAGCCTAAGGTGTAAATTATCGATAGTCCATATCTCGGAAACTATAAGAGATAATGCAATTTGGCAACCTTCAATGTAATTAGCATGCCGAATATTACTTGGAATGTGAATTGGAACGAAATCGCCAATAGATAAGACCATTTTACAATTTGGGCCCAAGTTAGAAGCAGAGCCTAAGGTGTAAATTATCGATAGTCCATATCTCGGAAACTATAAGAGATAATGCAATTTGGCAACCGGCAATGTAATTAGCATGCCGAATATTACTTGGAATGTGAATTGGAACGAAATCGCCAATAGATAAGACCATTTTACAATTTGGGCCCAAGTTAGAAGCAGAGCCTAAGGTGTAAATTATCGATAGTCCATATCTCGGAAACTATAAGAGATAATGGAATTTGGCAACCGGCAATGTAATTAGCATGCCGAATATTACTTGGAATGTGAATTGGAACGAAATCGCCAATAGATAAGACCATTTTACAATTTGGGCCCAAGTTAGAAGCAGAGCCTAAGGTGTAAATTATTGATAGTCCATATCTCGGAAACTATAAGAGATAATGCAATTTCGCAACCGACAATGTAATTAGCATGCCGAATATCACTTGGAATGTGAATTGGGACGAAATCGCCAATAGATAAGACCATTTTACAATTTGGGCCCAAGTTAGAAGCAGAGCCTAAGGTGTAAATTATCGATAGTCCATATCTCGGAAACTATAAGAGATAATGCAATTTGGCAACCGGCAATGTAATTAGCATGCCGAATATTACTTGGAATGTGAATTGGAACGAAATCGCCAATAGATAAGACCATTTTACAATTTGGGCCCAAGTTAGAAGCAGAGCCTAAGGTGTAAATTATCGATAGTCCATATCTCGGAAACTATAAGAGATAATGCAATTTGGCAACCGGCAATGTAATTAGCATGCCGAATATTACTTGGAATGTGAATTGGAACGAAATCGCCAATAGATAAGACCATTTTACAATTTGGGCCCAAGTTAGAAGCAGAGCCTAAGGTGTAAATTATTGATAGTTCATATCTCGGAAACTATAAGAGATAATGCAATTTCGCAACCGGCAATGTAATTAGCATGCCGAATATTACTTGGAGTGTGAATTGGAACGAAATCGCCAATAGGTAAGACCATTTTACAATTTGGGCCCAAGTTAGAAGCAGAGCCTAAGGTGTAAATTATCGATAGTCCATATCTCGGAAACTATAAGAGATAGTGCAATTTGGCAACCGGCAATGTAATTAGCATGCCGAATATTACTTGGAATGTGAATTGGAACGAAATCGCCAATAGATAAGACCATTTTACAATTTTTACCCAAGTTAGAAGCAGAGCCTAAGGTGTAAATTATCGATAGTCCATATCTCGGAAACTATAAGAGATAATGCAATTTGGCAACCGGCAATGTAATTAGCATGCCGAATATTACTTGGAATGTGAATTGGAACGAAATCGCCAATAGATAAGACCATTTTACAATTTGGGCCCAAGTTAGAAGCAGAGCCTAAGGTGTAAATTATCGATAGTCCATATCTCGGAAACTATAAGAGATAATGCAATTTGGCAACCGGCAATGTAATTAGCATGCCGAATATTACTTGGAATGTGAATTGCAACGAAATCGCCAATAGATAAGACCATTTTACAATTTGGGCCCAAGTTAGAAGCAGAGCCTAAGGTGTAAATTATCGATAGTCCATATCTCGGAAACTATAAGAGATAATGCAATTTGGCAACCGGCAATGTAATTAGCATGCCAAATATTACTTGGAATGTGAATTGGAACGAAATCGCCAATAGATAAGGCCATTTTACAATTTGGGCCCAAGTTAGAAGCAGAGCCTAAGGTGTAAATTATTGATAGTCCATATCTCGGAAACTATAAGAGATAATGCAATTTCGAAACCGGCAATGTAATTAGCATGCCGAATATCACTTGGAATGTGAATTGGGACGAAATCGCCAATAGATAAGACCATTTTACAATTTGGGCCCAAGTTAGAAGCAGAGCCTAAGGTGTAAATTATCGATAGTCCATATCTCGGAAACTATAAGAGATAATGCAATTTGGCAACCGGCAATGTAATTAGCATGCCGAATATTACTTGGAATGTGAATTGGAACGAAATCGCCAATAGATAAGACCATTTTACAATTTGGGCCCAAGTTAGAAGCAGAGCCTAAGGTGTAAATTATCGATAGTCCATATCTCGGAAACTATAAGAGATAATGCAATTTGGCAACCGGCAATGTAATTAGCATGCCGAATATTACTTGGAATGTGAATTGGAACGAAATCGCCAATAGGTAAGGCCATTTTACTATTTGGGCCCAAGTTAGAAGCAGAGCCTAAGGTGTAAATTATCGATAGTCCATATCTCGGAAACTATAAGAGATAATTCAATTTGGCAAACGGCAATGTAATTAGCATGCCGAATATTACTTGGAATGTGAATTGGAACGAAATCGCCAATAGATAAGACCATTTTACAATTTGGGCCCAAGTTAGAAGCAGAGCCTATGGTGTAAATTATCGATAGTCCATATCTCGGAAACTATAAGAGATAATGCAATTTGGCAACCGGCAATGTAATTAGCATGCCGAATATTACTTGGAGTGTGAATTGGAACGAAATCGCCAATAGATAAGACCATTTTACAATTTGGGCCCAAGTTAGAAGCAGAGCCTAAGGTGTAAATTATTGATAGTCCATATCTCGGAAACTATAAGAGATAATGCAATTTCGCAACCGGCAATGTAATTAGCATGCCGGATATTACTTGGAATGTGAATTGGAACGAAATCGCCAATAGATAAGACCATTTTACAATTTGGGCCCAAGTTAGAAGCAGAGCCTAAGGTGTAAATTATCGATAGTCCATATCTCGGAAACTATAAGAGATAATGCAATTTGGCAACCGGCAATGTAATTAGCATGCCGAATATTACTTGGAATGTGAGTTGGAATGAAATCGAAAATAGATAAGACCATTTTACAATTTGGGCCCAAGTTAGAAGCAGAGCCTTAGATGTAAATTATCGATAGTCCATATCTCGGAAACTATAAGTGATAATGCAATTTGGCAACCGGCAATGTAATTAGCATGCCGAATATTACTTGGAATGTGAATTGGAACGAAATCGGCAATAGATAAGACCATTTTACAATTTGGGCCCAAGTTAGAAGCAGAGCCTAAGATGTAAATTATCGATAGTCCATATCTCGGAAACTATAAGAGATAATGCAATTTGGCAACCGGCAATGTAATTAGCATGCCGAATATTACTTGGAATGTGTATTGGAACGAAATCGCCAATAGATAAGACGATTTTACAATTTGGGCCCAAGTTAGAAGCAGAGCCTAAGGTGTAAATTATCGATAGTCCATATCTCGGAAACTATAAGAGATAATGCAATTTGGCAACCGGCAATGTAATTAGCATGCCGAATATTACTTGGAATATGAATTGGAACGAAATCGCCAATAGAGAAGACCATTTTACAATTTGGGCCCAAGTTAGAAGCAGAGCCTAAGGTGTAAATTATCGATAGTCCATATCTCGGAAACTATAAGAGGTAATGCAATTTGGCAACCGGCAATGTAATTAGCATGCCGAATATTACTTGGAATGTGAATTGGAACGAAATCGCCAATAGATAAGACCATTTTACAATTTGGGCCCAAGTTAGAAGCAGAGCCTAAGGTGTAAATTATCGATAGTCCATATCTCGGAAACTATAAGAGATAATGCAATTTGGCAACCGGCAATGTAATTAGCATGCCGAATATTACTTGGAATGTGAATTGGAACGAAATCGCCAATAGAGAAGACCATTTTACAATTTGGGCCCAAGTTAGAAGCAGAGCCTAAGGTGTAAATTATCGATAGTCCATATCTCGGAAACTATAAGAGATAATGCAATTTGGCAACCGGCAATGTAATTAGCATGCCAAATATTACTTGGAATGTGAATTGGAACGAAATCGCCAATAGATAAGACCATTTTACAATTTGGGCCCAAGTTAGAAGCAGAGCCTAAGGTGTAAATTATCGATAGTCCATATCTCGGAAACTATAAGAGATAATGCAATTTGGCAACCGGCAATGTAATTAGCATGCCGAATATTACTTGGAATGTGAATTGGAACGAAATCGCCAATAGAGAAGACCATTTTACAATTTGGGCCCAAGTTAGAAGCAGAGCCTAAGGTGTAAATTATCGATAGTCCATATCTCGGAAACTATAAGAGATAATGCAATTTGGCAACCTTCAATGTAATTAGCATGCCGAATATTACTTGGATTGTGAATTGGAACGAAATCGCCAATAGATAAGACCATTTTACAATTTGGGCCCAAGTTAGAAGCAGAGCCTAAGGTGTAAATTATCGATAGTCCATATCTCGGAAACTATAAGAGATAATGCAATTTGGCAACCGGCAATGTAATTAGCATGCCGAATATTACTTGGAATGTGAATTGGAACGAAATCGCCAATAGATAAGACCATTTTACAATTTGGGCCCAAGTTAGAAGCAGAGCCTAAGGTGTAAATTATCGATAGTCCATATCTCGGAAACTATAAGAGATAATGGAATTTGGCAACCGGCAATGTAATTAGCATGCCGAATATTACTTGGAATGTGAATTGGAACGAAATCGCCAATAGATAAGACCATTTTACAATTTGGGCCCAAGTTAGAAGC
Source organism: Rhynchophorus ferrugineus (assembly GCF_030347505.1). NCBI lineage: Eukaryota > Metazoa > Arthropoda > Insecta > Coleoptera > Curculionidae > Rhynchophorus > Rhynchophorus ferrugineus. Next base: position 9,812 of record NW_027472685.1, read on the forward strand.
AGAGCCTAAGGTGTAAATTATTGATAGTCCATATCTCGGAAACTATAAGAGATAATGCAATTTCGCAACCGACAATGTAATTAGCATGCCGAATATCACTTGGAATGTGAATCGGGACGAAATCGCCAATAGATAAGACCATTTTACAATTTGGGCCCAAGTTAGAAGCAGAGCCTAAGGTGTAAATTATCGATAGTCCATATCTCGGAAACTATAAGAGATAATGCAATTTGGCAACCGGCAATGTAATTAGCATGCCGAATATTACTTGGAATGTGAATTGGAACGAAATCGCCAATAGATAAGACCATTTTACAATTTTTACCCAAGTTAGAAGCAGAGCCTAAGGTGTAAATTATTGATAGTTCATATCTCGGAAACTATAAGAGATAATGCAATTTCGCAACCGGCAATGTAATTAGCATGCCGAATATTACTTGGAGTGTGAATTGGAACGAAATCGCCAATAGGTAAGACCATTTTACAATTTGGGCCCAAGTTAGAAGCAGAGCCTAAGGTGTAAATTATCGATAGTCCATATCTCGGAAACTATAAGAGATAGTGCAATTTGGCAACCGGCAATGTAATTAGCATGCCGAATATTACTTGGAATGTGAATTGGAACGAAATCGCCAATAGATAAGACCATTTTACAATTTTTACCCAAGTTAGAAGCAGAGCCTAAGGTGTAAATTATCGATAGTCCATATCTCGGAAACTATAAGAGATAATGCAATTTGGCAACCGGCAATGTAATTAGCATGCCGAATATTACTTGGAATGTGAATTGGAACGAAATCGCCAATAGATAAGACCATTTTACAATTTGGGCCCAAGTTAGAAGCAGAGCCTAAGGTGTAAATTATCGATAGTCCATATCTCGGAAACTATAAGAGATAATGCAATTTGGCAACCGGCAATGTAATTAGCATGCCGAATATTACTTGGAATGTGAATTGCAACGAAATCGCCAATAGATAAGACCATTTTACAATTTGGGCCCAAGTTAGAAGCAGAGCCTAAGGTGTAAATTATCGATAGTCCATATCTCGGAAACTATAAGAGATAATGCAATTTGGCAACCGGCAATGTAATTAGCATGCCAAATATTACTTGGAATGTGAATTGGAACGAAATCGCCAATAGATAAGGCCATTTTACAATTTGGGCCCAAGTTAGAAGCAGAGCCTAAGGTGTAAATTATTGATAGTCCATATCTCGGAAACTATAAGAGATAATGCAATTTCGAAACCGGCAATGTAATTAGCATGCCGAATATCACTTGGAATGTGAATTGGGACGAAATCGCCAATAGATAAGACCATTTTACAATTTGGGCCCAAGTTAGAAGCAGAGCCTAAGGTGTAAATTATCGATAGTCCATATCTCGGAAACTATAAGAGATAATGCAATTTGGCAACCGGCAATGTAATTAGCATGCCGAATATTACTTGGAATGTGAATTGGAACGAAATCGCCAATAGATAAGACCATTTTACAATTTGGGCCCAAGTTAGAAGCAGAGCCTAAGGTGTAAATTATCGATAGTCCATATCTCGGAAACTATAAGAGATAATGCAATTTGGCAACAGGCAATGTAATTAGCATGCCGAATATTACTTGGAATGTGAATTGGAACGAAATCGCCAATAGGTAAGACCATTTTACAATTTGGGCCCAAGTTAGAAGCAGAGCCTAAGGTGTAAATTATCGATAGTCCATATCTCGGAAACTATAAGAGATAATTCAATTTGGCAACCGGCAATGTAATTAGCATGCCGAATATTACTTGGAATGTGAATTGGAAAGAAATCGCCAATAGATAAGACCATTTTACAATTTGGGACCAAGTTAGAAGCAGAGCCTATGGTGTAAATTATCGATAGTCCATATCTCGGAAACTATAAGAGATAATGCAATTTGGCAACCGGCAATGTAATTAGCATGCCGAATATTACTTGGAATGTGAATTGGAACGAAATCGCCAATAGATAAGACCATTTTACAATTTGGGCCCAAGTTAGAAGCAGAGCCTAAGGTGTAAATTATTGATAGTTCATATCTCGGAAACTATAAGAGATAATGCAATTTCGCAACCGGCAATGTAATTAGCATGCCGAATATTACTTGGAGTGTGAATTGGAACGAAATCGCCAATAGGTAAGACCATTTTACAATTTGGGCCCAAGTTAGAAGCAGAGCCTAAGGTGTAAATTATCGATAGTCCATATCTCGGAAACTATAAGAGATAGTGCAATTTGGCAACCGGCAATGTAATTAGCATGCCGAATATTACTTGGAATGTGAATTGGAACGAAATCGCCAATAGATAAGACCATTTTACAATTTTTACCCAAGTTAGAAGCAGAGCCTAAGGTGTAAATTATCGATAGTCCATATCTCGGAAACTATAAGAGATAATGCAATTTGGCAACCGGCAATGTAATTAGCATGCCGAATATTACTTGGAATGTGAATTGCAACGAAATCGCCAATAGATAAGACCATTTTACAATTTGGGCCCAAGTTAGAAGCAGAGCCTAAGGTGTAAATTATCGATAGTCCATATCTCGGAAACTATAAGAGATAATGCAATTTGGCAACCGGCAATGTAATTAGCATGCCAAATATTACTTGGAATGTGAATTGGAACGAAATCGCCAATAGATAAGGCCATTTTACAATTTGGGCCCAAGTTAGAAGCAGAGCCTAAGGTGTAAATTATTGATAGTCCATATCTCGGAAACTATAAGAGATAATGCAATTTCGAAACCGGCAATGTAATTAGCATGCCGAATATCACTTGGAATGTGAATTGGGACGAAATCGCCAATAGATAAGACCATTTTACAATTTGGGCCCAAGTTAGAAGCAGAGCCTAAGGTGTAAATTATCGATAGTCCATATCTCGGAAACTATAAGAGATAATGCAATTTGGCAACCGGCAATGTAATTAGCATGCCGAATATTACTTGGAATGTGAATTGGAACGAAATCGCCAATAGATAAGACCATTTTACAATTTGGGCCCAAGTTAGAAGCAGAGCCTAAGGTGTAAATTATCGATAGTCCATATCTCGGAAACTATAAGAGATAATGCAATTTGGCAACCGGCAATGTAATTAGCATGCCGAATATTACTTGGAATGTGAATTGGAACGAAATCGCCAATAGGTAAGGCCATTTTACTATTTGGGCCCAAGTTAGAAGCAGAGCCTAAGGTGTAAATTATCGATAGTCCATATCTCGGAAACTATAAGAGATAATTCAATTTGGCAAACGGCAATGTAATTAGCATGCCGAATATTACTTGGAATATGAATTGGAACGAAATCGCCAATAGATAAGACCATTTTACAATTTGGGCCCAAGTTAGAAGCAGAGCCTATGGTGTAAATTATCGATAGTCCATATCTCGGAAACTATAAGAGATAATGCAATTTGGCAACCGGCAATGTAATTAGCATGCCGAATATCACTTGGAATGTGAATTGGGACGAAATCGCCAATAGATAAGACCATTTTACAATTTGGGATCAAGTTAGAAGCAGAGCCTAAGGTGTAAATTATCGATAGTCCATATCTCGGAAACTATAAGAGATAATGCAATTTGGCAACCGGCAATGTAATTAGCATGCCGAATATTACTTGGAATGTGAATTGGAACGAAATCGCCAATAGATAAGACCGTTTTACAATTTGGGCCCAAGTTAGAAGCAGAGCCTAAGGTGTAAATTATCGATAGTCCATATCTCGGAAACTATAAGAGATAATGCAATTTGGCAACCGGCAATGTAATTAGCATGCCGAATATTACTTGGAATGTGAATTGGAACGAAATCGCCAATAGGTAAGACCATTTTACAATTTGGGCCCAAGTTAGAAGCAGAGCCTAAGGTGTAAATTATCGATAGTCCATATCTCGGAAACTATAAGAGATAATGCAATTTGGCAACAGGCAATGTAATTAGCATGCCGAATATTACTTGGAATGTGAATTGGAACGAAATCGCCAATAGGTAAGACCATTTTACAATTTGGGCCCAAGTTAGAAGCAGAGCCTAAGGTGTAAATTATCGATAGTCCATATCTCGGAAACTATAAGAGATAATTCAATTTGGCAACCGGCAATGTAATTAGCATGCCGAATATTACTTGGAATGTGAATTGGAAAGAAATCGCCAATAGATAAGACCATTTTACAATTTGGGACCAAGTTAGAAGCAGAGCCTATGGTGTAAATTATCGATAGTCCATATCTCGGAAACTATAAGAGATAATGCAATTTGGCAACCGGCAATGTAATTAGCATGCCGAATATTACTTGGAATGTGAATTGGAACGAAATCGCCAATAGATAAGACCATTTTACAATTTGGGCCCAAGTTAGAAGCAGAGCCTAAGGTGTAAATTATCGATAGTCCATATCTCGGAAACTATAAGAGATAATGCAATTTGGCAACCGGCAATGTAATTAGCATGCCGAATATTACTTGGAATGTGAATTGCAACGAAATCGCCAATAGATAAGAGCATTTTACAATTTGGGCCCAAGTTAGAAGCAGAGCCTAAGGTGTAAATTATCGATAGTCCATATCTCGGAAACTATAAGAGATAATGCAATTTGGCAACCGGCAATGTAATTAGCATGCCGAATATTACTTGGAATGTGAATTGGAACGAAATCGCCAATAGATAAGGCCATTTTACAATTTGGGCCCAAGTTAGAAGCAGAGCCTAAGGTGTAAATTATTGATAGTCCATATCTCGGAAACTATAAGAGATAATGCAATTTCGAAACCGGCAATGTAATTAGCATGCCGAATATCACTTGGAATGTGAATTGGGACGAAATCGCCAATAGATAAGACCATTTTACAATTTGGGACCAAGTTAGAAGCAGAGCCTATGGTGTAAATTATCGATAGTCCTTATCTCGGAAACTATAAGAGATAATGCAATTTGGCAACCGGCAATGTAATTAGCATGCCGAATATTACTTGGAATATGAATTGGAACGAAATCGCCAATAGATAAGACCATTTTACAATTTGGGCCCAAGTTAGAAGCAGAGCCTTAGGTGTAAATTATCGATAGTCCATATCTCGGAAACTATAAGAGATAATGCAATTTCGAAACCGGCAATGTAATTAGCATGGCGAATATCACTTGGAATGTGAATTGGGACGAAATCGCCAATAGATAAGACCATTTTACAATTTGGGCCCAAGTTAGAAGCAGAGCCTAAGGTGTAAATTATCGATAGTCCATATCTCGGAAACTATAAGAGATAATGCAATTTGGCAACCGGCAATGTAATTAGCATGCCGAATATTACTTGGAATGTGAATTGGAACGAAATCGCCAATAGGTAAGGCCATTTTACTATTTGGGCCCAAGTTAGAAGCAGAGCCTAAGGTGTAAATTATCGATAGTCCATATCTCGGAAACTATAAGAGATAATTCAATTTGGCAAACGGCAATGTAATTAGCATGCCGAATATTAGTTGGAATGTGAATTGGAACGAAATCGCCAATAGATAAGACCATTTTACAATTTGGGCCCAAGTTAGAAGCAGAGCCTATGGTGTAAATTATCGATAGTCCATATCTCGGAAACTATAAGAGATAATGCAATTTGGCAACCGGCAATGTAATTAGCATGCCGAATATCACTTGGAATGTGAATTGGGACGAAATCGCCAATAGATAAGACCATTTTACAATTTGGGCTCAAGTTAGAAGCAGAGCCTAAGGTGTAAATTATCGATAGTCCATATCTCGGAAACTATAAGAGATAATGCAATTTGGCAACCGGCAATGTAATTAGCATGCCGAATATTACTTGGAATGTGAATTGGAACGAAATCGCCAATAGATAAGACCGTTTTACAATTTGGGCCCAAGTTAGAAGCAGAGCCTAAGGTGTAAATTATCGATAGTCCATATCTCGGAAACTATAAGAGATAATGCAATTTGGCAACCGGCAATGTAATTAGCATGCCGAATATTACTTGGAATGTGAATTGGAACGAAATCGCCAATAGATAAGACCATTTTACAATTTGGGCCCAAGTTAGAAGCAGAGCCTAAGGTGTAAATTATCGATAGTCCATATCTCGGAAACTATAAGAGATAATACAATTTCAACCGGCAATGTAATTAGCATGCCGAATATTACTTGGAATGTGAATTGGAACGAAATCGCCAATAAATAAGACCATTTTACAATTTGGGCCCAAGTTAGAAGCAGAGCCTAAGGTGTAAATTATCGATAGTCCATATCTCGGAAACTATAAGAGATAATGCAATTTGGCAACCGGCAATGTAATTAGCATGCCGAATATTACTTGGAATGTGAATTGGAACGAAATCGCCAATAGATAAGACCATTTTACAATTTGGGCCCAAGTTAGAAGCAGAGCCTAATGTGTAAATTATCGATAGTCCATATCTCGGAAACTATAAGAGATAATGCAATTTGGCAACCGGCAATGTAATTAGCATGCCGAATATTACTTGGAATGTGAATTGGAACGAAATCGCCAATAGATAAGACCATTTTACAATTTGGGCCCAAGTTAGAAGCAGAGCCTAAGGTGTAAATTATTGATAGTCCATATCTCGGAAACTATAAGAGATAATGCAATTTCGCAACCGGCAATGTAATTAGCATGCCGAATATTACTTGGAGTGTGAATTGGAACGAAATCGCCAATAGATAAGACCATTTTACAATTTGGGCCCAAGTTAGAAGCAGAGCCTAAGGTGTAAATTATCGATAGTCCATATCTCGGAAACTATAAGAGATAATGCAATTTCAACCGGCAATGTAATTAGCATGCCGAATATTACTTGGAATGTGAATTGGAACGAAATCGCCAATAAATAAGACCATTTTACAATTTGGGCCCAAGTTAGAAGCAGAGCCTAAGGTGTAAATTATCGATAGTCCATATCTCGGAAACTATAAGAGATAATGCAATTTGGCAACCGGCAATGTAATTAGCATGCCGAATATTACTTGGAATGTGAATTGGAACGAAATCGCCAATAGATAAGACCATTTTACAATTTGGGCCCAAGTTAGAAGCAGAGCCTAATGTGTAAATTATCGATAGTCCATATCTCGGAAACTATAAGAGATAATGCAATTTGGCAACCGGCAATGTAATTAGCATGCCGAATATTACTTGGAATGTGAATTGGAACGAAATCGCCAATAGATAAGACCATTTTACAATTTGGGCCCAAGTTAGAAGCAGAGCCTAAGGTGTAAATTATTGATAGTCCATATCTCGGAAACTATAAGAGATAATGCAATTTCGCAACCGGCAATGTAATTAGCATGCCGAATATTACTTGGAGTGTGAATTGGAACGAAATCGCCAATAGATAAGACCATTTTACAATTTGGGCCCAAGTTAGAAGCAGAGCCTAATGTGTAAATTATCGATAGTCCATATCTCGGAAACTATAAGAGATAATGCAATTTGGCAACCGGCAATGTAATTAGCATGCCGAATATTACTTGGAATGTGAATTGGAACGAAATCGCCAATAGATAAGACCATTTTACAATTTGGGCCCAAGTTAGAAGCAGAGCCTAAGGTGTAAATTATCGATAGTCCATATCTCGGAAACTATAAGAGATAATGCAATTTCAAACGGCAATGTAATTAGCATGCCGAATATTACTTGGAATGTGAATTGGAACGAAATCGCCAATAGATAAGACCATTTTACAATTTGGGCCCAAGTTAGAAGCAGAGCCTAAGGTGTAAATTATCGATAGTCCTTATCTCGGAAACTATAAGAGATAATTCAATTTGGCAACCGGCAATGTAATTAGCATGCCGGATATTACTTGGAATGTGAATTGGAACGAAATCGCCAATAGATAAGACCATATTACAATTTGGGCCCAAGTTAGAAGCAGAGCCTAAGGTGTAAATTATCGATAGTCCATATCTCGGAAACTATAAGAGATAATGCAATTTGGCAACCGGCAATGTAATTAGCATGCCGAATATTACTTGGAATGTGAATTGGAATGAAATCGAAAATAGATAAGACCATTTTACAATTTGGGCCCAAGTTAGAAGCAGAGCCTAAGATGTAAATTATCGATAGTCCATATCTCGGAAACTATAAGAGATAATGCAATTTGGCAACCGGCAATGTAATTAGCATGCCGAATATTACTTGGAATGTGAATTGGAACGAAATCGGCAATAGATAAGACCATTTTACAATTTGGGCCCAAGTTAGAAGCAGAGCCTAAGATGTAAATTATCGATAGTCCATATCTCGGAAACTATAAGAGATAATGCAATTTGGCAACCGGAAATGTAATTAGCATGCCGAATATTACTTGGAATGTGTATTGGAACGAAATCGCCAATAGATAAGACGATTTTACAATTTGGGCCCAAGTTAGAAGCAGAGCCTAAGGTGTAAATTATCGATAGTCCATATCTCGGAAACTATAAGAGATAATGCAATTTGGCAACCGGCAATGTAATTAGCATGCCGAATATTACTTGGAATATGAATTGGAACGAAATCGCCAATAGAGAAGACCATTTTACAATTTGGGCCCAAGTTAGAAGCAGAGCCTAAGGTGTAAACTATCGATAGTCCATATCTCGGAAACTATAAGAGATAATGCAATTTGGCAACCGGCAATGTAATTAGCATGCCGAATATTACTTGGAATGTGAATTGGAACGAAATCGCCAATAGATAAGACCATTTTACAATTTGGGCCCAAGTTAGAAGCAGAGCCTAATATGTAAATTATCGATAGTCCATATCTCGGAAACTATAAGAGATAATGCAATTTGGCAACCGGCAATGTAATTAGCATGCCGAATATTACTTGGAATGTGAATTGGAAGGAAATCGCCAATAGAGAAGACCATTTTACAATTTGGGCCCAAGTTAGAAGCAGAGCCTAAGGTGTAAATTATCGATAGTCCATATCTCGGAAACTATAAGAGATAATGCAATTTGGCAACCGGCAATGTAATTAGCATGCCAAATATTACTTGGAATGTGAATTGGAACGAAATCGCCAATAGATAAGACCATTTTACAATTTGGGCCCAAGTTAGAAGCAGAGCCTAAGGTGTAAATTATCGATAGTCCATATCTCGGAAACTATAAGAGATAATGCAATTTGGCAACCGGCAATGTAATTAGCATGCCGAATATTACTTGGAATGTGAATTGGAACGAAATCGCCAATAGAGAAGACCATTTTACAATTTGGGCCCAAGTTAGAAGCAGAGCCTAAGGTGTAAATTATCGATAGACCATATCTCGGAAACTATAAGAGATAATGCAATTTGGCAACCTTCAATGTAATTAGCATGCCGAATATTACTTGGAATGTGAATTGGAACGAAATCGCCAATAGATAAGACCATTTTACAATTTGGGCCCAAGTTAGAAGCAGAGCCTAAGGTGTAAATTATCGATAGTCCATATCTCGGAAACTATAAGAGATAATGCAATTTGGCAACCGGCAATGTAATTAGCATGCCGAATATTACTTGGATTGTGAATTGGAACGAAATCGCCAATAGATAAGACCATTTTACAATTTGGGCCCAAGTTAGAAGCAGAGCCTAAGGTGTAAATTATCGATAGTCCATATCTCGGAAACTATAAGAGATAATGGAATTTGGCAACCGGCAATGTAATTAGCATGCCGAATATTACTTGGAATGTGAATTGGAACGAAATCGCCAATAGATAAGACCATTTTACAATTTGGGCCCAAGTTAGAAGCAGAGCCTAAGGTGTAAATTATTGATAGTCCATATCTCGGAAACTATAAGAGATAATGCAATTTCGCAACCGACAATGTAATTAGCATGCCGAATATCACTTGGAATGTGAATTGGGACGAAATCGCCAATAGATAAGACCATTTTACAATTTGGGCCCAAGTTAGAAGCAGAGCCTAAGGTGTAAATTATCGATAGTCCATATCTCGGAAACTATAAGAGATAATGCAATTTGGCAACCGGCAATGTAATTAGCATGCCGAATATTACTTGGAATGTGAATTGGAACGAAATCGCCAATAGATAAGACCATTTTACAATTTGGGCCCAAGTTAGAAGCAGAGCCTAAGGTGTAAATTATCGATAGTCCATATCTCGGAAACTATAAGAGATAATGCAATTTGGCAACCGGCAATGTAATTAGCATGCCGAATATTACTTGGAATGTGAATTGGAACGAAATCGCCAATAGATAAGACCATTTTACAATTTGGGCCCAAGTTAGAAGCAGAGCCTAAGGTGTAAATTATCGATAGTCCATATCTCGGAAACTATAAGAGATAATGCAATTTGGCAACCGGCAATGTAATTAGCATGCCAAATATTACTTGGAGTGTGAATTGGAACGAAATCGCCAATAGGTAAGACCATTTTACAATTTGGGCCCAAGTTAGAAGCAGAGCCTAAGGTGTAAATTATCGATAGTCCATATCTCGGAAACTATAAGAGATAATGCAATTTGGCAACCGGCAATGTAATTAGCATGCCGAATATTACTTGGAATGTGAATTGGAACGAAATCGCCAATAGAGAAGACCATTTTACAATTTGGGCCCAAGTTAGAAGCAGAGCCTAAGGTGTAAATTATCGATAGACCATATCTCGGAAACTATAAGAGATAATGCAATTTGGCAACCTTCAATGTAATTAGCATGCCGAATATTACTTGGAATGTGAATTGGAACGAAATCGCCAATAGATAAGACCATTTTACAATTTGGGCCCAAGTTAGAAGCAGAGCCTAAGGTGTAAATTATCGATAGTCCATATCTCGGAAACTATAAGAGATAATGCAATTTGGCAACCGGCAATGTAATTAGCATGCCGAATATTACTTGGATTGTGAATTGGAACGAAATCGCCAATAGATAAGACCATTTTACAATTTGGGCCCAAGTTAGAAGCAGAGCCTAAGGTGTAAATTATCGATAGTCCATATCTCGGAAACTATAAGAGATAATGGAATTTGGCAACCGGCAATGTAATTAGCATGCCGAATATTACTTGGAATGTGAATTGGAACGAAATCGCCAATAGATAAGACCATTTTACAATTTGGGCCCAAGTTAGAAGCAGAGCCTAAGGTGTAAATTATTGATAGTCCATATCTCGGAAACTATAAGAGATAATGCAATTTCGCAACCGACAATGTAATTAGCATGCCGAATATCACTTGGAATGTGAATTGGGACGAAATCGCCAATAGATAAGACCATTTTACAATTTGGGCCCAAGTTAGAAGCAGAGCCTAAGGTGTAAATTATCGATAGTCCATATCTCGGAAACTATAAGAGATAATGCAATTTGGCAACCGGCAATGTAATTAGCATGCCGAATATTACTTGGAATGTGAATTGGAACGAAATCGCCAATAGATAAGACCATTTTACAATTTGGGCCCAAGTTAGAAGCAGAGCCTAAGGTGTAAATTATCGATAGTCCATATCTCGGAAACTATAAGAGATAATGCAATTTGGCAACCGGCAATGTAATTAGCATGCCGAATATTACTTGGAATGTGAATTGGAACGAAATCGCCAATAGATAAGACCATTTTACAATTTGGGCCCAAGTTAGAAGCAGAGCCTAAGGTGTAAATTATTGATAGTCCATATCTCGGAAACTATAAGAGATAATGCAATTTCGCAACCGGCAATGTAATTAGCATGCCGAATATTACTTGGAGTGTGAATTGGAACGAAATCGCCAATAGGTAAGACCATTTTACAATTTGGGCCCAAGTTAGAAGCAGAGCCTAAGGTGTAAATTATCGATAGTCCATATCCCGGAAACTATAAGAGATAGTGCAATTTGGCAACCGGCAATGTAATTAGCATGCCGAATATTACTTGGAATGTGAATTGGAACGAAATCGCCAATAGATAAGACCATTTTACAATTTTTACCCAAGTTAGAAGCAGAGCCTAAGGTGTAAATTATCGATAGTCCATATCTCGGAAACTATAAGAGATAATGCAATTTGGCAACCGGCAATGTAATTAGCATGCCGAATATTACTTGGAATGTGAATTGGAACGAAATCGCCAATAGATAAGACCATTTTACAATTTGGGCCCAAGTTAGAAGCAGAGCCTAAGGTGTAAATTATCGATAGTCAATATCTCGGAAACTATAAGAGATAATGCAATTTGGCAACCGGCAATGTAATTAGCATGCCGATTATTACTTGGAATGTGAATTGCAACGAAATCGCCAATAGATAAGACCATTTTACAATTTGGGCCCAAGTTAGAAGCAGAGCCTAAGGTGTAAATTATCGATAGTCCATATCTCGGAAACTATAAGAGATAATGCAATTTGGCAACCGGCAATGTAATTAGCATGCCAAATATTACTTGGAATGTGAATTGGAACGAAATCGCCAATAGATAAGGCCATTTTACAATTTGGGCCCAAGTTAGAAGCAGAGCCTAAGGTGTAAATTATTGATAGTCCATATCTCGGAAACTATAAGAGATAATGCAATTTCGAAACCGGCAATGTAATTAGCATGCCGAATATCACTTGGAATGTGAATTGGGACGAAATCGCCAATAGATAAGACCATTTTACAATTTGGGCCCAAGTTAGAAGCAGAGCCTAAGGTGTAAATTATCGATAGTCCATATCTCGGAAACTATAAGAGATAATGCAATTTGGCAACCGGCAATGTAATTAGCATGCCGAATATTACTTGGAATGTGAATTGGAACGAAATCGCCAATAGATAAGGCCATTTTACAATTTGGGCCCAAGTTAGAAGCAGAGCCTAAGGTGTAAATTATCGATAGTCCATATCTCGGAAACTATAAGAGATAATGCAATTTGGCAACCGGCAATGTAATTAGCATGCCGAATATTACTTGGATGTGAATTGGAACGAAATCGCCAATAGATAAGACCATTTTACAATTTGGGCCCAAGTTAGAAGCAGAGCCTAAGGTGTAAATTATCGATAGTCCATATCTCGGAAACTATAAGAGATAATGCAATTTGGCAACCGGCAATGTAATTAGCATGCCGAATATTACTTGGAATGTGAATTGGAACGAAATCGCCAATAGGTAAGGCCATTTTACTATTTGGGCCCAAGTTAGAAGCAGAGCCTAAGGTGTAAATTATCGATAGTCCATATCTCGGAAACTATAAGAGATAATTCAATTTGGCAAACGGCAATGTAATTAGCATGCCGAATATTACTTGGAATGTGAATTGGAACGAAATCGCCAATAGATAAGACCATTTTACAATTTGGGCCCAAGTTAGAAGCAGAGCCTATGGTGTAAATTATCGATAGTCCATATCTCGGAAACTATAAGAGATAATGCAATTTGGCAACCGGCAATGTAATTAGCATGCCGAATATCACTTGGAATGTGAATTGGGACGAAATCGCCAATAGATAAGACCATTTTACAATTTGGGCTCAAGTTAGAAGCAGAGCCTAAGGTGTAAATTATCGATAGTCCATATCTCGGAAACTATAAGAGATAATGCAATTTGGCAACCGGCAATGTAATTAGCATGCCGAATATTACTTGGAATGTGAATTGGAACGAAATCGCCAATAGATAAGACCGTTTTACAATTTGGGCCCAAGTTAGAAGCAGAGCCTAAGGTGTAAATTATCGATAGTCCATATCTCGGAAACTATAAGAGATAATGCAATTTGGCAACCGGCAATGTAATTAGCATGCCGAATATTACTTGGAATGTGAATTGGAACGAAATCGCCAATAGATAAGACCATTTTACAATTTGGGCCCAAGTTAGAAGCAGAGCCTAAGGTGTAAATTATCGATAGTCCATATCTCGGAAACTATAAGAGATAATGCAATTTGGCAACAGGCAATGTAATTAGCATGCCGAATATTACTTGGAATGTGAATTGGAACGAAATCGCCAATAGGTAAGACCATTTTACAATTTGGGCCCAAGTTAGAAGCAGAGCCTAAGGTGTAAATTATCGATAGTCCATATCTCGGAAACTATAAGAGATAATTCAATTTGGCAACCGGCAATGTAATTAGCATGCCGAATATTACTTGGAATGTGAATTGGAAAGAAATCGCCAATAGATAAGACCGTTTTACAATTTGGGACCAAGTTAGAAGCAGAGCCTATGGTGTAAATTATCGATAGTCCATATCTCGGAAACTATAAGAGATAATGCAATTTGGCAACCGGCAATGTAATTAGCATGCCGAATATTACTTGGAATGTGAATTGGAACGAAATCGCCAATAGATAAGACCATTTTACAATTTGGGCCCAAGTTAGAAGCAGAGCCTAAGGTGTAAATTATCGATAGTCCATATCTCGGAAACTATAAGAGATAATGCAATTTGGCAACCGGCAATGTAATTAGCATGCCGAATATTACTTGGAATGTGAATTGCAACGAAATCGCCAATAGATAAGACCATTTTACAATTTGGGCCCAAGTTAGAAGCAGAGCCTAAGGTGTAAATTATCGATAGTCCATATCTCGGAAACTATAAGAGATAATGCAATTTGGCAACCGGCAATGTAATTAGCATGCCGAATATTACTTGGAATGTGAATTGGAACGAAATCGCCAATAGATAAGGCCATTTTACAATTTGGGCCCAAGTTAGAAGCAGAGCCTAAGGTGTAAATTATTGATAGTCCATATCTCGGAAACTATAAGAGATAATGCAATTTCGAAACCGGCAATGTAATTAGCATGCCGAATATCACTTGGTATGTGAATTGGGACGAAATCGCCAATAGATAAGACCATTTTACAATTTGGGACCAAGTTAGAAGCAGAGCCTATGGTGTAAATTATCGATAGTCCATATCTCGGAAACTATAAGAGATAATGCAATTTGGCAACCGGCAATGTAATTAGCATGCCGAATATTACTTGGAATATGAATTGGAACGAAATCGCCAATAGATAAGACCATTTTACAATTTGGGCCCAAGTTAGAAGCAGAGCCTTAGGTGTAAATTATCGATAGTCCATATCTCGGAAACTATAAGAGATAATGCAATTTCGAAACCGGCAATGTAATTAGCATGGCGAATATCACTTGGAATGTGAATTGGGACGAAATCGCCAATAGATAAGACCATTTTACAATTTGGGCCCAAGTTAGAAGCAGAGCTTAAGGTGTAAATTATCGATAGTCCATATCTCGGAAACTATAAGAGATAATGCAATTTGGCAACCGGCAATGTAATTAGCATGCCGAATATTACTTGGAATGTGAATTGGAACGAAATCGCCAATAGGTAAGGCCATTTTACTATTTGGGCCCAAGTTAGAAGCAGAGCCTAAGGTGTAAATTATCGATAGTCCATATCTCGGAAACTATAAGAGATAATTCAATTTGGCAAACGGCAATGTAATTAGCATGCCGAATATTACTTGGAATGTGAATTGGAACGAAATCGCCAATAGATAAGACCATTTTACAATTTGGGCCCAAGTTAGAAGCAGAGCCTATGGTGTAAATTATCGATAGTCCATATCTCGGAAACTATAAGAGATAATGCAATTTGGCAACCGGCAATGTAATTAGCATGCCGAATATCACTTGGAATGTGAATTGGGACGAAATCGCCAATAGATAAGACCATTTTACAATTTGGGCTCAAGTTAGAAGCAGAGCCTAAGGTGTAAATTATCGATAGTCCATATCTCGGAAACTATAAGAGATAATGCAATTTGGCAACCGGCAATGTAATTAGCATGCCGAATATTACTTGGAATGTGAATTGGAACGAAATCGCCAATAGATAAGACCGTTTTACAATTTGGGCCCAAGTTAGAAGCAGAGCCTAAGGTGTAAATTATCGATAGTCCATATCTCGGAAACTATAAGAGATAATGCAATTTGGCAACCGGCAATGTAATTAGCATGCCGAATATTACTTGGAATGTGAATTGGAACGAAATCGCCAATAGATAAGACCATTTTACAATTTGGGCCCAAGTTAGAAGCAGAGCCTAAGGTGTAAATTATCGATAGTCCATATCTCGGAAACTATAAGAGATAATGCAATTTGGCAACAGGCAATGTAATTAGCATGCCGAATATTACTTGGAATGTGAATTGGAACGAAATCGCCAATAGATAAGACCATTTTACAATTTGGGCCCAAGTTAGAAGCAGAGCCTAAGGTGTAAATTATCGATAGTCCATATCTCGGAAACTATAAGAGATAATGCAATTTGGCAACCGGCAATGTAATTAGCATGCCGAATATCACTTGGAATGTGAATTGGGACGAAATCGCCAATAGATAAGACCATTTTACAATTTGGGCTCAAGTTAGAAGCAGAGCCTAAGGTGTAAATTATCGATTGTCCATATCTCGGAAACTATAAGAGATAATGCAATTTGGCAACCGGCAATGTAATTAGCATGCCGAATATTACTTGGAATGTGAATTGGAACGAAATCGCCAATAGATAAGACCGTTTTACAATTTGGGCCCAAGTTAGAAGCAGAGCATAAGGTGTAAATTATCGATAGTCCATATCTCGGAAACTATAAGAGATAATGCAATTTGGCAACCGGCAATGTAATTAGCATGCCGAAAATTACTTGGAATGTGAATTGGAACGAAATCGCCAATAGATAAGGCCATTTTACAATTTGGGCCCAAGTTAGAAGCAGAGCCTAAGGTGTAAATTATCGATAGTCCATATCTCGGAAACTATAAGAGATAATGCAATTTGGCAACAGGCAATGTAATTAGCATGCCGAATATTACTTGGAGTGTGAATTGGAACGAAATCGCCAATAGGTAAGACCATTTTACAATTTGGGCCCAAGTTAGAAGCAGAGCCTAAGGTGTAAATTATTGATAGTCCATATCTCGGAAACTATAAGAGATAATGCAATTTCGCAACCGGCAATGTAATTAGCATGCCGAATATTACTTGGAGTGTGAATTGGAACGAAATCGCCAATAGGTAAGACCATTTTACAATTTGGGCCCAAGTTAGAAGCAGAGCCTAAGGTGTAAATTATCGATAGTCCATATCCCGGAAACTATAAGAGATAGTGCAATTTGGCAACCGGCAATGTAATTAGCATGCCGAATATTACTTGGAATGTGAATTGGAACGAAATCGCCAATAGATAAGACCATTTTACAATTTTTACCCAAGTTAGAAGCAGAGCCTAAGGTGTAAATTATCGATAGTCCATATCTCGGAAACTATAAGAGATAATGCAATTTGGCAACCGGCAATGTAATTAGCATGCCGAATATTACTTGGAATGTGAATTGGAACGAAATCGCCAATAGATAAGACCATTTTACAATTTGGGCCCAAGTTAGAAGCAGAGCATAAGGTGTAAATTATCGATAGTCCATATCTCGGAAACTATAAGAGATAATGCAATTTGGCAACCGGCAATGTAATTAGCATGCCGAAAATTACTTGGAATGTGAATTGGAACGAAATCGCCAATAGATAAGACCATTTTACAATTTGGGACCAAGTTAGAAGCAGAGCCTATGGTGTAAATTATCGATAGTCCATATCTCGGAAACTATAAGAGATAATGGAATTTGGCAACCGGCAATGTAATTAGCATGCCGAATATTACTTGGAATGTGAATTGGAAAGAAATCGCCAATAGATAAGACCATTTTACAATTTGGGCCCAAGTTAGAAGCAGAGCCTAAGGTGTAAATTATCGATAGTCCATATCTCGGAAACTATAAGAGATAATGGAATTTGGCAACCGGCAATGTAATTAGCATGCCGAATATTACTTGGAATGTGAATTGGAACGAAATCGCCAATAGATAAGACCATTTTACAATTTGGGCCCAAGTTAGAAGCAGAGCCTAAGGTGTAAATTATTGATAGTCCATATCTCGGAAACTATAAGAGATAATGCAATTTCGAAACCGGCAATGTAATTAGCATGCCGAATATCACTTGGAATGTGAATTGGGACGAAATCGCCAATAGATAAGACCATTTTACAATTTGGGCCCAAGTTAGAAGCAGAGCCTAAGGTGTAAATTATCGATAGTCCATATCTCGGAAACTATAAGAGATAATGCAATTTGGCAACCGGCAATGTAATTAGCATGCCGAATATTACTTGGAATGTGAATTGGAACGAAATCGCCAATAGATAAGGCCATTTTACAATTTGGGCCCAAGTTAGAAGCAGAGCCTAAGGTGTAAATTATCGATAGTCCATATCTCGGAAACTATAAGAGATAATGCAATTTGGCAACCGGCAATGTAATTAGCATGCCGAATATTACTTGGATGTGAATTGGAACGAAATCGCCAATAGATAAGACCATTTTACAATTTGGGCCCAAGTTAGAAGCAGAGCCTAAGGTGTAAATTATCGATAGTCCATATCTCGGAAACTATAAGAGATAATGCAATTTCGCAACCGGCAATGTAATTAGCATGCCGAATATTACTTGGAGTGTGAATTGGAACGAAATCGCCAATAGGTAAGACCATTTTACAATTTGGGCCCAAGTTAGAAGCAGAGCCTAAGGTGTAAATTATCGATAGTCCATATCCCGGAAACTATAAGAGATAGTGCAATTTGGCAACCGGCAATGTAATTAGCATGCCGAATATTACTTGGAATGTGAATTGGAACGAAATCGCCAATAGATAAGACCATTTTACAATTTTTACCCAAGTTAGAAGCAGAGCCTAAGGTGTAAATTATCGATAGTCCATATCTCGGAAACTATAAGAGATAATGCAATTTGGCAACCGGCAATGTAATTAGCATGCCGAATATTACTTGGAATGTGAATTGGAACGAAATCGCCAATAGATAAGACCATTTTACAATTTGGGCCCAAGTTAGAAGCAGAGCATAAGGTGTAAATTATCGATAGTCCATATCTCGGAAACTATAAGAGATAATGCAATTTGGCAACCGGCAATGTAATTAGCATGCCGAAAATTACTTGGAATGTGAATTGGAACGAAATCGCCAATAGATAAGACCATTTTACAATTTGGGACCAAGTTAGAAGCAGAGCCTATGGTGTAAATTATCGATAGTCCATATCTCGGAAACTATAAGAGATAATGGAATTTGGCAACCGGCAATGTAATTAGCATGCCGAATATTACTTGGAATGTGAATTGGAAAGAAATCGCCAATAGATAAGACCATTTTACAATTTGGGCCCAAGTTAGAAGCAGAGCCTAAGGTGTAAATTATCGATAGTCCATATCTCGGAAACTATAAGAGATAATGGAATTTGGCAACCGGCAATGTAATTAGCATGCCGAATATTACTTGGAATGTGAATTGGAACGAAATCGCCAATAGATAAGACCATTTTACAATTTGGGCCCAAGTTAGAAGCAGAGCCTAAGGTGTAAATTATTGATAGTCCATATCTCGGAAACTATAAGAGATAATGCAATTTCGCAACCGACAATGTAATTAGCATGCCGAATATCACTTGGAATGTGAATTGGGACGAAATCGCCAATAGATAAGACCATTTTACAATTTGGGCCCAAGTTAGAAGCAGAGCCTAAGGTGTAAATTATCGATAGTCCATATCTCGGAAACTATAAGAGATAATGCAATTTGGCAACCGGCAATGTAATTAGCATGCCGAATATTACTTGGAATGTGAATTGGAACGAAATCGCCAATAGATAAGACCATTTTACAATTTGGGCCCAAGTTAGAAGCAGAGCCTAAGGTGTAAATTATCGATAGTCCATATCTCGGAAACTATAAGAGATAATGCAATTTGGCAACCGGCAATGTAATTAGCATGCCGAATATTACTTGGAATGTGAATTGGAACGAAATCGCCAATAGATAAGACCATTTTACAATTTGGGCCCAAGTTAGAAGCAGAGCCTAAGGTGTAAATTATTGATAGTCCATATCTCGGAAACTATAAGAGATAATGCAATTTCGCAACCGGCAATGTAATTAGCATGCCGAATATTACTTGGAGTGTGAATTGGAACGAAATCGCCAATAGGTAAGACCATTTTACAATTTGGGCCCAAGTTAGAAGCAGAGCCTAAGGTGTAAATTATCGATAGTCCATATCCCGGAAACTATAAGAGATAGTGCAATTTGGCAACCGGCAATGTAATTAGCATGCCGAATATTACTTGGAATGTGAATTGGAACGAAATCGCCAATAGATAAGACCATTTTACAATTTTTACCCAAGTTAGAAGCAGAGCCTAAGGTGTAAATTATCGATAGTCCATATCTCGGAAACTATAAGAGATAATGCAATTTGGCAACCGGCAATGTAATTAGCATGCCGAATATTACTTGGAATGTGAATTGGAACGAAATCGCCAATAGATAAGACCATTTTACAATTTGGGCCCAAGTTAGAAGCAGAGCCTAAGGTGTAAATTATCGATAGTCAATATCTCGGAAAGTATAAGAGATAATGCAATTTGGCAACCGGCAATGTAATTAGCATGCCGAATATTACTTGGAATGTGAATTGCAACGATATCGCCAATAGATAAGACAATTTTACAATTTGGGCCCAAGTTAGAAGCAGAGCCTAAGGTGTAAATTATCGATAGTCCATATCTCGGAAACTATAAGAGATAATGCAATTTGGCAACCGGAAATTTAATTAGAATGCCAAATATTACTTGGAATGTGAATTGGAACGAAATCGCCAAAAGATAAGGCCATTTTACAATTTGGGCCCAAGTTAGAAGCAGAGCCTAAGGTGTAAATTATTGATAGTCCATATCTCGGAAACTATAAGAGATAATGCAATTTCGAAACCGGCAATGTAATTAGCATGCCGAATATCACTTGGAATGTGAATTGGGACGAAATCGCCAATAGATAAGACCATTTTACAATTTGGGCCCAAGTTAGAAGCAGAGCCTAAGGTGTAAATTATCGATAGTCCATATCTCGGAAACTATAAGAGATAATGCAATTTGGCAACCGGCAATGTAATTAGCATGCCGAATATTACTTGGAATGTGAATTGGAACGAAATCGCCAATAGATAAGGCCATTTTACAATTTGGGCCCAAGTTAGAAGCAGAGCCTAAGGTGTAAATTATCGATAGTCCATATCTCGGAAACTATAAGAGATAATGCAATTTGGCAACCGGCAATGTAATTAGCATGCCGAATATTACTTGGATGTGAATTGGAACGAAATCGCCAATAGATAAGACCATTTTACAATTTGGGCCCAAGTTAGAAGCAGAGCCTAAGGTGTAAATTATCGATAGTCCATATCTCGGAAACTATAAGAGATAATGCAATTTGGCAACCGGCAATGTAATTAGCATGCCGAATATTACTTGGAATGTGAATTGGAACGAAATCGCCAATAGGTAAGGCCATTTTACTATTTGGGCCCAAGTTAGAAGCAGAGCCTAAGGTGTAAATTATCGATAGTCCATATCTCGGAAACTATAAGAGATAATTCAATTTGGCAAACGGCAATGTAATTAGCATGCCGAATATTACTTGGAATGTGAATTGGAACGAAATCGCCAATAGATAAGACCATTTTACAATTTGGGCCCAAGTTAGAAGCAGAGCCTATGGTGTAAATTATCGATAGTCCATATCTCGGAAACTATAAGAGATAATTCAATTTGGCAAACGGCAATGTAATTAGCATGCCGAATATTACTTGGAATGTGAATTGGAACGAAATCGCCAATAGATAGGACCATTTTACAATTTGGGCCCAAGTTAGAAGCAGAGCCTATGGTGTAAATTATCGATAGTCCATATCACGGAAACTATAAGAGATAATGCAATTTGGCAACCGGCAATGTAATTAGCATGCCGAATATCACTTGGAATGTGAATTGGGACGAAATCGCCAATAGATAAGACCATTTTACAATTTGGGCTCAAGTTAGAAGCAGAGCCTAAGGTGTAAATTATCGATAGTCCATATCTCGGAAACTATAAGAGATAATGCAATTTGGCAACCGGCAATGTAATTAGCATGCCGAATATTACTTGGAATGTGAATTGGAACGAAATCGCCAATAGATAAGACCGTTTTACAATTTGGGCCCAAGTTAGAAGCAGAGCCTAAGGTGTAAATTATCGATAGTCCATATCTCGGAAACTATAAGAGATAATGCAATTTGGCAACCGGCAATGTAATTAGCATGCCGAATATTACTTGGAATGTGAATTGGAACGAAATCGCCAATAGATAAGACCATTTTACAATTTGGGCCCAAGTTAGAAGCAGAGCCTAAGGTGTAAATTATCGATAGTCCATATCTCGGAAACTATAAGAGATAATGCAATTTGGCAACAGGCAATGTAATTAGCATGCCGAATATTACTTGGAATGTGAATTGGAACGAAATCGCCAATAGGTAAGACCATTTTACAATTTGGGCCCAAGTTAGAAGCAGAGCCTAAGGTGTAAATTATCGATAGTCCATATCTCGGAAACTATAAGAGATAATTCAATTTGGCAACCGGCAATGTAATTAGCATGCCGAATATTACTTGGAATGTGAATTGGAAAGAAATCGCCAATAGATAAGACCATTTTACAATTTGGGACCAAGTTAGAAGCAGAGCCTATGGTGTAAATTATCGATAGTCCATATCTCGGAAACTATAAGAGATAATGCAATTTGGCAACCGGCAATGTAATTAGCATGCCGAATATTACTTGGAATGTGAATTGGAACGAAATCGCCAATAGATAAGACCATTTTACAATTTGGGCCCAAGTTAGAAGCAGAGCCTAAGGTGTAAATTATCGATAGTCCATATCTCGGAAACTATAAGAGATAATGCAATTTGGCAACCGGCAATGTAATTAGCATGCCGAATATTACTTGGAATGTGAATTGCAACGAAATCGCCAATAGATAAGACCATTTTACAATTTGGGCCCAAGTTAGAAGCAGAGCCTAAGGTGTAAATTATCGATAGTCCATATCTCGGAAACTATAAGAGATAATGCAATTTGGCAACCGGCAATGTAATTAGCATGCCGAATATTACTTGGAATGTGAATTGGAACGAAATCGCCAATAGATAAGGCCATTTTACAATTTGGGCCCAAGTTAGAAGCAGAGCCTAAGGTGTAAATTATTGATAGTCCATATCTCGGAAACTATAAGAGATAATGCAATTTCGAAACCGGCAATGTAATTAGCATGCCGAATATCACTTGGTATGTGAATTGGGACGAAATCGCCAATAGATAAGACCATTTTACAATTTGGGACCAAGTTAGAAGCAGAGCCTATGGTGTAAATTATCGATAGTCCATATCTCGGAAACTATAAGAGATAATGCAATTTGGCAACCGGCAATGTAATTAGCATGCCGAATATTACTTGGAATATGAATTGGAACGAAATCGCCAATAGATAAGACCATTTTACAATTTGGGCCCAAGTTAGAAGCAGAGCCTTAGGTGTAAATTATCGATAGTCCATATCTCGGAAACTATAAGAGATAATGCAATTTCGAAACCGGCAATGTAATTAGCATGGCGAATATCACTTGGAATGTGAATTGGGACGAAATCGCCAATTGATAAGACCATTTTACAATTTGGGCCCAAGTTAGAAGCAGAGCCTAAGGTGTAAATTATCGATAGTCCATATCTCGGAAACTATAAGAGATAATGCAATTTGGCAACCGGCAATGTAATTAGCATGCCGAATATTACTTGGAATGTGAATTGGAACGAAATCGCCAATAGGTAAGGCCATTTTACTATTTGGGCCCAAGTTAGAAGCAGAGCCTAAGGTGTAAATTATCGATAGTCCATATCTCGGAAACTATAAGAGATAATTCAATTTGGCAAACGGCAATGTAATTAGCATGCCGAATATTACTTGGAATGTGAATTGGAACGAAATCGCCAATAGATAAGACCATTTTACAATTTGGGCCCAAGTTAGAAGCAGAGCCTATGGTGTAAATTATCGATAGTCCATATCTCGGAAACTATAAGAGATAATGCAATTTGGCAACCGGCAATGTAATTAGCATGCCGAATATCACTTGGAATGTGAATTGGGACGAAATCGCCAATAGATAAGACCATTTTACAATTTGGGCTCAAGTTAGAAGCAGAGCCTAAGGTGTAAATTATCGATAGTCCATATCTCGGAAACTATAAGAGATAATGCAATTTGGCAACCGGCAATGTAATTAGCATGCCGAATATTACTTGGAATGTGAATTGGAACGAAATCGCCAATAGATAAGACCGTTTTACAATTTGGGCCCAAGTTAGAAGCAGAGCCTAAGGTGTAAATTATCGATAGTCCATATCTCGGAAACTATAAGAGATAATGCAATTTGGCAACCGGCAATGTAATTAGCATGCCGAATATTACTTGGAATGTGAATTGGAACGAAATCGCCAATAGATAAGACCATTTTACAATTTGGGCCCAAGTTAGAAGCAGAGCCTAAGGTGTAAATTATCGATAGTCCATATCTCGGAAACTATAAGAGATAATGCAATTTGGCAACAGGCAATGTAATTAGCATGCCGAATATTACTTGGAATGTGAATTGGAACGAAATCGCCAATAGATAAGACCATTTTACAATTTGGGCCCAAGTTAGAAGCAGAGCCTAAGGTGTAAATTATCGATAGTCCATATCTCGGAAACTATAAGAGATAATGCAATTTGGCAACCGGCAATGTAATTAGCATGCCGAATATCACTTGGAATGTGAATTGGGACGAAATCGCCAATAGATAAGACCATTTTACAATTTGGGCTCAAGTTAGAAGCAGAGCCTAAGGTGTAAATTATCGATTGTCCATATCTCGGAAACTATAAGAGATAATGCAATTTCGAAACCGGCAATGTAATTAGCATGCCGAATATCACTTGGAATGTGAATTGGGACGAAATCGCCAATAGATAAGACCATTTTACAATTTGGGCCCAAGTTAGAAGCAGAGCCTAAGGTGTAAATTATCGATAGTCCATATCTCGGAAACTATAAGAGATAATGCAATTTGGCAACCGGCAATGTAATTAGCATGCCGAATATTACTTGGAATGTGAATTGGAACGAAATCGCCAATAGATAAGGCCATTTTACAATTTGGGCCCAAGTTAGAAGCAGAGCCTAAGGTGTAAATTATCGATAGTCCATATCTCGGAAACTATAAGAGATAATGCAATTTGGCAACCGGCAATGTAATTAGCATGCCGAATATTACTTGGATGTGAATTGGAACGAAATCGCCAATAGATAAGACCATTTTACAATTTGGGCCCAAGTTAGAAGCAGAGCCTAAGGTGTAAATTATCGATAGTCCATATCTCGGAAACTATAAGAGATAATGCAATTTGGCAACCGGCAATGTAATTAGCATGCCGAATATTACTTGGAATGTGAATTGGAACGAAATCGCCAATAGGTAAGGCCATTTTACTATTTGGGCCCAAGTTAGAAGCAGAGCCTAAGGTGTAAATTATCGATAGTCCATATCTCGGAAACTATAAGAGATAATTCAATTTGGCAAACGGCAATGTAATTAGCATGCCGAATATTACTTGGAATGTGAATTGGAACGAAATCGCCAATAGATAAGACCATTTTACAATTTGGGCCCAAGTTAGAAGCAGAGCCTATGGTGTAAATTATCGATAGTCCATATCTCGGAAACTATAAGAGATAATTCAATTTGACAAACGGCAATGTAATTAGCATGCCGAATATTACTTGGAATGTGAATTGGAACGAAATCGCCAATAGATAAGACCATTTTACAATTTGGGCCCAAGTTAGAAGCAGAGCCTATGGTGTAAATTATCGATAGTCCATATCACGGAAACTATAAGAGATAATGCAATTTGGCAACCGGCAATGTAATTAGCATGCCGAATATCACTTGGAATGTGAATTGGGACGAAATCGCCAATAGATAAGACCATTTTACAATTTGGGCTCAAGTTAGAAGCAGAGCCTAAGGTGTAAATTATCGATAGTCCATATCTCGGAAACTATAAGAGATAATGCAATTTGGCAACCGGCAATGTAATTAGCATGCCGAATATTACTTGGAATGTGAATTGGAACGAAATCGCCAATAGATAAGACCGTTTTACAATTTGGGCCCAAGTTAGAAGCAGAGCCTAAGGTGTAAATTATCGATAGTCCATATCTCGGAAACTATAAGAGATAATGCAATTTGGCAACCGGCAATGTAATTAGCATGCCGAATATTACTTGGAATGTGAATTGGAACGAAATCGCCAATAGATAAGACCATTTTACAATTTGGGCCCAAGTTAGAAGCAGAGCCTAAGGTGTAAATTATCGATAGTCCATATCTCGGAAACTATAAGAGATAATGCAATTTGGCAACAGGCAATGTAATTAGCATGCCGAATATTACTTGGAATGTGAATTGGAACGAAATCGCCAATAGGTAAGACCATTTTACAATTTGGGCCCAAGTTAGAAGCAGAGCCTAAGGTGTAAATTATCGATAGTCCATATCTCGGAAACTATAAGAGATAATTCAATTTGGCAACCGGCAATGTAATTAGCATGCCGAATATTACTTGGAATGTGAATTGGAAAGAAATCGCCAATAGATAAGACCATTTTACAATTTGGGACCAAGTTAGAAGCAGAGCCTATGGTGTAAATTATCGATAGTCCATATCTCGGAAACTATAAGAGATAATGCAATTTGGCAACCGGCAATGTAATTAGCATGCCGAATATTACTTGGAATGTGAATTGGAACGAAATCGCCAATAGATAAGACCATTTTACAATTTGGGCCCAAGTTAGAAGCAGAGCCTAAGGTGTAAATTATCGATAGTCCATATCTCGGAAACTATAAGAGATAATGCAATTTGGCAACCGGCAATGTAATTAGCATGCCGAATATTACTTGGAATGTGAATTGCAACGAAATCGCCAATAGATAAGACCATTTTACAATTTGGGCCCAAGTTAGAAGCAGAGCCTAAGGTGTAAATTATCGATAGTCCATATCTCGGAAACTATAAGAGATAATGCAATTTGGCAACCGGCAATGTAATTAGCATGCCGAATATTACTTGGAATGTGAATTGGAACGAAATCGCCAATAGATAAGGCCATTTTACAATTTGGGCCCAAGTTAGAAGCAGAGCCTAAGGTGTAAATTATTGATAGTCCATATCTCGGAAACTATAAGAGATAATGCAATTTCGAAACCGGCAATGTAATTAGCATGCCGAATATCACTTGGTATGTGAATTGGGACGAAATCGCCAATAGATAAGACCATTTTACAATTTGGGACCAAGTTAGAAGCAGAGCCTATGGTGTAAATTATCGATAGTCCATATCTCGGAAACTATAAGAGATAATGCAATTTGGCAACCGGCAATGTAATTAGCATGCCGAATATTACTTGGAATATGAATTGGAACGAAATCGCCAATAGATAAGACCATTTTACAATTTGGGCCCAAGTTAGAAGCAGAGCCTTAGGTGTAAATTATCGATAGTCCATATCTCGGAAACTATAAGAGATAATGCAATTTCGAAACCGGCAATGTAATTAGCATGGCGAATATCACTTGGAATGTGAATTGGGACGAAATCGCCAATTGATAAGACCATTTTACAATTTGGGCCCAAGTTAGAAGCAGAGCCTAAGGTGTAAATTATCGATAGTCCATATCTCGGAAACTATAAGAGATAATGCAATTTGGCAACCGGCAATGTAATTAGCATGCCGAATATTACTTGGAATGTGAATTGGAACGAAATCGCCAATAGGTAAGGCCATTTTACTATTTGGGCCCAAGTTAGAAGCAGAGCCTAAGGTGTAAATTATCGATAGTCCATATCTCGGAAACTATAAGAGATAATTCAATTTGGCAAACGGCAATGTAATTAGCATGCCGAATATTACTTGGAATGTGAATTGGAACGAAATCGCCAATAGATAAGACCATTTTACAATTTGGGCCCAAGTTAGAAGCAGAGCCTATGGTGTAAATTATCGATAGTCCATATCTCGGAAACTATAAGAGATAATGCAATTTGGCAACCGGCAATGTAATTAGCATGCCGAATATCACTTGGAATGTGAATTGGGACGAAATCGCCAATAGATAAGACCATTTTACAATTTGGGCTCAAGTTAGAAGCAGAGCCTAAGGTGTAAATTATCGATAGTCCATATCTCGGAAACTATAAGAGATAATGCAATTTGGCAACCGGCAATGTAATTAGCATGCCGAATATTACTTGGAATGTGAATTGGAACGAAATCGCCAATAGATAAGACCGTTTTACAATTTGGGCCCAAGTTAGAAGCAGAGCCTAAGGTGTAAATTATCGATAGTCCATATCTCGGAAACTATAAGAGATAATGCAATTTGGCAACCGGCAATGTAATTAGCATGCCGAATATTACTTGGAATGTGAATTGGAACGAAATCGCCAATAGATAAGACCATTTTACAATTTGGGCCCAAGTTAGAAGCAGAGCCTAAGGTGTAAATTATCGATAGTCCATATCTCGGAAACTATAAGAGATAATGCAATTTGGCAACAGGCAATGTAATTAGCATGCCGAATATTACTTGGAATGTGAATTGGAACGAAATCGCCAATAGATAAGACCATTTTACAATTTGGGCCCAAGTTAGAAGCAGAGCCTAAGGTGTAAATTATCGATAGTCCATATCTCGGAAACTATAAGAGATAATGCAATTTGGCAACCGGCAATGTAATTAGCATGCCGAATATCACTTGGAATGTGAATTGGGACGAAATCGCCAATAGATAAGACCATTTTACAATTTGGGCTCAAGTTAGAAGCAGAGCCTAAGGTGTAAATTATCGATTGTCCATATCTCGGAAACTATAAGAGATAATGCAATTTGGCAACCGGCAATGTAATTAGCATGCCGAATATTACTTGGAATGTGAATTGGAACGAAATCGCCAATAGATAAGACCGTTTTACAATTTGGGCCCAAGTTAGAAGCAGAGCATAAGGTGTAAATTATCGATAGTCCATATCTCGGAAACTATAAGAGATAATGCAATTTGGCAACCGGCAATGTAATTAGCATGCCGAAAATTACTTGGAATGTGAATTGGAACGAAATCGCCAATAGATAAGACCATTTTACAATTTGGGCCCAAGTTAGAAGCAGAGCCTAAGGTGTAAATTATCGATAGTCCATATCTCGGAAACTATAAGAGATAATGCAATTTGGCAACAGGCAATGTAATTAGCATGCCGAATATTACTTGGAATGTGAATTGGAACGAAATCGCCAATAGGTAAGACCATTTTACAATTTGGGCCCAAGTTAGAAGCAGAGCCTAAGGTGTAAATTATCGATAGTCCATATCTCGGAAACTATAAGAGATAATTCAATTTGGCAACCGGCAATGTAATTAGCATGCCGAATATTACTTGGAATGTGAATTGCAACGAAATCGCCAATAGATAAGACCATTTTACAATTTGGGCCCAAGTTAGAAGCAGAGCCTAAGGTGTAAATTATCGATAGTCCATATCTCGGAAACTATAAGAGATAATTCAATTTGGCAACCGGCAATGTAATTAGCATGCCGAATATTACTTGGAATGTGAATTGGAAAGAAATCGCCAATAGATAAGACCATTTTACAATTTGGGACCAAGTTAGAAGCAGAGCCTATGGTGTAAATTATCGATAGTCCATATCTCGGAAACTATAAGAGATAATGCAATTTGGCAACCGGCAATGTAATTAGCATGCCGAATATTACTTGGAATGTGAATTGGAACGAAATCGCCAATAGATAAGACCATTTTACAATTTGGGCCCAAGTTAGAAGCAGAGCCTAAGGTGTAAATTATCGATAGTCCATATCTCGGAAACTATAAGAGATAATGCAATTTGGCAACCGGCAATGTAATTAGCATGCCGAATATTACTTGGAATGTGAATTGCAACGAAATCGCCAATAGATAAGACCATTTTACAATTTGGGCCCAAGTTAGAAGCAGAGCCTAAGGTGTAAATTATCGATAGTCCATATCTCGGAAACTATAAGAGATAATGCAATTTGGCAACCGGCAATGTAATTAGCATGCCGAATATTACTTGGAATGTGAATTGGAACGAAATCGCCAATAGATAAGGCCATTTTACAATTTGGGCCCAAGTTAGAAGCAGAGCCTAAGGTGTAAATTATTGATAGTCCATATCTCGGAAACTATAAGAGATAATGCAATTTCGAAACCGGCAATGTAATTAGCATGCCGAATATCACTTGGAATGTGAATTGGGACGAAATCGCCAATAGATAAGACCATTTTACAATTTGGGCCCAAGTTAGAAGCAGAGCCTATGGTGTAAATTATCGATAGTCCATATCTCGGAAACTATAAGAGATAATGCAATTTGGCAACCGGCAATGTAATTAGCATGCCGAATATTACTTGGAATATGAATTGGAACGAAATCGCCAATAGATAAGACCATTTTACAATTTGGGCCCAAGTTAGAAGCAGAGCCTTAGGTGTAAATTATCGATAGTCCATATCTCGGAAACTATAAGAGATAATGCAATTTCGAAACCGGCAATGTAATTAGCATGGCGAATATCACTTGGAATGTGAATTGGGACGAAATCGCCAATAGATAAGACCATTTTACAATTTGGGCCCAAGTTAGAAGCAGAGCCTAAGGTGTAAATTATCGATAGTCCATATCTCGGAAACTATAAGAGATAATGCAATTTGGCAACCGGCAATGTAATTAGCATGCCGAATATTACTTGGAATGTGAATTGGAACGAAATCGCCAATAGGTAAGGCCATTTTACTATTTGGGCCCAAGTTAGAAGCAGAGCCTAAGGTGTAAATTATCGATAGTCCATATCTCGGAAACTATAAGAGATAATTCAATTTGGCAAACGGCAATGTAATTAGCATGCCGAATATTACTTGGAATGTGAATTGGAACGAAATCGCCAATAGATAAGACCATTTTACAATTTGGGCCCAAGTTAGAAGCAGAGCCTATGGTGTAAATTATCGATAGTCCATATCTCGGAAACTATAAGAGATAATGCAATTTGGCAACCGGCAATGTAATTAGCATGCCGAATATCACTTGGAATGTGAATTGGGACGAAATCGCCAATAGATAAGACCATTTTACAATTTGGGCTCAAGTTAGAAGCAGAGCCTAAGGTGTAAATTATCGATAGTCCATATCTCGGAAACTATAAGAGATAATGCAATTTGGCAACCGGCAATGTAATTAGCATGCCGAATATTACTTGGAATGTGAATTGGAACGAAATCGCCAATAGATAAGACCGTTTTACAATTTGGGCCCAAGTTAGAAGCAGAGCCTAAGGTGTAAATTATCGATAGTCCATATCTCGGAAACTATAAGAGATAATGCAATTTGGCAACCGGCAATGTAATTAGCATGCCGAATATTACTTGGAATGTGAATTGGAACGAAATCGCCAATAGATAAGACCATTTTACAATTTGGGCCCAAGTTAGAAGCAGAGCCTAAGGTGTAAATTATCGATAGTCCATATCTCGGAAACTATAAGAGATAATGCAATTTGGCAACAGGCAATGTAATTAGCATGCCGAATATTACTTGGAATGTGAATTGGAACGAAATCGCCAATAGATAAGACCATTTTACAATTTGGGCCCAAGTTAGAAGCAGAGCCTAAGGTGTAAATTATCGATAGTCCATATCTCGGAAACTATAAGAGATAATGCAATTTGGCAACCGGCAATGTAATTAGCATGCCGAATATCACTTGGAATGTGAATTGGGACGAAATCGCCAATAGATAAGACCATTTTACAATTTGGGCTCAAGTTAGAAGCAGAGCCTAAGGTGTAAATTATCGATTGTCCATATCTCGGAAACTATAAGAGATAATGCAATTTGGCAACCGGCAATGTAATTAGCATGCCGAATATTACTTGGAATGTGAATTGGAACGAAATCGCCAATAGATAAGACCGTTTTACAATTTGGGCCCAAGTTAGAAGCAGAGCCTAAGGTGTAAATTATCGATAGTCCATATCTCGGAAACTATAAGAGATAATGCAATTTGGCAACCGGCAATGTAATTAGCATGCCGAAAATTACTTGGAATGTGAATTGGAACGAAATCGCCAATAGATAAGACCATTTTACAATTTGGGCCCAAGTTAGAAGCAGAGCCTAAGGTGTAAATTATCGATAGTCCATATCTCGGAAACTATAAGAGATAATGCAATTTGGCAACAGGCAATGTAATTAGCATGCCGAATATTACTTGGAATGTGAATTGGAACGAAATCGCCAATAGGTAAGACCATTTTACAATTTGGGCCCAAGTTAGAAGCAGAGCCTAAGGTGTAAATTATCGATAGTCCATATCTCGGAAACTATAAGAGATAATTCAATTTGGCAACCGGCAATGTAATTAGCATGCCGAATATTACTTGGAATGTGAATTGGAGAGAAATCGCCAATAGATAAGACCATTTTACAATTTGGGACCAAGTTAGAAGCAGAGCCTATGGTGTAAATTATCGATAGTCCATATCTCGGAAACTATAAGAGATAATGCAATTTGGCAACCGGCAATGTAATTAGCATGCCGAATATTACTTGGAATGTGAATTGGAACGAAATCGCCAATAGATAAGACCATTTTACAATTTGGGCCCAAGTTAGAAGCAGAGCCTAAGGTGTAAATTATCGATAGTCCATATCTCGGAAACTATAAGAGATAATGCAATTTGGCAACCGGCAATGTAATTAGCATGCCGAATATTACTTGGAATGTGAATTGCAACTATATCGCCAATAGATAAGACCATTTTACAATTTGGGCCCAAGTTAGAAGCAGAGCCTAAGGTGTAAATTATCGATAGTCCATATCTCGGAAACTATAAGAGATAATGCAATTTGGCAACCGGCAATGTAATTAGCATGCCGAATATTACTTGGAATGTGAATTGGAACGAAGTCGCCAATAGATAAGGCCATTTTACAATTTGGGCCCAAGTTAGAAGCAGAGCCTAAGGTGTAAATTATTGATAGTCCATATCTCGGAAACTATAAGAGATAATGCAATTTCGAAACCGGCAATGTAATTAGCATGCCGAATATCACTTGGAATGTGAATTGGGACGAAATCGCCAATAGATAAGACCATTTTACAATTTGGGACCAAGTTAGAAGCAGAGCCTATGGTGTAAATTATCGATAGTCCATATCTCGGAAACTATAAGAGATAATGCAATTTGGCAACCGGCAATGTAATTAGCATGCCGAATATTACTTGGAATATGAATTGGAACGAAATCGCCAATAGATAAGACCATTTTACAATTTGGGCCCAAGTTAGAAGCAGAGCCTTAGGTGTAAATTATCGATAGTCCATATCTCGGAAACTATAAGAGATAATGCAATTTCGAAACCGGCAATGTAATTAGCATGCCGAATATCACTTGGAATGTGAATTGGGACGAAATCGCCAATAGATAAGACCATTTTACAATTTGGGCCCAAGTTAGAAGCAGAGCCTAAGGTGTAAATTATCGATAGTCCATATCTCGGAAACTATAAGAGATAATGCAATTTGGCAACCGGCAATGTAATTAGCATGCCGAATATTACTTGGAATGTGAATTGGAACGAAATCGCCAATAGGTAAGGCCATTTTACTATTTGGGCCCAAGTTAGAAGCAGAGCCTAAGGTGTAAATTATCGATAGTCCATATCTCGGAAACTATAAGAGATAATTCAATTTGGCAAACGGCAATGTAATTAGCATGCCGAATATTACTTGGAATGTGAATTGGAACGAAATCGCCAATAGATAAGACCATTTTACAATTTGGGCCCAAGTTAGAAGCAGAGCCTATGGTGTAAATTATCGATAGTCCATATCTCGGAAACTATAAGAGATAATGCAATTTGGCAACCGGCAATGTAATTAGCATGCCGAATATCACTTGGAATGTGAATTGGGACGAAATCGCCAATAGATAAGACCATTTTACAATTTGGGCTCAAGTTAGAAGCAGAGCCTAAGGTGTAAATTATCGATAGTCCATATCTCGGAAACTATAAGAGATAATGCAATTTGGCAACCGGCAATGTAATTAGCATGCCGAATATTACTTGGAATGTGAATTGGAACGAAATCGCCAATAGATAAGACCGTTTTACAATTTGGGCCCAAGTTAGAAGCAGAGCCTAAGGTGTAAATTATCGATAGTCCATATCTCGGAAACTATAAGAGATAATGCAATTTGGCAACCGGCAATGTAATTAGCATGCCGAATATTACTTGGAATGTGAATTGGAACGAAATCGCCAATAGATAAGACCATTTTACAATTTGGGCCCAAGTTAGAAGCAGAGCCTAAGGTGTAAATTATCGATAGTCCATATCTCGGAAACTATAAGAGATAATGCAATTTGGCAACAGGCAATGTAATTAGCATGCCGAATATTACTTGGAATGTGAATTGGAACGAAATCGCCAATAGGTAAGACCATTTTACAATTTGGGCCCAAGTTAGAAGCAGAGCCTAAGGTGTAAATTATCGATAGTCCATATCTCGGAAACTATAAGAGATAATTCAATTTGGCAACCGGCAATGTAATTAGCATGCCGAATATTACTTGGAATGTGAATTGGAAAGAAATCGCCAATAGATAAGACCATTTTACAATTTGGGACCAAGTTAGAAGCAGAGCCTATGGTGTAAATTATCGATAGTCCATATCTCGGAAACTATAAGAGATAATGCAATTTGGCAACCGGCAATGTAATTAGCATGCCGAATATTACTTGGAATGTGAATTGGAACGAAATCGCCAATAGATAAGACCATTTTACAATTTGGGCCCAAGTTAGAAGCAGAGCCTAAGGTGTAAATTATCGATAGTCCATATCTCGGAAACTATAAGAGATAATGCAAATTGGCAACCGGCAATGTAATTAGCATGCCGAATATTACTTGGAATGTGAATTGGAACGAAATCGCCAATAGATAAGACCATTTTACAATTTGGGCCCAAGTTAGAAGCAGAGCCTAAGGTGTAAATTATCGATAGTCCATATCTCGGAAACTATAAGAGATAATGCAATTTGGCAACCGGCAATGTAATTAGCATGCCGAATATTACTTGGAATGTGAATTGGAACGAAATCGCCAATAGATAAGACCATTTTACAATTTGGGCCCAAGTTAGAAGCAGAGCCTAAGGTGTAAATTATTGATAGTCCATATCTCGGAAACTATAAGAGATAATGCAATTTCGCAACCGGCAATGTAATTAGCATGCCGAATATCACTTGGAATGTGAATTGGGACGAAATCGCCAATAGATAAGACCATTTTACAATTTGGGCCCAAGTTAGAAGCAGAGCCTAAGGTGTAAATTATCGATAGTCCATATCTCGGAAACTATAAGAGATAATGCAATTTGGCAACCGGCAATGTAATTAGCATGCCGAATATTACTTGGAATGTGAATTGGAACGAAATCGCCAATAGATAAGACCATTTTACAATTTGGGCCCAAGTTAGAAGCAGAGCCTAAGGTGTAAATTATCGATAGTCCATATCTCAGAAACTATAAGAGATAATGCAATTTGGCAACCGGCAATGTAATTAGCATGCCTAATATTACTTGGAATGTGAATTGGAACGAAATCGCCAATAGATAAGACCATTTTACAATTTGGGCCCAAGTTAGAAGCAGAGCCTAAGGTGTAAATTATCGATAGTCCATATCTCGGAAACTATAAGAGATAATGCAATTTCGCAACCGGCAATGTAATTAGCATGCCGAATATTACTTGGAGTGTGAATTGGAACGAAATCGCCAATATATAAGACCATTTTACAATTTGGGCCCAAGTTAGAAGCAGAGCCTAAGGTGTAAATCATCGATAGTCCATATCTCGGAAACTATAAGAGATAATGCAATTTCGCAACCGGCAATGTAATTAGCATGCCGAATATTACTTGGAGTGTGAATTGGAACGAAATCGCCAATAGATAAGACCATTTTACAATTTGGGCCCAAGTTAGAAGCAGAGCCTAAGGTGTAAATTATCGATAGTCCATATCTCGGAAACTATAAGAGATAATGCAATTTGGCAACCGGCAATGTAATTAGCATGCCGAATATTACTTGGAATGTGAATTGGAACGAAATCGCCAATAGATAAGACCATTTTACAATTTGGGCCCAAGTTAGAAGCAGAGCCTAAGGTGTAAATTATCGATAGTCCATATCTCGGAAACTATAAGAGATAATGCAATTTGGCAACCGGCAATGTAATTAGCATGCCGAATATTACTTGGAATGTGAATTGGAACGAAATCGCCAATAGGTAAGACCATTTTACAATTTGGGTACAAGTTAGAAGCAGAGCCTAAGGTGTAAATTATCGATAGTCCATATCTCGGAAACTATAAGAGATAATTCAATTTGGCAACCGGCAATGTAATTAGCATGCCGAATATTACTTGGAATGTGAATTGGAACGAAATCGCCAATAGATAAGACCATTTTACAATTTGGGCCCAAGTTAGAAGCAGAGCCTATGGTGTAAATTATCGATAGTCCATATCTCGGAAACTATAAGAGATAATGCAATTTGGCAACCGGCAATGTAATTAGCATGCCTAATATTACTTGGAATGTGAATTGGAACGAAATCGCCAATAGATAAGACCATTTTACAATTTGGGCCCAAGTTAGAAGCAGAGCCTAAGGTGTAAATTATCGATAGTCCATATCTCGGAAACTATAAGAGATAATGCAATTTGGCAACTGGCAATGTAATTAGCATGCCGAATATTACTTGGAATGTGAATTGGAACGAAATCGCCAATAGATAAGACCATTTTACAATTTGGGCCCAAGTTAGAAGCAGAGCCTAAGGTGTAAATTATCGATAGTCCATATCTCGGAAACTATAAGAGATAATGCAATTTGGCAACCGGCAATGTAATTAGCATGCCGAATATTACTTGGAATGTGAATTGGAACGAAATCGCCAATAGATAAGGCCATTTTACAATTTGGGCCTAAGTTACAAGCAGAGCCTAAGGTGTAAATTATTGATAGTCCATATCTCGGAAACTATAAGAGATAATGCAATTTCGCAACCGGCAATGTAATTAGCATGCCGAATATCACTTGGAATGTGAATTGGGACGAAATCGCCAATAGATAAGACCATTTTACAATTTGGGTCCAAGTTAGAAGCAGAGCCTAAGGTGTAAATTATCGATAGTCCATATCTCGGAAACTATAAGAGATAATGCAATTTGGCAACCGGCTATGTAATTAGCATGCCGAATATTACTTGGAATGTGAATTGGAACGAAATCGCCAATAGATAAGACCATTTTACAATTTGGGCCCAAGTTAGAAGCAGAGCCTAAGGTGTAAATTATCGATAGTCCATATCTCGGAAACTATAAGAGATAATGCAATTTGGCAACCGGCAATGTAATTAGCATGCCGAATATTACTTGGAATGTGAATTGGAACGAAATCGCCAATAGATATGACCATTTTACAATTTGGGCCCAAGTTAGAAGCAGAGCCTAAGGTGTAAATTATCGATTGTCCATATCTCGGAAACTATAAGAGATAATGCAATTTCGCAACCGGCAATGTAATTAGCATGCCGAATATTACTTGGAGTGTGAATTGGAACGAAATCGCCAATAGATAAGACCATTTTACAATTTGGGCCCAAGTTAGAAGCAGAGCCTAAGGTGTAAATTATCGATAGTCCATATCTCGGAAACTATAAGAGATAATGCAATTTGGCAACCGGCAATGTAATTAGCATGCCGAATATTACTTGGAATGTGAATTGGAACGAAATCGCCAATAGATAAGACCATTTTACAATTTGGGCCCAAGTTAGAAGCAGAGCCTAAGGTGTAAATTATCGATAGTCCATATCTCGGAAACTATAAGAGATAATGCAATTTGGCAACCGGCAATGTAATTAGCATGCCGAATATTACTTGGAATGTGAATTGGAACGAAATCGCCAATAGATAAGACCATTTTACAATTTGGGCCCAAGTTAGAAGCAGAGCCTAAGGTGTAAATCATCGATAGTCCATATCTCGGAAACTATAAGAGATAATGCAATTTCGCAACCGGCAATGTAATTAGCATGCCGAATATTACTTGGAGTGTGAATTGGAACGAAATCGCCAATAGATAAGACCATTTTACAATTTGGGCCCAAGTTAGAAGCAGAGCCTAAGGTGTAAATTATCGATAGTCCATATCTCGGAAACTATAAGAGATAATGCAATTTGGCAACCGGCAATGTAATTAGCATGCCGAATATTACTTGGAATGTGAATTGGAACGAAATCGCCAATAGATAAGACCATTTTACAATTTGGGCCCAAGTTAGAAGCAGAGCCTAAGGTGTAAATTATCGATAGTCCATATCTCGGAAACTATAAGAGATAATGCAATTTGGCAACCGGCAATGTAATTAGCATGCCGAATATTACTTGGAATGTGAATTGGAACGAAATCGCCAATAGGTAAGACCATTTTACAATTAGGTTCAAGTTAGAAGCAGAGCCTAAGGTGTAAATTATCGATAGTCCATATCTCGGAAACTATAAGAGATAATGCAATTTGGCAACCGGCAATGTAATTAGCATGCCGAATATTACTTGGAATGTGAATTGGAACGAAATCGCCAATAGATAAGACCATTTTACAATTTGGGCCCAAGTTAGAAGCAGAGCCTATGGTGTAAATTATCGATAGTCCATATCTCGGAAACTATAAGAGATAATGCAATTTGGCAACCGGCAATGTAATTAGCATGCCTAATATTACTTGGAATGTGAATTGGAACGAAATCGCCAATAGATAAGACCATTTTACAATTTGGGCCCAAGTTAGAAGCAGAGCCTAAGGTGTAAATTATCGATAGTCCATATCTCGGAAACTATAAGAGATAATGCAATTTGGCAACCGGCAATGTAATTAGCATGCCGAATATTACTTGGAATGTGAATTGGAACGAAATCGCCAATAGATAAGACCATTTTACAATTTGGGCCCAAGTTAGAAGCAGAGCCTAAGGTGTAAATTATCGATAGTCCATATCTCGGAAACTATAAGAGATAATGCAATTTGGCAACCGGCAATGTAATTAGCATGCCGAATATTACTTGGAATGTGAATTGGAACGAAATCGCCAATAGATAAGGCCATTTTACAATTTGGGCCTAAGTTAGAAGCAGAGCCTAAGGTGTAAATTATTGATAGTCCATATCTCGGAAACTATAAGAGATAATGCAATTTCGCAACCGGCAATGTAATTAGCATGCCGAATATCACTTGGAATGTGAATTGGGACGAAATCGCCAATAGATAAGACCATTTTACAATTTGGGTCCAAGTTAGAAGCAGAGCCTAAGGTGTAAATTATCGATAGTCCATATCTCGGAAACTATAAGAGATAATGCAATTTGGCAACCGGCTATGTAATTAGCATGCCGAATATTACTTGGAATGTGAATTGGAACGAAATCGCCAATAGATAAGACCATTTTACAATTTGGGCCCAAGTTAGAAGCAGAGCCTAAGGTGTAAATTATCGATAGTCCATATCTCGGAAACTATAAGAGATAATGCAATTTGGCAACCGGCAATGTAATTAGCATGCCGAATATTACTTGGAATGTGAATTGGAACGAAATCGCCAATAGATATGACCATTTTACAATTTGGGCCCAAGTTAGAAGCAGAGCCTAAGGTGTAAATTATCGATTGTCCATATCTCGGAAACTATAAGAGATAATGCAATTTCGCAACCGGCAATGTAATTAGCATGCCGAATATTACTTGGAGTGTGAATTGGAACGAAATCGCCAATAGATAAGACCATTTTACAATTTGGGCCCAAGTTAGAAGCAGAGCCTAAGGTGTAAATTATCGATAGTCCATATCTCGGAAACTATAAGAGATAATGCAATTTGGCAACCGGCAATGTAATTAGCATGCCGAATATTACTTGGAATGTGAATTGGAACGAAATCGCCAA
Organism: Rhynchophorus ferrugineus; assembly: GCF_030347505.1. Classification (NCBI taxonomy): domain Eukaryota; kingdom Metazoa; phylum Arthropoda; class Insecta; order Coleoptera; family Curculionidae; genus Rhynchophorus; species Rhynchophorus ferrugineus. The sequence continues at coordinate 49,983 of NW_027472685.1, forward strand.
TAGATAAGACCATTTTACAATTTGGGCCCAAGTTAGAAGCAGAGCCTAATGTGTAAATTATCGATAGTCCATATCTCGGAAACTATAAGAGATAATGCAATTTGGCAACCGGCAATGTAATTAGCATGCCGAATATTACTTGGAATGTGAATTGGAACGAAATCGCCAATAGATAAGACCATTTTACAATTTGGGCCCAAGTTAGAAGCAGAGCCTAAGGTGTAAATTATCGATAGTCCATATCTCGGAAACTATAAGAGATAATGCAATTTGGCAACCGGCAATGTAATTAGCATGCCGAATATTACTTGGAATGTGAATTGGAACGAAATCGCCAATAGATAAGACCATTTTACAATTTGGGCCCAAGTTAGAAGCAGAGCCTAAGGTGTAAATTATCGATAGTCCATATCTCGGAAACTATAAGAGATAATGCAATTTGGCAACCGGCAATGTAATTAGCATGCCGAATATTACTTGGAATGTGAATTGGAACGAAATCGCCAATAGATAAGACCATTTTACAATTTGGGCCCAAGTTAGAAGCAGAGCCTAAGGTGTAAATTATCGATAGTCCATATCTCGGAAACTATAAGAGATAATGCAATTTGGCAACCGGCAATGTAATTAGCATGCCGAATATTACATGGAATGTGAATTGGAACGAAATCGCCAATAGGTAAGACCATTTTACAATTCGGGCCCAAGTTAGAAGCAGAGCCTAAGGTGTAAATAATCGATAGTCCATATCTCGGAAACTATAAGAGATAATTCAATTTGGCAACCGGCAATGTAATTAGCATGCCGAATATTACTTGGAATGTGAATTGGAACGAAATCGCCAATAGATAAGACCATTTTACAATTTGGGCCCAAGTTAGAAGCAGAGCCTAAGGTGTAAATTATCGATAGTCCACATCTCGGAAACTATAAGAGATAATGCAATTTGGCAACCGGCAATGTAATTAGCATGCCGAATATTACTTGGAATGTGAATTGGAACGAAATCGCCAATAGATAAGACCATTTTACAATTTGGGAGCAAGTTAGAAGCAGAGCCTAAGGTGTAAATTATCGATAGTCCATATCTCGGAAACTATAAGAGATAATGCAATTTGGCAACCGGCAATGTAATTAGCATGCCGAATATTACTTGGAATGTGAATTGGAACGAAATCGCCAATAGATAAGACCATTTTACAATTTGGGCCCAAGTTAGAAGCAGAGCCTATGGTGTAAATTATCGATAGTCCATATCTCGGAAACTATAAGAGATAATGCAATTTGGCAACCGGCAATGTAATTAGCATGCCGAATATTTCTTGGAATGTGAATTGGAACGAAATCGCCAATAGATAAGACCATTTTACAATTTGGGCCCAAGTTAGAAGCAGAGCCTAAGGTGTAAATAATCGATAGTCCATATCTCGGAAACTATAAGAGATAATGCAATTTGGCAACCGGCAATGTAATTAGCATGCCGAATATTACTTGGAATGTGAATTGGAACGAAATCGCCAATAGATAAGACCATTTTACAATTTGGGAGCAAGTTAGAAGCAGAGCCTAAGGTGTAAATTATCGATAGTCCATATCTCGGAAACTATAAGAGATAATGCAATTTGGCAACCGGCAATGTAATTAGCATGCCGAATATTACTTGGAATGTGAATTGGAACGAAATCGCCAATAGATAAGACCATTTTACAATTTGAGCCCAAGTTAGAAGCAGAGCCTATGGTGTAAATTATCGATAGTCCATATGTCGGAAACTATAAGAGATAATGCAATTTGGCAACCGGCAATGTAATTAGCATGCCGAATATTTCTTGGAATGTGAATTGGAACGAAATCGCCAATAGATAAGACCATTTTACAATTTGGGCCCAAGTTAGAAGCAGAGCCTAAGGTGTAAATTATCGATAGTCCATATCTCGGAAACTATTAGAGATAATGCAATTTGGCAACCGGCAATGTAATTAGCATGCCGAATATTACTTGGAATGTGAATTGGAACGAAATCGCCAATAGATAAGACCATTTTACAATTTGGGCCCAAGTTAGAAGCAGAGCCTAAGGTGTAAATTATCGATAGTCCATATCTCGGAAACTATAAGAGATAATGCAATTTGGCAACCGGCAATGTAATTAGCATGCCGAATATTACTTGGAATGTGAATTGGAACGAAATCGCCAATAGATAAGACCATTTTACAATTTGGGCCCAAGTTAGAAGCAGAGCCTAAGGTGTAAATTATCGATAGTCCATATCTCTGAAACTATAAGAGATAATGCAATTTGGCAACCGGCAATGTAATTAGCATGCCGAATATTACTTGGAATGTGAATTGGAACGAAATCGATAATAGATAAGACCATTTTACAATTTGGGCCCAAGTTAGAAGCAGAGCCTAAGGTGTAAATTATCGATAGTCCATATCTCGGAAACTATAAGAGATAATACAATTTGGCAACCGGCAATGTAATTAGCATGCCGAATATTACTTGGAATGTGAATTGGGACGAAATCGCCAATAGATAAGACCATTTTACAATTTGGGTCCAAGTTAGAAGCAGAGCCTAAGGTGTAAATTATCGATAGTCCATATCTCGGAAACTATAAGAAATAATGCAATTTGGCAACCGGCAATGTAATTAGCATGCCGAATATTACTTGGAATGTGAATTGGAACGAAATCGCCAATAGATAAGACCATTTTACAATTTGGGCCCAAGTTAGAAGCAGAGCCTAAGGTGTAAATTATCGATAGTCCATATCTCGGAAACTATAAGAGATAATGCAATTTGGCAACCGGCAATGTAATTAGCATGCCGAATATTACTTGGAATGTGAATTGGAACGAAATCGCCAATAGATATGACCATTTTACAATTTGGGCCCAAGTTAGAAGCAGAGCCTAAGGTGTAAATTATCGATAGTCCATATCTCGGAAACTATAAGAGATAATGCAATTTCGCAACCGGCAATGTAATTAGCATGCCGAATATTACTTGGAGTGTGAATTGGAACGAAATCGCCAATAGATAAGACCATTTTACAATTTGGGCCCAAGTTAGAAGCAGAGCCTAAGGTGTAAATTATCGATAGTCCATATCTCGGAAACTATAAGAGATAATGCAACTTGGCAACCGGCAATGTAATTAGCATGCCGAATATTACTTGGAATGTGAATTGGAACGAAATCGCCAATAGATAAGACCATTTTACAATTTGGGCCCAAGTTAGAAGCAGAGCCTAAGGTGTAAATTATCGATAGTCCATATCTCGGAGACTATAAGAGATAATGCAATTTGGCAACCGGCAATGTAATTAGCATGCCGAATATTACTTGGAATGTGAATTGGAACGAAATCGCCAATAGATAAGACCATTTTACAATTTGGGCCCAAGTTAGAAGCAGAGCCTAAGGTGTAAATTATCGATAGTCCATATCTCGGAAACTATAAGAGATAATGCAATTTCGCAACCGGCAATGTAATTAGCATGCCGAATATTACTTGGAATGTGAATTGGAACGAAATCGCCAATAGATAAGACCATTTTACAATTTGGGCCCAAGTTAGAAGCAGAGCCTAAGGTGTAAATTATCGATAGTCCATATCTCTGAAACTATAAGAGATAATGCAATTTCGCAACCGGCAATGTAATTAGCATGCCGAATATTACTTGGAATGTGAATTGGGACGAAATCGCCAATAGATAAGGCCATTTTACAATTTGGGCCCAAGTTAGAAGCAGAGCATAAGGTGTAAATTATCGATAGTCCATATCTCGGAAACTATAAGAGATAATGCAATTTGGCAACCGGCAATGTAATTAGCATGCCGAATATTACTTGGAATGTGAATTGGAACGAAATCGCCAATAGGTAAGACCATTTTACAATTTGGGCCCAAGTTAGAAGCAGAGCCTAAGGTGTAAATTATCGATAGTCCATATCTCGGAAACTATAAGAGATAATTCAATTTGGCAACCGGCAATGTAATTAGCATGCCGAATATTACTTGGAATGTGAATTGGAACGAAATCGCCAATAGATAAGACCATTTTACAATTTGGGCCCAAGTTAGAAGCAGAGCCTATGGTGTAAATTATCGATAGTCCATATCTCGGAAACTATAAGAGATAATGCAATTTGGCAACCGGCAATGTAATTAGCATGCCGAATATTACTTGGAATGTGAATTGGAACGAAATCGCCAATAGATAAGACCATTTTACAATTTGGGCCCAAGTTAGAAGCAGAGCCTAAGGTGTAAATTATCGATAGTCCATATCTCGGAAACTATAAGAGATAATGCAATTTGGCAACCGGCAATGTAATTAGCATGCCGAATATTACTTGGAATGTGAATTGGAACGAAATCGCCAATAGGTAAGACCATTTTACAATTTGGGCCCAAGTTAGAAGCAGAGCCTAAGGTGTAAATTATCGATAGTCCATATCTCGGAAACTATAAGAGATAATTCAATTAGGCAACCGGCAATGTAATTAGCATGCCGAATATTACTTGGAATGTGAATTGGAACGAAATTGCCAATAGATAAGACCATTTTACAATTTGGGCCCAAGTTAGAAGCAGAGCCTAAGGTGTAAATTATCGATAGTCCATATCTCGGAAACTATAAGAGATAATTCAATTAGGCAACCGGCAATGTAATTAGCATGCCGAATATTACTTGGAATGTGAATTGGAACGAAATTGCCAATAGATAAGACCATTTTACAATTTGGGCCCAAGTTAGAAGCAGAGCCTATGGTGTAAATTATCGATAGTCCATATCTCGGAAACTATAAGAGATAATGCAATTTGGCAACCGGCAATGTAATTAGCATGCCGAATATTACTTGGAATCTGAATTGGAACGAAATCGCCAATAGATAAGACCATTTTACAATTTGGGCCCAAGTTAGAAGCAGAGCCTAAGGTGTAAATTATCGATAGTCCATATCTCGGAAACTATAAGAGATAATGCAATTTGGCAACCGGCAATGTAATTAGCATGCCGAATATTACTTGGAATGTGAATTGGAACGAAATCGCCAATAGATAAGACCATTTTACAATTTGGGCCCAAGTTAGAAGCAGAGCCTAAGGTGTAAATTATCGATAGTCCATATCTCGGAAACTATAAGAGATAATGCAATTTGGCAACCGGCAATGTAATTAGCATGCCGAATATTACTTGGAATGTGAATTGGAACGAAATCGCCAATAGATAAGGTCAATTTACAATTTGGGCCTAAGTTAGAAGCAGAGCCTAAGGTGTAAATTATTGATAGTCCATATCTCGGAAACTATAAGAGATAATGCAATTTCGCAACCGGAAATGTAATTAGCATGCCGAATATCACTTGGAATGTGAATTGGGACGAAATCGCCAATAGATAAGACCATTTTACAATTTGGGTAAAAGTTAGAAGCAGAGCCTAAGGTGTAAATTATCAATAGTCCATATCTCGGAAACTATAAGAGATAATGCAATTTGGCAACCGGCAATGTAATTAGCATGCCGAATATTACTTGGAATGTGAATTGGAACGAAATCGCCAATAGATAAGACCATTTTACAATTTAGGAGCAAGTTAGAAGCAGAGCCTAAGGTGTAAATTATCGATAGTCCATATCTCGGAAACTATAAGAGATAATGCAATTTGGCAACCGGCAATGTAATTAGCATGCCGAATATTACTTGGAAAGTGAATTGGAACGAAATCGCCAATAGATATGACCATTTTACAATTTGGGCCCAAGTTAGATGCAGAGCCTAAGGTGTAAATTATCGATAGTCCATATCTCGGAAACTATAAGAGATAATGCAATTTCGCAACCGGCAATGTAATTAGCATGCCGAATATTACTTGGAGTGTGAATTGGAACGAAATCGCCAATAGATAATACCATTTTACAATTTGGGCCCAAGTTAGAAGCAGAGCCTAAGGTGTAAATTATCGATAGTCCATATCTCGGAAACTATAAGAGATAATGCAATTTGGCAACCGGCAATGTAATTAGCATGCCGAATATTACTTGGAATGTGAATTGGAACGAAATCGCCAATAGATAAGACCATTTTACAATTTGGGCCCAAGTTAGAAGCAGAGCCTAAGGTGTAAATTATCGATAGTCCATATCTCGGAAACTATAAGAGATAATGCAATTTCGCAACCGGCAATGTAATTAGCATGCCGAATATTACTTGGAGTGTGAATTGGAACGAAATCGCCAATAGATAAGACCATTTTACAATTTGGGCCCAAGTTAGAAGCAGAGCCTAAGGTGTAAATTATCGATAGTCCATATCTCGGAAACTATAAGAGATAATGCAATTTGGCAACCGGCAATGTAATTAGCATGTCGAATATTACTTGGAATGTGAATTGGAACGAAATCGCCAATAGATAAGACCATTTTACAATTTGGACCCAAGTTAGAAGCAGAGCCTAAGGTGTAAATTATCGATAGTCCATATCTCGGAAACTATAAGAGATAATGCAATTTCGCAACCGGCAATATAATTAGCATGCCGAATATTACTTGGAGTGTGAATTGGAACGAAATCGCCAATAGATAAGACCATTTTACAATTTGGGCCCAAGTTAGAAGCAGAGCCTAAGGTGGTTCGTCCATCGATCGATGGACGAACCTAATTATCGATAGTCCATATCTCGGAAACTATAAGAGATAATGCAATTTGGCAACCGGCAATGTAATTAGCATGCCGAATATTACTTGAAATGTGAATTGGAACGAAATCGCCAATAGATAAGGCCATTTTACAATTTGGGCCCAAGTTAGAAGCAGAGCCTAAGGTGTAAATTATCGATAGTCCATAGCTCGGAAACTATAAGAGATAATGCAATTTCGCAACCGGCAATGTAATTAGCATGCCGAATATTACTTGGAGTGTGAATTGGAACGAAATCGCCAATAGATAAGACCATTTTACAATTTGGGCCCAAGTTAGAAGCAGAGCCTAAGGTGTAAATTATCGATAGTCCATATCTCGGAAACTATAAGAGATAATGCAATTTGGCAACCGGCAATGTAATTAGCATGCCGAATATTACTTGGAATGTGAATTGCAACGAAATCGCGAATAGATAAGACCATTTTACAATTTGGGCCCAAGTTAGAAGCAGAGCCTAAGGTGTAAATTATCGATAGTCCATATCTCGGAAACTATAAGAGATAATACAATTTGGCAACCGGCAATGTAATTAGCATGCCGAATATCACTTGGAATGTGAATTGGGACGAAATCGCCAATAGATAAGACCATTTTACAATTTGGGCCCAAGTTAGAAGCAGAGCCTAAGGTGTAAATTATCGATAGTCCATATCTCGGAAACTGTAAGAGATAATGCAATTTGGCAACCGGCAATGTAATTAGCATGCCGAATATTACTTGGAATGTGAATTGGAACGAAATCGCCAATAGATAAGACCATTTTACAATTTGGGCCCAAGTTAGAAGCAGAGCCTAAGGTGTAAATTATCGATAGTCCATATCTCGGAAACTATAAGAGATAATGCAATTTCGCAACCGGCAATGTAATTAGCATGCCGAATATTACTTGGAGTGTGAATTGGAACGAAATCGCCAATAGATAAGACCATTTTACAATTTGGGCCCAAGTTAGAAGCAGAGCCTAAGGTGTAAATTATCGATAGTCCATATCTCGGAAACTATAAGAGATAATGCAATTTGGCAACCGGCAATGTAATTAGCATGCCGAATATTACTTGGAATGTGAATTGCAACGAAATCGCCAATAGATAAGACCATTTTACAATTTGGGCCCAAGTTAGAAGCAGAGCCTAAGGTGTAAATTATCGATAGTCCATATCTCGGAAACTATAAGAGATAATGCAATTTGGCAACCGGCAATGTAATTAGCATGCCGAATATTACTTGGAATGTGAATTGGAACGAAATCGCCAATAGATAAGACCATTTTACAATTTGGGCCCAAGTTAGAAGCAGAGCCTAAGGTGTAAATTATTGATAGTCCATATCTCGGAAACTATAAGAGATAATGCAATTTCGCAACCGGCAATGTAATTAGCATGCCGAATATCACTTGGAATGTGAATTGGGACGAAATCGCCAATAGATAAGACCATTTTACAATTTGGGCCCAAGTTAGAAGCAGAGCCTAAGGTGTAAATTATCGATAGTCCGTATCTCGGAAACTATAAGAGATAATGCAATTTGGCAACCGGCAATGTAATTAGCATGCCGAATATTACTTGGAATGTGAATTGGGACGAAATCGCCAATAGATAAGACCATTTTACAATTTGGGCCCAAGTTAGAAGCAGAGCCTAAGGTGTAAATTATCGATAGTCCATATCTCGGAAACTATAAGAGATAATGCAATTTGGCAACCGGCAATGTAATTAGCATGCCGAATATTACTTGGAATGTGAATTGGAACGAAATCGCCAATAGGTAAGACCATTTTACAATTTGGGCCCAAGTTAGAAGCAGAGCCTAAGGTGTAAATTATCGATAGTCCATATCTCGGAAACTATAAGAGATAATTCAATTTGGCAACCGGCAATGTAATTAGCATGCCGAATATTACTTGGAATGTGAATTGGAACGAAATCGCCAATAGATAAGACCATTTTACAATTTGGGCCCAAGTTAGAAGCAGAGCCTAAGGTGTAAATTATCGATAGTCCATATCTCGGAAACTATAAGAGATAATGCAATTTGGCAACCGGCAATGTAATTAGCATGCCGAATATTACTTGGAATGTGAATTGGAACGAAATCGCCAATAGATAAGACCATTTTACTATTTGGGCCCAAGTTAGAAGCAGAGCCTAAGGTGTAAATTATCGATAGTCCATATCTCGGAAACTATAAGAGATAATGCAATTTGGCAACCGGCAATGTAATTAGCATGCCGAATATTACTTGGAATGTGAATTGGAACGAAATCGCCAATAGATAAGACCATTTTACAATTTGGGAGCAAGATAGAAGCAGAGCCTAAGGTGTAAATTATCGATAGTCCATATCTCGGAAACTATAAGAGATAATGCAATTTGGCAACCGGCAATGTAATTAGCATGCCGAATATTACTTGGAATGTGAATTGGAACGAAATCGCCAATAGATAAGACCATTTTACAATTTGGGCCCAAGTTAGAAGCAGAGCCTATGGTGTAAATTATCGATAGTCCATATCTCGGAAACTATAAGAGATAATGCAATTTGGCAACCGGCAATGTAATTAGCATGCCGAATATTACTTGGAATGTGAATTGGAACGAAATCGCCAATAGATAAGACCATTTTACAATTTGGGCCCAAGTTAGAAGCAGAGCCTAAGGTGTAAATTATCGATAGTCCATATCTCGGAAACTATAAGAGATAATGCAATTTGGCAACCGGCAATGTAATTAGCATGCCGAATATTACTTGGAATGTGAATTGGAACGAAATCGCCAATAGATAAGACCATTTTACAATTTGAGCCCAAGTTAGAAGCAAAGCCTAAGGTGTAAATTATCGATAGTCCATATCTCGGAAACTATAAGGGATAATGCAATTTGGCAACCGGCAATGTAATTAGCATGCCGAATATTACTTGGAATGTGAATTGGAACGAAATCGCCAATAGATAAGACCATTTTACAAATTGGGCCCAAGTTAGAAGCAGAGCCTAAGGTGTAAATTATTGATAGTCCATATCTCGGAAACTATAAGAGATAATGCAATTTCGCAACCGGCAATGTAATTAGCATGCCGAATGTCACTTGGAATGTGAATTGGGACGAAATCGCCAATAGATAAGACCATTTTACAATTTGGGCCCAAGTTAGAAGCAGAGCCTAAGGTGTAAATTATCGATAGTCCATATCTCGGAAACTATAAGAGATAATGCAATTTCGCAACCGGCAATGTAATTAGCATGCCGAATATTACTTGGAGTGTGAATTGGAACGAAATCGCCAATAGATAATACCATTTTACAATTTGGGCCCAAGTTAGAAGCAGAGCCTAAGGTGTAAATTATCGATAGTCCATATCTCGGAAACTATAAGAGATAATACAATTTGGCAACCGGCAATGTAATTAGCATGCCGAATATTACTTGGAATGTGAATTGGAACGAAATCGCCAATAGATAAGACCATTTTACAATTTGGGCCCAAGTTAGAAGCAGAGCCTAAGGTGTAAATTATCGATAGTCCATATCTCGGAAACTATAAGAGATAATGCAATTTCGCAACCGGCAATGTAATTAGCATGCCGAATATTACTTGGAGTGTGAATTGGAACGAAATCGCCAATAGATAAGACCATTTTACAATTTGGGCCCAAGTTAGAAGCAGAGCCTAAGGTGTAAATTATCGATAGTCCATATCTCGGAAACTATAAGAGATAATGCAATTTGGCAACCGGCAATGTAATTAGCATGCCGAATATTACTTGGAATGTGAATTGGAACGAAATCGCCAATAGATAAGACCATTTTACAATTTGGGCCCAAGTTAGAAGCAGAGCCTAAGGTGTAAATTATCGATAGTCCATATCTCGGAAACTATAAGAGATAATGCAATTTCGCAACCGGAAATGTAATTAGCATGCCGAATATTACTTGGAGTGTGAATTGGAACGAAATCGCCAATAGATAAGACCATTTTACAATTTGGGCCCAAGTTAGAAGCAGAGCCTAAGGTGTAAATTATCGATAGTCCATATCTCGGAAACTATAAGAGATAATGCAATTTGGCAACCGGCAATGTAATTAGCATGCCGAATATTACTTGAAATGTGAATTGGAACGAAATCGCCAATAGATAAGGCCATTTTACAATTTGGGCCCAAGTTAGAAGCAGAACCAAAGGTGTAAATTATCGATAGTCCATATCTCGGAAACTATAAGAGATAATGCAATTTCGCAACCGGCAATGTAATTAGCATGCCGAATATCACTTGGAATGTGAATTGGGACGAAATCGCCAATAGATAAGACCATTTTACAATTTGGGCCCAAGTTAGAAGCAGAGCCTAAGGTGTAAATTATCGATAGTCCATATCTCGGAAACTATAAGAGATAATGCAATTTCGCAACCGGCAATGTAATTAGCATGCCGAATATTACTTGGAGTGTGAATTGGAACGAAATCGCCAATAGATAATACCATTTTACAATTTGGGCCCAAGTTAGAAGCAGAGCCTAAGGTGTAAATTATCGATAGTCCATATCTCGGAAACTATAAGAGATAATGCAATTTGGCAACCGGCAATGTAATTAGCATGCCGAATATTACTTGGAATGTGAATTGGAACGAAATCGCCAATAGATAAGACCATTTTACAATTTGGGCCCAAGTTAGAAGCAGAGCCTAAGGTGTAAATTATCGATAGTCCATATCTCGGAAACTATAAGAGATAAAGCAATTTCGCAACCGGCAATGTAATTAGCATGCCGAATATTACTTGGAGTGTGAATTGGAACGAAATCGCCAATAGATAAGACCATTTTACAATTTGGGCCCAAGTTAGAAGCAGAGCCTAAGGTGTAAATTATCGATAGTCCATATCTCGGAAACTATAAGAGATAATGCAATTTGGCAACCGGCAATGTAATTAGCATGCCGAATATTACTTGGAATGTGAATTGGAACGAAATCGCCAATAGATAAGACCATTTTACAATTTGGGCCCAAGTTAGAAGCAGAGCCTAAGGTGTAAATTATCGATAGTCCATATCTCGGAAACTATAAGAGATAATGCAATTTGGCAACCGGCAATGTAATTAGCATGCCGAATATTACTTGGAATGTGAATTGGAACGAAATCGCCAATAGATAAGACCATTTTACAATTTGGGCCCAAGTTAGAAGCAGAGCCTAAGGTGTAAATTATCGATAGTCCATATCTCGGAAACTATAAGAGATAATGCAATTTCGCAACCGGAAATGTAATTAGCATGCCGAATATTACTTGGAGTGTGAATTGGAACGAAATCGCCAATAGATAAGACCATTTTACAATTTGGGCCCAAGTTAGAAGCAGAGCCTAAGGTGTAAATTATCGATAGTCCATATCTCGGAAACTATAAGAGATAATGCAATTTCGCAACCGGCAATGTAATTAGCATGCCCAATATTACTTGGAGTGTGAATTGGAACGAAATCGCCAATAGATAAGACCATTTTACAATTTGGGCCCAAGTTAGAAGCATAGCCTAAGGTGTAAATTATCGATAGTCCATATCTCGGAAACTATAAGAGATAATGCAATTTGGCAACCGGCAATGTAATTAGCATGCCGAATATTACTTGGAATGTGAATTGGAACGAAATCGCCAATAGATAAGACCATTTTACAATTTGGGCCCAAGTTAGAAGCAGAGCCTAAGGTGTAAATTATCGATAGTCCATATCTCGGAAACTATAAGAGATAATGCAATTTGGCAACCGGCAGTGTAATTAGCATGCCGAATATTACTTGGAATGTGAATTGGAACGAAATCGCCAATAGATAAGACCATTTTACAATTTGGGCCCAAGTTAGAAGCAGAGCCTAAGGTGTAAATTATCGATAGTCCATATCTCGGAAACTATAAGAGATAATGCAATTTGGCAACCGGCAATGTAATTAGCATGCCGAATATTACTTGGAATGTGAATTGCAACGAAATCGCCAATAGATAAGACCATTTTACAATTTGGGCCCAAGTTAGAAGCAGAGCCTAAGGTGTAAATTATCGATAGTCCATATCTCGGAAACTGTAAGAGATAATGCAATTTGGCAACCGGCAATGTAATTAGCATGCCGAATATTACTTGGAATGTGAATTGGAACGAAATCGCCAATAGATAAGACCATTTTACAATTTGGGCCCAAGTTAGAAGCAGAGCCTAAGGTGTAAATTATTGATAGTCCATATCTCGGAAACTATAAGAGATAATGCAATTTCGCAACCGGCAATGTAATTAGCATGCCGAATATCACTTGGAATGTGAATTGGGACGAAATCGCCAATAGATAAGACCATTTTACAATTTGGGCCCAAGTTAGAAGCAGAGCCTAAGGTGTAAATTATCGATAGTCCATATCTCGGAAACTATAAGAGATAATGCAATTTGGCAACCGGAAATGTAATTAGCATGCCGAATATTACTTGGAATGTGAATTGGAACGAAATCGCCAATAGATAAGACCATTTTACTATTTGGGCCCAAGTTAGAAGCAGAGCCTAAGGTGTAAATTATCGATAGTCCATATCTCGGAAACTATAAGAGATAATGCAATTTCGCAACCGGCAATGTAATTAGCATGCCGAATATTACTTGGAGTGTGAATTGGAACGAAATCGCCAATAGATAAGACCATTTTACAATTTGGGCCCAAGTTAGAAGCAGAGCCTAAGGTGTAAATTATCGATAGTCCATATCTCGGAAACTATAAGAGATAATGCAATTTCGCAACCGGCAATGTAATTAGCATGCCGAATATTACTTGGAGTGTGAATTGGAACGAAATCGCCAATAGATAAGACCATTTTACAATTTGGGCCCAAGTTAGAAGCAGAGCCTAAGGTGTAAATTATCGATAGTCCATATCTCGGAAACTATAAGAGATAATGCAATTTGGCAACCGGCAATGTAATTAGCATGCCGAATATTACTTGGAATGTGAATTGGAACGAAATCGCCAATAGATAAGACCATTTTACAATTTGGGCCCAAGTTAGAAGCAGAGCCTAAGGTGTAAATTATCGATAGTCCATATCTCGGAAACTATAAGAGATAATGCAATTTGGCAACCGGCAATGTAATTAGCATGCCGAATATTACTTGGAATGTGAATTGGAACGAAATCGCCAATAGATAAGACCATTTTACAATTTGGGCCCAAGTTAGAAGCAGAGCCTAAGGTGTAAATTATCGATAGTCCATATCTCGGAAACTATAAGAGATAATGCAATTTCGCAACCGGCAATGTAATTAGCATGCCGAATATTACTTGGAGTGTGAATTGGAACGAAATCGCCAATAGATAAGACCATTTTACAATTTGGGCCCAAGTTAGAAGCAGAGCCTAAGGTGTAAATTATCGATAGTCCATATCTCGGAAACTATAAGAGATAATGCAATTTGGCAACCGGCAATGTAATTAGCATGCCGAATATTACTTGGAATGTGAATTGGAACGAAATCGCCAATAGATAAGACCATTTTACTATTTGGGCCCAAGTTAGAAGCAGAGCCTAAGGTGTAAATTATCGATAGTCCATATCTCGGAAACTATAAGAGATAATGCAATTTCGCAACCGGCAATGTAATTAGCATGCCGAATATCACTTGGAATGTGAATTGGGCGAAATCGCCAATAGATAAGACCATTTTACAATTTGGGCCCAAGTTAGAAGCAGAGCCTAAGGTGTAAATTATCGATAGTCCATATCTCGGAAACTATAAGAGATAATGCAATTTGGCAACCGGCAATGTAATTAGCATGCCGAATATTACTTGGAATGTGAATTGGGACGAAATCGCCAATAGATAAGACCATTTTACAATTTAGGCCCAAGTTAGAAGCAGAGCCTAAGGTGTAAATTATCGATAGTCCATATCTCGGAAACTATAAGAGATAATGCAATTTGGCAACCGGCAATGTAATTAGCATGCCGAATATTACTTGGAATGTGAATTGGAACTAAATCGCCAATAGGTAAGACCATTTTACAATTTGGGCCCAAGTTAGAAGCAGAGCCTAAGGTGTAAATTATCGATAGTCCATATCTCGGAAACTATAAGAGATAATGCAATTTGGCAACCGGCAATGTAATTAGCATGCCGAATATTACTTGGAATGTGAATTGGAACGAAATCGCCAATAGATAAGACCATTTTACTATTTGGGCTCAAGTTAGAAGCAGAGCCTAAGGTGTAAATTATCGATAGTCCATATCTCGGAAACTATAAGAGATAATGCAATTTGGCAACCGGCAATGTAATTAGAATGCTGAATATTACTTGGAATGTGAATTGGAACGAAATCGCCAAAAGATAAGGCCATTTTACAATTTGGGCCCAAGTTAGAAGCAGAGCCTAAGGTGTAAATTATCGATAGTCCATATCTCGGAAACTATAAGAGATAATGCAATTTGGCAACCGGCAATGTAATTAGCATGCCTAATATTACTTGGAATGTGAATTGGAACGAAATCGCCAATAGATAAGACCATTTTACAATTTGGGAGCAAGTTAGAAGCAGAGCCTATGGTGTAAATTATCGATAGTCCATATCTCGGAAACTATAAGAGATAATGCAATTTGGCAACCGGCAATGTAATTAGCATGCCGAATATTACTTGGAATGTGAATTGGAACGAAATCGCCAATAGATAAGACCATTTTACAATTTGGGCCCAAGTTAGAAGCAGAGCCTATGGTGTAAATTATCGATAGTCCATATCTCGGAAACTATAAGAGATAATGCAATTTGGCAACCGGCAATGTAATTAGCATGCCGAATATTACTTGGAATGTGAATTGGAACGAAATCGCCAATAGATAAGACCCTTTTACAATTTGGGCCCAAGTTAGAAGCAGAGCCTAAGGTGTAAATTATCGATAGTCCATATCTCGGAAACTATAAGAGATAATGCAATTTGGCAACCGGCAATGTAATTAGCATGCCGAATATTACTTGGAATGTGAATTGGAACGAAATCGCCAATAGATAAGACCATTTTACAATTTGGGCCCAAGTTAGAAGCAGAGCCTAAGGTGTAAATTATCGATAGTCCATATCTCGGAAACTATAAGAGATAATGCAATTTGGCAACCGGCAATGTAATTAGCATGCCGAATATTACTTGGAATGTGAATTGGAACGAAATCGCCAATAGATAAGACCATTTTACAAATTGGGCCCAAGTTAGAAGCAGAGCCTAAGGTGTAAATTATTGATAGTCCATATCTCGGAAACTATAAGAGATAATGCAATTTCGCAACCGGCAATGCAATTAGCATGCCGAATATCACTTGGAATGTGAATTGGGACGAAATCGCCAATAGATAAGACCATTTTACAATTTGGGCCCAAGTTAGAAGCAGAGCCTAAGGTGTAAATTATCGATAGTCCATATCTCGGAAACTATAAGAGATAATGCAATTTGGCAACCGGCAATGTAATTAGCATGCCGAATATTACTTGGAATGTGAATTGGAACGAAATCGCCAATAGATAAGACCATTTTACAATTTGGGCCCAAGTTAGAAGCAGAGCCTAAGGTGTAAATTATCGATAAACCATATCTCGGAAACTATAAGAGATAATGCAATTTGGCAACCGGCAATGTAATTAGCATGCCGAATATTACTTGGAATGTGAATTGGAACGAAATCGCCAATAGATAAGACCATTTTACAATTTGGGCCCAAGTTAGAAGCAGAGCCTAAGGTGTAAATTATCGATAGTCCATATCTCGGAAACTATAAGAGATAATGCAATTTCGCAACCGGCAATGTAATTAGCATGCCGAATATTACTTGGAGTGTGAATTGGAACGAAATCGCCAATAGATAAGACCATTTTACAATTTGGGCCCAAGTTAGAAGCAGAGCCTAAGGTGTAAATTATCGATAGTCCATATCTCGGAAACTATAAGAGATAATGCAATTTGGCAACCGGCAATGTAATTAGCATGCCGAATATTACTTGGAATGTGAATTGGAACGAAATCGCCAATAGATAAGACCATTTTACAATTTGGGCCCAAGTTAGAAGCAGAGCCTAAGGTGTAAATTATCGATAGTCCATATCTCGGAAACTATAAGAGATAATGCAATTTCGCAACCGGCAATGTAATTAGCATGCCGAATATTACTTGGAGTGTGAATTGGAACGAAATCGCCAATAGATAAGACCATTTTACAATTTGGGCCCAAGTTAGAAGCAGAGCCTAAGGTGTAAATTATCGATAGTCCATATCTCGGAAACTATAAGAGATAATGCAATTTGGCAACCGGCAATGTAATTAGCATGCCGAATATTACTTGGAATGTGAATTGGAACGAAATCGCCAATAGATAAGACCATTTTACAATTTGGGCCCAAGTTAGAAGCAGAGCCTAAGGTGTAAATTATCGATAGTCCATATCTCGGAAACTATAAGAGATAATGCAATTTGGCAACCGGCAATGTAATTAGCATGCCGAATATTCCTTGGAATGTGAATTGGAACGAAATCGCCAATAGATAAGACCATTTTACAATTTGGGCCCAAGTTAGAAGCAGAGCCTATGGTGTAAATTATCGATAGTCCATATCTCGGAAACTATAAGAGATAATGCAATTTGGCAACCGGCAATGTAATTAGCATGCCGAATATTACTTGGAATGTGAATTGGAACGAAATCGCCAATAGATAAGACCATTTTACAATTTGGGCCCAAGTTAGAAGCAGAGCCTAAGGTGTAAATTATCGATAGTCCATATCTCGGAAACTATAAGAGATAATGCAATTTGGCAACCGGAAATGTAATTAGCATGCCGAATATTACTTGGAATGTGAATTGGAACGAAATCGCCAATAGATAAGACCATTTTACAATTTGGGCCCAAGTTAGAAGCAGAGCCTAAGGTGTAAATTATCGATAGTCCATATCTCGGAAACTATAAGAGATAATGCAATTTGGCAACCGGCAATGTAATTAGCATGCCGAATATTACTTGGAATGTGAATTGGAACGAAATCGCCAATAGATAAGACCATTTTACAATTTGGGCCCAAGTTAGAAGCAGAGCCTAAGGTGTAAATTATCGATAGTCCATATCTCGGAAACTATAAGAGATAATGCAATTTGGCAACTGGAAATGTAATTAGCATGCCGAATATTACTTGGAATGTGAATTGGAACGAAATCGCCAATAGATAAGACCATTTTACAAATTGGGCCCAAGTTAGAAGCAGAGCCTAAGGTGTAAATTATTGATAGTCCATATCTCGGAAACTATAAGAGATAATGCAATTTCGCAACCGGCAATGTAATTAGCATGCCGAATATCACT
The DNA here is from genome assembly GCF_030347505.1 of Rhynchophorus ferrugineus. NCBI lineage: Eukaryota > Metazoa > Arthropoda > Insecta > Coleoptera > Curculionidae > Rhynchophorus > Rhynchophorus ferrugineus. The sequence goes on from NW_027472685.1 coordinate 68,062, forward strand.
TGGAATGTGAATTGGGACGAAATCGCCAATAGATAAGACCATTTTACAATTTGGGCCCAAGTTAGAAGCAGAGCCTAAGGTGTAAATTATCGATAGTCCATATCTCGGAAACTATAAGAGATAATGCAATTTGGCAACCGGCAATGTAATTAGCATGCCGAATATTACTTGGAATGTGAATTGGAACGAAATAGCCAATAGATAAGACCATTTTACAATTTGGGCCCAAGTTAGAAGCAGAGCCTAAGGTGTAAATTATCGATAGTCCATATCTCGGAAACTATAAGAGATAATGCAATTTGGCAAACGGCAATGTAATTAGCATGCCGAATATTACTTGGAATGTGAATTGGAACGAAATCGCCAATAGATAAGACCATTTTACAATTTGGGCCCAAGTTAGAAGCAGAGCCTAAGGTGTAAATTATCGATAGTCCATATCTCGGAAACTATAAGAGATAATGCAATTTCGCAACCGGCAATGTAATTAGCATGCCGAATATTACTTGGAGTGTGAATTGGAACGAAATCGCCAATAGATAAGACCATTTTACAATTTGGGCCTAAGTTAGAAGCAGAGCCTAAGGTGTAAATTATCGATAGTCCATATCTCGGAAACTATAAGAGATAATGCAATTTGGCAACCGGCAATGTAATTAGCATGCCGAATATTACTTGGAATGTGAATTGGAACGAAATCGCCAATAGATAAGACCATTTTACAATTTGGGCCCAAGTTAGAAGCAGAGCCTAAGGTGTAAATTATCGATAGTCCATATCTCGGAAACTATAAGAGATAATGCAATTTGGCAACCGGCAATGTAATTAGCATGCCGAATATTCCTTGGAATGTGAATTGGAACGAAATCGCCAATAGATAAGACCATTTTTCAATTTGGGCCCAAGTTAGAAGCAGAGCCTATGGTGTAAATTATCGATAGTCCATATCTCGGAAACTATAAGAGATAATGCAATTTGGCAACCGGCAATGTAATTAGCATGCCGAATATTACTTGGAATGTGAATTGGAACGAAATCGCCAATAGATAAGACCATTTTACAATTTGGGCCCAAGTTAGAAGCAGAGCCTAAGGTGTAAATTATCGATAGTCCATATTTCGGAAACTATAAGAGATAATGCAATTTGGCAACCGGCAATGTAATTAGCATGCCGAATATTACTTGGAATGTGAATTGGAACGAAATCGCCAATAGATAAGACCATTTTACAATTTGGGCCCAAGTTAGAAGCAGAGCCTAAGGTGTAAATTATCGATAGTCCATATCTCGGAAACTATAAGAGATAATGCAATTTGGCAACCGGCAATGTAATTAGCATGCCGAATATTACTTGGAATGTGAATTGGTACGAAATAGACAATAGGTAAGACCATTTTACAATTTGGGCCCAAGTTAGAAGCAGAGCCTAAGGTTTAAATTATCGATAGTCCATATCTCGGAAACTATAAGAGATAATTCAATTTGGCAACCGGCAATGTAATTAGCATGCCGAATATTACTTGGAATGTGATTTGGAATGAAATCGCCAATAGATAAGACCATTTTACAATTTGGGCCCAAGTTAGAAGCAGAGCCTAAGGTGTAAATTATCGATAGTCCATATCTCGGAAACTATAAGAGATAATGCAATTTGGCAACCGGCAATGTAATTAGCATGCCGAATATTACTTGGAATGTGAATTGGAACGAAATCGCCAATAGATATGACCATTTTACAATTTGGGAGCAAGTTAGAAGCAGAGCCTAAGGTATAAATTATCGATAGTCCATATCTCGGAAACTATAAGAGATAATGCAATTTGGCAACCGGCAATGTAATTAGCATGCCGAATATTACTTGGAATGTGAATTGGAACGAAATCGCCAATAGATAAGACCATTTTACAATTTGGGCCCAAGTTAGAAGCAGAGCCTATGGTGTAAATTATCAATAGTCCATATCTCGGAAACTATAAGAGATAATGCAATTTGGCAACCGGCAATGTAATTAGCATGCCGAATATTACTTGGAATGTGAATTGGAACGAAATCGCCAATAGATAAGACCATTTTACAATTTGGGCCCAAGTTAGAAGCAGGGCCTAAGGTGTAAATTATCGATAGTCCATATCTCGGAAACTATAAGAGATAATGCAATTTGGCAACCGGCAATGTAATTAGCATGCCGAATATTACTTGGAATGTGAATTGGAACGAAATCGCCAATAGATAAGACCATTTTACAATTTGGGCCCAAGTTAGAAGCAGAGCCTAAGGTGTAAATTATCGATAGTCCATATCTCGGAAACTATAAGAGATAATGCAATTTGGCAACCGGCAATGTAATTAGCATGCCGAATATTCCTTGGAATGTGAATTGGAACGAAATCGCCAATAGATAAGACCATTTTTCAATTTGGGCCCAAGTTAGAAGCAGAGCCTATGGTGTAAATTATCGATAGTCCATATCTCGGAAACTATAAGAGATAATGCAATTTGGCAACCGGCAATGTAATTAGCATGCCGAATATTACTTGGAATGTGAATTGGAACGAAATCGCCAATAGATAAGGCCATTTTACAATTTGGGCCCAAGTTAGAAGCAGAGCCTAAGGTGTAAATTATCGATAGTCCATATCTCGGAAACTATAAGAGATAATGCAATTTGGCAACCGGCAATGTAATTAGCATGCCGAATATTACTTGGAATGTGAATTGGAACGAAATCGCCAATAGATAAGACCATTTTACAATTTGGGCCCAAGTTAGAAGCAGAGCCTAAGGTGTAAATTATCGATAGTCCATATCTCGGAAACTATAAGAGATAATGCAATTTGGCAACCGGCAATGTAATTAGCATGCCGAATATTACTTGGAATGTGAATTGGAACGAAATCGACAATAGGTAAGACCATTTTACAATTTGGGCCCAAGTTAGAAGCAGAGCCTAAGGTTTAAATTATCGATAGTCCATATCTCGGAAACTATAAGAGATAATTCAATTTGGCAACCGGCAATGTAATTAGCATGCCGAATATTACTTGGAATGTGATTTGGAATGAAATCGCCAATAGATAAGACCATTTTACAATTTGGGCCCAAGTTAGAAGCAGAGCCTAAGGTGTAAATTATCGATAGTCCATATCTCGGAAACTATAAGAGATAATGCAATTTGGCAACCGGCAATGTAATTAGCATGCCGAATATTACTTGGAATGTGAATTGGAACGAAATCGCCAATAGATATGACCATTTTACAATTTGGGAGCAAGTTAGAAGCAGAGCCTAAGGTGTAAATTATCGATAGTCCATATCTCGGAAACTATAAGAGATAATGCAATTTGGCAACCGGCAACGTAATTAGCATGCCGAATATTACTTGGAATGTGAATTGGAACGAAATCGCCAATAGATAAGACCATTTTACAATTTGGGCCCAAGTTAGAAGCAGAGCCTATGGTGTAAATTATCAATAGTCCATATCTCGGAAACTATAAGAGATAATGCAATTTGGCAACCGGCAATGTAATTAGCATGCCGAATATTACTTGGAATGTGAATTGGAACGAAATCGCCAATAGATAAGACCATTTTACAATTTGGGCCCAAGTTAGAAGCAGAGCCTAAGGTGTAAATTATCGATAGTCCATATCTCGGAAACTATAAGAGATAATGCAATTTGGCAACCGGCAATGTAATTAGCATGCCGAATATTACTTGGAATGTGAATTGGAACGAAATCGCCAATAGATAAGACCATTTTACAATTTGGGCCCAAGTTAGAAGCAGAGCATAAGGTGTAAATTATCGATAGTCCATATCTCGGAAACTATAAGAGATAATGCAATTTCGCAACCGGCAATGTAATTAGCATGCCGAATATTACTTGGAGTGTGAATTGGAACGAAATCGCCAATAGATAAGACCATTTTACAATTTGGGCCCAAGTTAGAAGCAGAGCCTAAGGTGTAAATTATCGATAGTCCATATCTCGGAAACTATAAGAGATAATGCAATTTGGCAACCGGCAATGTAATTAGCATGCCGAATATTACTTGGAGTGTGAATTGGAACGAAATCGCCAATAGATAAGACCATTTTACAATTTGGGCCCAAGTTAGAAGCAGAGCCTAAGGTGTAAATTATCGATAGTCCATATCTCGGAAACTATAAGAGATAATGCAATTTGGCAACCGGCAATGTAATTAGCATGCCGAATATTACTTGGAATGTGAATTGGAACGAAATCGCCAATAGATAAGACCATTTTACAATTTGGGCCCAAGTTAGAAGCAGAGCCTAAGGTGTAAATTATCGATAGTCCATATCTCGGAAACTATAAGAGATAATGCAATTTGGCAACCGGCAATGTAATTAGCATGCCGAATATTCCTTGGAATGTGAATTGGAACGAAATCGCCAATAGATAAGACCATTTTTCAATTTGGGCCCAAGTTAGAAGCAGAGCCTATGGTGTAAATTATCGATAGTCCATATCTCGGAAACTATAAGAGATAATGCAATTTGGCAACCGGCAATGTAATTAGCATGCCGAATATTACTTGGAATGTGAATTGGAACGAAATCGCCAATAGATAAGACCATTTTACAATTTGGGCCCAAGTTAGAAGCAGAGCCTAAGGTGTAAATTATCGATAGTCCATATCTCGGAAACTATAAGAGATAATGCAATTTGGCAACCGGCAATGTAATTAGCATGCCGAATATTACTTGGAATGTGAATTGGAACGAAATCGCCAATAGATAAGACCATTTTACAATTTGGGCCCAAGTTAGAAGCAGAGCCTAAGGTGTAAATTATCGATAGTCCATATCTCGGAAACTATAAGAGATAATGCAATTTGGCAACCGGCAATGTAATTAGCATGCCGAATATTACTTGGAATGTGAATTGGAACGAAATCGACAATAGGTAAGACCATTTTACAATTTGGGCCCAAGTTAGAAGCAGAGCCTAAGGTTTAAATTATCGATAGTCCATATCTCGGAAACTATAAGAGATAATTCAATTTGGCAACCGGCAATGTAATTAGCATGCCGAATATTACTTGGAATGTGATTTGGAATGAAATCGCCAATAGATAAGACCATTTTACAATTTGGGCCCAAGTTAGAAGCAGAGCCTAAGGTGTAAATTATCGATAGTCCATATCTCGGAAACTATAAGAGATAATGCAATTTGGCAACCGGCAATGTAATTAGCATGCCGAATATTACTTGGAATGTGAATTGGAACGAAATCGCCAATAGATATGACCATTTTACAATTTGGGAGCAAGTTAGAAGCAGAGCCTAAGGTGTAAATTATCGATAGTCCATATCTCGGAAACTATAAGAGATAATGCAATTTGGCAACCGGCAATGTAATTAGCATGCCGAATATTACTTGGAATGTGAATTGGAACGAAATCGACAATAGATAAGACCATTTTACAATTTGGGCCCAAGTTAGAAGCAGAGCCTATGGTGTAAATTATCAATAGTCCATATCTCGGAAACTATAAGAGATAATGCAATTTGGCAACCGGCAATGTAATTAGCATGCCGAATATTACTTGGAATGTGAATTGGAACGAAATCGCCAATAGATAAGACCATTTTACAATTTGGGCCCAAGTTAGAAGCAGAGCCTAAGGTGTAAATTATCGATAGTCCATATCTCGGAAACTATAAGAGATAATGCAATTTGGCAACCGGCAATGTAATTAGCATGCCGAATATTACTTGGAATGTGAATTGGAACGAAATCGCCAATAGATAAGACCATTTTACAATTTGGGCCCAAGTTAGAAGCAGAGCCTAAGGTGTAAATTATCGATAGTCCATATCTCGGAAACTATAAGAGATAATGCAATTTGGCAACCGGCAATGTAATTAGCATGCCGAATATTACTTGGAATGTGAATTGGAACGAAATCGCCAATAGATAAGACCATTTTACAAATTGGGCCCAAGTTAGAAGCAGAGCCTAAGGTGTAAATTATTGATAGTCCATATCTCGGAAACTATAAGAGATAATGCAATTTCGCAACCGGCAATGTAATTAGCATGCCGAATATCACTTGGAATGTGAATTGGGACGAAATCGCCAATAGATAAGACCATTTTACAATTTGGGCCCAAGTTAGAAGCAGAGCCTAAGGTGTAAATTATCGATAGTCCATATCTCGGAAACTATAAGAGATAATGCAATTTGGCAACCGGCAATGTAATTAGCATGCCGAATATTCCTTGGAATGTGAATTGGAACGAAATCGCCAATAGATAAGACCATTTTTCAATTTGGGCCCAAGTTAGAAGCAGAGCCTATGGTGTAAATTATCGATAGTCCATATCTCGGAAACTATAAGAGATAATGCAATTTGGCAACCGGCAATGTAATTAGCATGCCGAATATTACTTGGAATGTGAATTGGAACGAAATCGCCAATAGATAAGACCATTTTACAATTTGGGCCCAAGTTAGTAGCAGAGCCTAAGGTGTAAATTATCGATAGTCCATATCTCGGAAACTATAAGAGATAATGCAATTTGGCAACCGGCAATGTAATTAGCATGCCGAATATTACTTGGAATGTGAATTGGAACGAAATCGCCAATAGATAAGACCATTTTACAATTTGGGCCCAAGTTAGAAGCAGAGCCTAAGGTGTAAATTATCGATAGTCCATATCTCGGAAACTATAAGAGATAATGCAATTTGGCAACCGGCAATGTAATTAGCATGCCGAATATTACTTGGAATGTGAATTGGAACGAAATCGACAATAGGTAAGACCATTTTACAATTTGGGCCCAAGTTAGAAGCAGAGCCTAAGGTTTAAATTATCGATAGTCCATATCTCGGAAACTATAAGAGATAATTCAATTTGGCAACCGGCAATGTAATTAGCATGCCGAATATTACTTGGAATGTGATTTGGAATGAAATCGCCAATAGATAAGACCATTTTACAATTTGGGCCCAAGTTAGAAGCAGAGCCTAAGGTGTAAATTATCGATAGTCCATATCTCGGAAACTATAAGAGATAATGCAATTTGGCAACCGGCAATGTAATTAGCATGCCGAATATTACTTGGAATGTGAATTGGAACGAAATCGCCAATAGATATGACCATTTTACAATTTGGGAGCAAGTTAGAAGCAGAGCCTAAGGTGTAAATTATCGATAGTCCATATCTCGGAAACTATAAGAGATAATGCAATTTGGCAACCGGCAATGTAATTAGCATGCCGAATATTACTTGGAATGTGAATTGGAACGAAATCGCCAATAGATAAGACCATTTTACAATTTGGGCCCAAGTTAGAAGCAGAGCCTATGGTGTAAATTATCAATAGTCCATATCTCGGAAACTATAAGAGATAATGCAATTTGGCAACCGGCAATGTAATTAGCATGCCGAATATTACTTGGAATGTGAATTGGAACGAAATCGCCAATAGATAAGACCATTTTACAATTTGGGCCCAAGTTAGAAGCAGAGCCTAAGGTGTAAATTATCGATAGTCCATATCTCGGAAACTATAAGAGATAATGCAATTTGGCAACCGGCAATGTAATTAGCATGCCGAATATTACTTGGAATGTGAATTGGAACGAAATCGCCAATAGATAAGACCATTTTACAATTTGGGCCCAAGTTAGAAGCAGAGCCTAAGGTGTAAATTATCGATAGTCCATATCTCGGAAACTATAAGAGATAATGCAATTTGGCAACCGGCAATGTAATTAGCATGCCGAATATTACTTGGAATGTGAATTGGAACGAAATCGCCAATAGATAAGACCATTTTACAAATTGGGCCCAAGTTAGAAGCAGAGCCTAAGGTGTAAATTATTGATAGTCCATATCTCGGAAACTATAAGAGATAACGCAATTTCGCAACCGGCAATGTAATTAGCATGCCGAATATCACTTGGAATGTGAATTGGGACGAAATCGCCAATAGATAAGACCATTTTACAATTTGGGCCCAAGTTAGAAGCGGAGCCTAAGGTGTAAATTATCGATAGTCCATATCTCGGTAACTATAAGAGATAATGCAATTTGGCAACCGGCAATGTAATTAGCATGCCGAATATTACTTGGAATGTGAATTGGAACGAAATCGCCAATAGATAAAACCATTTTACAATTTGGGCCCAAGTTAGAAGCAGAGCCTAAGGTGTAAATTATCGATAGTCCATATCTCGGAAACTATAAGAGATAATGCAATTTGGCAACCGGCAATGTAATTAGCATGCCGAATATTACTTGGAATGTGAATTGGAACGAAATCGCCAATAGATAAGACCATTTTACAATTTGGGCCCAAGTTAGAAGCAGAGCCTAAGGTGTAAATTATCGATAGTCCATATCTCGGAAACTATAAGAGATAATGCAATTTCGCAACCGGCAATGTAATTAGCATGCCGAATATTACTTGGAGTGTGAATTGGAACGAAATCGCCAATAGATAAGACCATTTTACAATTTGGGCCCAAGTTAGAAGCAGAGCCTAAGGTGTAAATTATCGATAGTCCATATCTCGGAAACTATAAGAGATAATGCAATTTGGCAACCGGCAATGTAATTAGCATGCCGAATATTACTTGGAATGTGAATTGGAACGAAATCGCCAATAGATAAGACCATTTTACAATTTGGGCCCAAGTTAGAAGCAGAGCCTAAGGAGTAAATTATCGATAGTCCATATCTCGGAAACTATAAGAGATAATGCAATTTGGCAACCGGCAATGTAATTAGCATGCCGAATATTACTTGGAATGTGAATTGCAACGAAATCGCCAATAGATAAGACCATTTTACAATTTGGGCCCAAGTTAGAAGCAGAGCCTAAGGTGTAAATTATCGATAGTCCATATCTCGGAAACTATAAGAGATAATGCAATTTGGCAACCGGCAATGTAATTAGCATGCCGAATATTACTTGGAATGTGAATTGGAACGAAATCGCCAATAGATAAGACCATTTTACAATTTGGGCCCAAGTTAGAAGCAGAGCCTAAGGTGTAAATTATCGATAGTCCATATCTCGGAAACTATAAGAGATAATGCAATTTGGCAACCGGCAATGTAATTAGCATGCCGAATATTACTTGGAATGTGAATTGGAACGAAATCGCCAATAGATAAGACCATTTTACAATTTGGGCCCAAGTTAGAAGCAGAGCCTAAGGTGTAAATTATCGATAGTCCATATCTCGGAAACTATAAGAGATAATGCAATTTGGCAACCGGCAATGTAATTAGCATGCCGAATATTACTTGGAATGTGAATTGGAACGAAATCGACAATAGGTAAGACCATTTTACAATTTGGGCCCAAGTTAGAAGCAGAGCCTAAGGTTTAAATTATCGATAGTCCATATCTCGGAAACTATAAGAGATAATTCAATTTGGCAACCGGCAATGTAATTAGCATGCCGAATATTACTTGGAATGTGATTTGGAATGAAATCGCCAATAGATAAGACCATTTTACAATTTGGGCCCAAGTTAGAAGCAGAGCCTAAGGTGTAAATTATCGATAGTCCATATCTCGGAAACTATAAGAGATAATGCAATTTGGCAACCGGCAATGTAATTAGCATGCCGAATATTACTTGGAATGTGAATTGGAACGAAATCGCCAATAGATATGACCATTTTACAATTTGGGAGCAAGTTAGAAGCAGAGCCTAAGGTGTAAATTATCGATAGTCCATATCTCGGAAACTATAAGAGATAATGCAATTTGGCAACCGGCAATGTAATTAGCATGCCGAATATTACTTGGAATGTGAATTGGAACGAAATCGCCAATAGATAAGACCATTTTACAATTTGGGCCCAAGTTAGAAGCAGAGCCTATGGTGTAAATTATCAATAGTCCATATCTCGGAAACTATAAGAGATAATGCAATTTGGCAACCGGCAATGTAATTAGCATGCCGAATATTACTTGGAATGTGAATTGGAACGAAATCGCCAATAGATAAGACCATTTTACAATTTGGGCCCAAGTTAGAAGCAGAGCCTAAGGTGTAAATTATCGATAGTCCATATCTCGGAAACTATAAGAGATAATGCAATTTGGCAACCGGCAATGTAATTAGCATGCCGAATATCACTTGGAATGTGAATTGGGACGAAATCGCCAATAGATAAGACCATTTTACAATTTGGGCCCAAGTTAGAAGCGGAGCCTAAGGTGTAAATTATCGATAGTCCATATCTCGGTAACTATAAGAGATAATGCAATTTGGCAACCGGCAATGTAATTAGCATGCCGAATATTACTTGGAATGTGAATTGGAACGAAATCGCCAATAGATAAAACCATTTTACAATTTGGGCCCAAGTTAGAAGCAGAGCCTAAGGTGTAAATTATCGATAGTCCATATCTCGGAAACTATAAGAGATAATGCAATTTGGCAACCGGCAATGTAATTAGCATGCCGAATATTACTTGGAATGTGAATTGGAACGAAATCGCCAATAGATAAGACCATTTTACAATTTGGGCCCAAGTTAGAAGCAGAGCCTAAGGTGTAAATTATCGATAGTCCATATCTCGGAAACTATAAGAGATAATGCAATTTCGCAACCGGCAATGTAATTAGCATGCCGAATATTACTTGGAGTGTGAATTGGAACGAAATCGCCAATAGATAAGACCATTTTACAATTTGGGCCCAAGTTAGAAGCAGAGCCTAAGGTGTAAATTATCGATAGTCCATATCTCGGAAACTATAAGAGATAATGCAATTTGGCAACCGGCAATGTAATTAGCATGCCGAATATTACTTGGAATGTGAATTGGAACGAAATCGCCAATAGATAAGACCATTTTACAATTTGGGCCCAAGTTAGAAGCAGAGCCTAAGGAGTAAATTATCGATAGTCCATATCTCGGAAACTATAAGAGATAATGCAATTTGGCAACCGGCAATGTAATTAGCATGCCGAATATTACTTGGAATGTGAATTGCAACGAAATCGCCAATAGATAAGACCATTTTACAATTTGGGCCCAAGTTAGAAGCAGAGCCTAAGGTGTAAATTATCGATAGTCCATATCTCGGAAACTATAAGAGATAATGCAATTTGGCAACCGGCAATGTAATTAGCATGCCGAATATTACTTGGAATGTGAATTGGAACGAAATCGCCAATAGATAAGACCATTTTACAATTTGGGCCCAAGTTAGAAGCAGAGCCTAAGGTGTAAATTATCGATAGTCCATATCTCGGAAACTATAAGAGATAATGCAATTTGGCAACCGGCAATGTAATTAGCATGCCGAATATTACTTGGAATGTGAATTGGAACGAAATCGCCAATAGATAAGACCATTTTACAATTTGGGCCCAAGTTAGAAGCAGAGCCTAAGGTGTAAATTATCGATAGTCCATATCTCGGAAACTATAAGAGATAATGCAATTTGGCAACCGGCAATGTAATTAGCATGCCGAATATTACTTGGAATGTGAATTGGAACGAAATCGACAATAGGTAAGACCATTTTACAATTTGGGCCCAAGTTAGAAGCAGAGCCTAAGGTTTAAATTATCGATAGTCCATATCTCGGAAACTATAAGAGATAATTCAATTTGGCAACCGGCAATGTAATTAGCATGCCGAATATTACTTGGAATGTGATTTGGAATGAAATCGCCAATAGATAAGACCATTTTACAATTTGGGCCCAAGTTAGAAGCAGAGCCTAAGGTGTAAATTATCGATAGTCCATATCTCGGAAACTATAAGAGATAATGCAATTTGGCAACCGGCAATGTAATTAGCATGCCGAATATTACTTGGAATGTGAATTGGAACGAAATCGCCAATAGATATGACCATTTTACAATTTGGGAGCAAGTTAGAAGCAGAGCCTAAGGTGTAAATTATCGATAGTCCATATCTCGGAAACTATAAGAGATAATGCAATTTGGCAACCGGCAATGTAATTAGCATGCCGAATATTACTTGGAATGTGAATTGGAACGAAATCGCCAATAGATAAGACCATTTTACAATTTGGGCCCAAGTTAGAAGCAGAGCCTATGGTGTAAATTATCAATAGTCCATATCTCGGAAACTATAAGAGATAATGCAATTTGGCAACCGGCAATGTAATTAGCATGCCGAATATTACTTGGAATGTGAATTGGAACGAAATCGCCAATAGATAAGACCATTTTACAATTTGGGCCCAAGTTAGAAGCAGAGCCTAAGGTGTAAATTATCGATAGTCCATATCTCGGAAACTATAAGAGATAATGCAATTTGGCAACCGGCAATGTAATTAGCATGCCGAATATTACTTGGAATGTGAATTGGAACGAAATCGCCAATAGATAAGACCATTTTACAATTTGGGCCCAAGTTAGAAGCAGAGCCTAAGGTGTAAATTATCGATAGTCCATATCTCGGAAACTATAAGAGATAATGCAATTTGGCAACCGGCAATGTAATTAGCATGCCGAATATTACTTGGAATGTGAATTGGAACGAAATCGCCAATAGATAAGACCATTTTACAAATTGGGCCCAAGTTAGAAGCAGAGCCTAAGGTGTAAATTATTGATAGTCCATATCTCGGAAACTATAAGAGATAATGCAATTTCGCAACCGGCAATGTAATTAGCATGCCGAATATCACTTGGAATGTGAATTGGGACGAAATCGCCAATAGATAAGACCATTTTACAATTTGGGCCCAAGTTAGAAGCAGAGCCTAAGGTGTAAATTATCGATAGTCCATATCTCGGAAACTATAAGAGATAATGCAATTTGGCAACCGGCAATGTAATTAGCATGCCGAATATTCCTTGGAATGTGAATTGGAACGAAATCGCCAATAGATAAGACCATTTTTCAATTTGGGCCCAAGTTAGAAGCAGAGCCTATGGTGTAAATTATCGATAGTCCATATCTCGGAAACTATAAGAGATAATGCAATTTGGCAACCGGCAATGTAATTAGCATGCCGAATATTACTTGGAATGTGAATTGGAACGAAATCGCCAATAGATAAGACCATTTTACAATTTGGGCCCAAGTTAGAAGCAGAGCCTAAGGTGTAAATTATCGATAGTCCATATCTCGGAAACTATAAGAGATAATGCAATTTGGCAACCGGCAATGTAATTAGCATGCCGAATATTACTTGGAATGTGAATTGGAACGAAATCGCCAATAGATAAGACCATTTTACAATTTGGGCCCAAGTTAGAAGCAGAGCCTAAGGTGTAAATTATCGATAGTCCATATCTCGGAAACTATAAGAGATAATGCAATTTGGCAACCGGCAATGTAATTAGCATGCCGAATATTACTTGGAATGTGAATTGGAACGAAATCGCCAATAGATAAGACCATTTTACAATTTGGGCCCAAGTTAGAAGCAGAGCCTAAGGAGTAAATTATCGATAGTCCATATCTCGGAAACTATAAGAGATAATGCAATTTGGCTACCGGCAATGTAATTAGCATGCCGAATATTACTTGGAATGTGAATTGCAACGAAATCGCCAATAGATAAGACCATTTTACAATTTGGGCCCAAGTTAGAAGCAGAGCCTAAGGTGTAAATTATCGATAGTCCATATCTCGGAAACTATAAGAGATAATGCAATTTGGCAACCGGCAATGTAATTAGCATGCCGAATATTACTTGGAATGTGAATTGGAACGAAATCGCCAATAGATAAGACCATTTTACAATTTGGGCCCAAGTTAGAAGCAGAGCCTAAGGTGTAAATTATCGATAGTCCATATCTCGGAAACTATAAGAGATAATGCAATTTGGCAACCGGCAATGTAATTAGCATGCCGAATATTACTTGGAATGTGAATTGGAACGAAATCGCCAATAGATAAGACCATTTTACAATTTGGGCCCAAGTTAGAAGCAGAGCCTAAGGTGTAAATTATCGATAGTCCATATCTCGGAAACTATAAGAGATAATGCAATTTGGCAACCGGCAATGTAATTAGCATGCCGAATATTACTTGGAATGTGAATTGGAACGAAATCGACAATAGGTAAGACCATTTTACAATTTGGGCCCAAGTTAGAAGCAGAGCCTAAGGTTTAAATTATCGATAGTCCATATCTCGGAAACTATAAGAGATAATTCAATTTGGCAACCGGCAATGTAATTAGCATGCCGAATATTACTTGGAATGTGATTTGGAATGAAATCGCCAATAGATAAGACCATTTTACAATTTGGGCCCAAGTTAGAAGCAGAGCCTAAGGTGTAAATTATCGATAGTCCATATCTCGGAAACTATAAGAGATAATGCAATTTGGCAACCGGCAATGTAATTAGCATGCCGAATATTACTTGGAATGTGAATTGGAACGAAATCGCCAATAGATATGACCATTTTACAATTTGGGAGCAAGTTAGAAGCAGAGCCTAAGGTGTAAATTATCGATAGTCCATATCTCGGAAACTATAAGAGATAATGCAATTTGGCAACCGGCAATGTAATTAGCATGCCGAATATTACTTGGAATGTGAATTGGAACGAAATCGCCAATAGATAAGACCATTTTACAATTTGGGCCCAAGTTAGAAGCAGAGCCTATGGTGTAAATTATCAATAGTCCATATCTCGGAAACTATAAGAGATAATGCAATTTGGCAACCGGCAATGTAATTAGCATGCCGAATATTACTTGGAATGTGAATTGGAACGAAATCGCCAATAGATAAGACCATTTTACAATTTGGGCCCAAGTTAGAAGCAGAGCCTAAGGTGTAAATTATCGATAGTCCATATCTCGGAAACTATAAGAGATAATGCAATTTGGCAACCGGCAATGTAATTAGCATGCCGAATATTACTTGGAATGTGAATTGGAACGAAATCGCCAATAGATAAGACCATTTTACAATTTGGGCCCAAGTTAGAAGCAGAGCCTAAGGTGTAAATTATCGATAGTCCATATCTCGGAAACTATAAGAGATAATGCAATTTGGCAACCGGCAATGTAATTAGCATGCCGAATATTACTTGGAATGTGAATTGGAACGAAATCGCCAATAGATAAGACCATTTTACAAATTGGGCCCAAGTTAGAAGCAGAGCCTAAGGTGTAAATTATTGATAGTCCATATCTCGGAAACTATAAGAGATAATGCAATTTCGCAACCGGCAATGTAATTAGCATGCCGAATATCACTTGGAATGTGAATTGGGACGAAATCGCCAATAGATAAGACCATTTTACAATTTGGGCCCAAGTTAGAAGCAGAGCCTAAGGTGTAAATTATCGATAGTCCATATCTCGGAAACTATAAGAGATAATGCAATTTGGCAACCGGCAATGTAATTAGCATGCCGAATATTCCTTGGAATGTGAATTGGAACGAAATCGCCAATAGATAAGACCATTTTTCAATTTGGGCCCAAGTTAGAAGCAGAGCCTATGGTGTAAATTATCGATAGTCCATATCTCGGAAACTATAAGAGATAATGCAATTTGGCAACCGGCAATGTAATTAGCATGCCGAATATTACTTGGAATGTGAATTGGAACGAAATCGCCAATAGATAAGACCATTTTACAATTTGGGCCCAAGTTAGAAGCAGAGCCTAAGGTGTAAATTATCGATAGTCCATATCTCGGAAACTATAAGAGATAATGCAATTTGGCAACCGGCAATGTAATTAGCATGCCGAATATTACTTGGAATGTGAATTGGAACGAAATCGCCAATAGATAAGACCATTTTACAATTTGGGCCCAAGTTAGAAGCAGAGCCTAAGGTGTAAATTATCGATAGTCCATATCTCGGAAACTATAAGAGATAATGCAATTTGGCAACCGGCAATGTAATTAGCATGCCGAATATTACTTGGAATGTGAATTGGAACGAAATCGACAATAGGTAAGACCATTTTACAATTTGGGCCCAAGTTAGAAGCAGAGCCTAAGGTTTAAATTATCGATAGTCCATATCTCGGAAACTATAAGAGATAATTCAATTTGGCAACCGGCAATGTAATTAGCATGCCGAATATTACTTGGAATGTGATTTGGAATGAAATCGCCAATAGATAAGACCATTTTACAATTTGGGCCCAAGTTAGAAGCAGAGCCTAAGGTGTAAATTATCGATAGTCCATATCTCGGAAACTATAAGAGATAATGCAATTTGGCAACCGGCAATGTAATTAGCATGCCGAATATTACTTGGAATGTGAATTGGAACGAAATCGCCAATAGATATGACCATTTTACAATTTGGGAGCAAGTTAGAAGCAGAGCCTAAGGTGTAAATTATCGATAGTCCATATCTCGGAAACTATAAGAGATAATGCAATTTGGCAACCGGCAATGTAATTAGCATGCCGAATATTACTTGGAATGTGAATTGGAACGAAATCGCCAATAGATAAGACCATTTTACAATTTGGGCCCAAGTTAGAAGCAGAGCCTATGGTGTAAATTATCAATAGTCCATATCTCGGAAACTATAAGAGATAATGCAATTTGGCAACCGGCAATGTAATTAGCATGCCGAATATTACTTGGAATGTGAATTGGAACGAAATCGCCAATAGATAAGACCATTTTACAATTTGGGCCCAAGTTAGAAGCAGAGCCTAAGGTGTAAATTATCGATAGTCCATATCTCGGAAACTATAAGAGATAATGCAATTTGGCAACCGGCAATGTAATTAGCATGCCGAATATTACTTGGAATGTGAATTGGAACGAAATCGCCAATAGATAAGACCATTTTACAATTTGGGCCCAAGTTAGAAGCAGAGCCTAAGGTGTAAATTATCGATAGTCCATATCTCGGAAACTATAAGAGATAATGCAATTTGGCAACCGGCAATGTAATTAGCATGCCGAATATTACTTGGAATGTGAATTGGAACGAAATCGCCAATAGATAAGACCATTTTACAAATTGGGCCCAAGTTAGAAGCAGAGCCTAAGGTGTAAATTATTGATAGTCCATATCTCGGAAACTATAAGAGATAACGCAATTTCGCAACCGGCAATGTAATTAGCATGCCGAATATCACTTGGAATGTGAATTGGGACGAAATCGCCAATAGATAAGACCATTTTACAATTTGGGCCCAAGTTAGAAGCGGAGCCTAAGGTGTAAATTATCGATAGTCCATATCTCGGTAACTATAAGAGATAATGCAATTTGGCAACCGGCAATGTAATTAGCATGCCGAATATTACTTGGAATGTGAATTGGAACGAAATCGCCAATAGATAAAACCATTTTACAATTTGGGCCCAAGTTAGAAGCAGAGCCTAAGGTGTAAATTATCGATAGTCCATATCTCGGAAACTATAAGAGATAATGCAATTTGGCAACCGGCAATGTAATTAGCATGCCGAATATTACTTGGAATGTGAATTGGAACGAAATCGCCAATAGATAAGACCATTTTACAATTTGGGCCCAAGTTAGAAGCAGAGCCTAAGGTGTAAATTATCGATAGTCCATATCTCGGAAACTATAAGAGATAATGCAATTTCGCAACCGGCAATGTAATTAGCATGCCGAATATTACTTGGAGTGTGAATTGGAACGAAATCGCCAATAGATAAGACCATTTTACAATTTGGGCCCAAGTTAGAAGCAGAGCCTAAGGTGTAAATTATCGATAGTCCATATCTCGGAAACTATAAGAGATAATGCAATTTGGCAACCGGCAATGTAATTAGCATGCCGAATATTACTTGGAATGTGAATTGGAACGAAATCGCCAATAGATAAGACCATTTTACAATTTGGGCCCAAGTTAGAAGCAGAGCCTAAGGAGTAAATTATCGATAGTCCATATCTCGGAAACTATAAGAGATAATGCAATTTGGCAACCGGCAATGTAATTAGCATGCCGAATATTACTTGGAATGTGAATTGCAACGAAATCGCCAATAGATAAGACCATTTTACAATTTGGGCCCAAGTTAGAAGCAGAGCCTAAGGTGTAAATTATCGATAGTCCATATCTCGGAAACTATAAGAGATAATGCAATTTGGCAACCGGCAATGTAATTAGCATGCCGAATATTACTTGGAATGTGAATTGGAACGAAATCGCCAATAGATATGACCATTTTACAATTTGGGCCCAAGTTAGAAGCAGAGCCTAAGGTGTAAATTATTGATAGTCCATATCTCGGAAACTATAAGAGATAATGCAATTTCGCAACCGGCAATGTAATTAGCATGCCGAATATCACTTGGAATGTGAATTGGGACGAAATCGCCAATAGATAAGACCATTTTACAATTTGGGCCCAAGTTAGAAGCAGAGCCTAAGGTGTAAATTATCGATAGTCCATATCTCGGAAACTATAAGAGATAATGCAATTTGGCAACCGGCAATGTAATTAGCATGCCGAATATTACTTGGAATGTGAATTGGAACGAAATCGCCAATAGATAAGACCATTTTACAATTTGGGCCCAAGTTAGAAGCAGAGCCTATGGTGTAAATTATCGATAGTCCATATCTCGGAAACTATAAGAGATAATGCAATTTGGCAACCGGCAATGTAATTAGCATGCCGAATATTACTTGGAATGTGAATTGGAACGAAATCGCCAATAGATAAGGCCATTTTACAATTTGGGCCCAAGTTAGAAGCAGAGCCTAAGGTGTAAATTATCGATAGTCCATATCTCGGAAACTATAAGAGATAATGCAATTTGGCAACCGGCAATGTAATTAGCATGCCGAATATTACTTGGAATGTGAATTGGAACGAAATCGCCAATAGATAAGACCATTTTACAATTTGGGCCCAAGTTAGAAGCAGAGCCTAAGGTGTAAATTATCGATAGTCCATATCTCGGAAACTATAAGAGATTATGAAATTTGGCAACCGGCAATGTAATTAGCATGCCGAATATTACTTGGAATGTGAATTGGAACGAAATCGCCAATAGATAAGACCATTTTACAAATTGGGCCCAAGTTAGAAGCAGAGCCTAAGGTGTAAATTATTGATAGTCCATATCTCGGAAACTATAAGAGATAATGCAATTTCGCAACCGGCAATGTAATTAGCATGCCGAATATCACTTGGAATGTGAATTGGGACGAAATCGCCAATAGATAAGACCATTTTACAATTTGGGCCCAAGTTAGAAGCAGAGCCTAAGGTGTAAATTATCGATAGTCCATATCTCGGAAACTATAAGAGATAATGCAATTTGGCAACCGGCAATGTAATTAGCATGCCGAATATTACTTGGAATGTGAATTGGAACGAAATCGCCAATAGATATGACCATTTTACAATTTGGGACCAAGTTAGAAGCAGAGCCTAAGGTGTAAATTATCGATAGTCCATATCTCGGAAACTATAAGAGATAATGCAATTTGGCAACCGGCAATGTAATTAGCATGCCGAATATTACTTGGAATGTGAATTGGAACGAAATCGCCAATAGATAAGACCATTTTACAATTTGGGCCCAAGTTAGAAGCAGAGCCTAAGGTGTAAATTATCGATAGTCCATATCTCGGAAACTATAAGAGATAATGCAATTTGGCAACCGGCAATGTAATTAGCATGCCGAATATTACTTGGAATGTGAATTGGAACGAAATCGCCAATAGATAAGACCATTTTACAATTTGGGCCCAAGTTAGAAGCAGAGCCTAAGGTGTAAATTATCGATAGTCCATATCTCGGAAACTATAAGAGATAATGCAATTTGGCAACCGGCAATGTAATTAGCATGCCGAATATTACTTGGAATGTGAATTGGAACGAAATCGCCAATAGATAAGACCATGGACGAACCTGAAGCAGAGCCTAAGGTGTAAATTATTGATAGTCCATATCTCGGAAACTATAAGAGATAATGCAATTTCGCAACCGGCAATGTAATTAGCATGCCGAATATCACTTGGAATGTGAATTGGGACGAAATCGCCAATAGATAAGACCATTTTACAATTTGGGCCCAAGTTAGAAGCAGAGCCTAAGGTGTAAATTATCGATAGTCCATATCTCGGAAACTATAAGAGATAATGCAATTTGGCAACCGGCAATGTAATTAGCATGCCGAATATTCCTTGGAATGTGAATTGGAACGAAATCGCCAATAGATAAGACCATTTTTCAATTTGGGCCCAAGTTAGAAGCAGAGCCTATGGTGTAAATTATCGATAGTCCATATCTCGGAAACTATAAGAGATAATGCAATTTGGCAACCGGCAATGTAATTAGCATGCCGAATATTACTTGGAATGTGAATTGGAACGAAATCGCCAATAGATAAGACCATTTTACAATTTGGGCCCAAGTTAGAAGCAGAGCCTAAGGTGTAAATTATCGATAGTCCATATCTCGGAAACTATAAGAGATAATGCAATTTGGCAACCGGCAATGTAATTAGCATGCCGAATATTACTTGGAATGTGAATTGGAACGAAATCGCCAATAGATAAGACCATTTTACAATTTGGGCCCAAGTTAGAAGCAGAGCCTAAGGTGTAAATTATCGATAGTCCATATCTCGGAAACTATAAGAGATAATGCAATTTGGCAACCGGCAATGTAATTAGCATGCCGAATATTACTTGGAATGTGAATTGGAACGAAATCGACAATAGGTAAGACCATTTTACAATTTGGGCCCAAGTTAGAAGCAGAGCCTAAGGTTTAAATTATCGATAGTCCATATCTCGGAAACTATAAGAGATAATTCAATTTGGCAACCGGCAATGTAATTAGCATGCCGAATATTACTTGGAATGTGATTTGGAATGAAATCGCCAATAGATAAGACCATTTTACAATTTGGGCCCAAGTTAGAAGCAGAGCCTAAGGTGTAAATTATCGATAGTCCATATCTCGGAAACTATAAGAGATAATGCAATTTGGCAACCGGCAATGTAATTAGCATGCCGAATATTACTTGGAATGTGAATTGGAACGAAATCGCCAATAGATATGACCATTTTACAATTTGGGAGCAAGTTAGAAGCAGAGCCTAAGGTGTAAATTATCGATAGTCCATATCTCGGAAACTATAAGAGATAATGCAATTTGGCAACCGGCAATGTAATTAGCATGCCGAATATTACTTGGAATGTGAATTGGAACGAAATCGCCAATAGATAAGACCATTTTACAATTTGGGCCCAAGTTAGAAGCAGAGCCTATGGTGTAAATTATCAATAGTCCATATCTCGGAAACTATAAGAGATAATGCAATTTGGCAACCGGCAATGTAATTAGCATGCCGAATATTACTTGGAATGTGAATTGGAACGAAATCGCCAATAGATAAGACCATTTTACAATTTGGGCCCAAGTTAGAAGCAGAGCCTAAGGTGTAAATTATCGATAGTCCATATCTCGGAAACTATAAGAGATAATGCAATTTGGCAACCGGCAATGTAATTAGCATGCCGAATATTACTTGGAATGTGAATTGGAACGAAATCGCCAATAGATAAGACCATTTTACAATTTGGGCCCAAGTTAGAAGCAGAGCCTATGGTGTAAATTATCAATAGTCCATATCTCGGAAACTATAAGAGATAATGCAATTTGGCAACCGGCAATGTAATTAGCATGCCGAATATTACTTGGAATGTGAATTGGAACGAAATCGCCAATAGATAAGACCATTTTACAATTTGGGCCCAAGTTAGAAGCAGAGCCTAAGGTGTAAATTATCGATAGTCCATATCTCGGAAACTATAAGAGATAATGCAATTTGGCAACCGGCAATGTAATTAGCATGCCGAATATTACTTGGAATGTGAATTGGAACGAAATCGCCAACAGATAAGACCATTTTACAATTTGGGCCCAAGTTAGAAGCAGAGCCTAAGGTGTAAATTATCGATAGTCCATATCTCGGAAACTATAAGAGATAATGCAATTTCGCAACCGGCAATGTAATTAGCATGCCGAATATTACTTGGAGTGTGAATTGGAACTAAATCGCCAATAGATAAGACCATTTTACAATTTGGGCCCAAGTTAGAAGCACAGCCTAAGGTGTAAATTATCCATAGTCCATATCTCGGAAACTATAAGAGATAATGCAATTTGGCAACCGGCAATGTAATTAGCATGCCGAATATTACTTGGAATGTGAATTGGAACGAAATCGCCAATAGATAAGACCATTTTACAATTTGGGCCCAAGTTAGAAGCAGAGCCTAAGGTGTAAATTATCGATAGTCCATATCTCGGAAACTATAAGAGATAATGCAATTTGGCAACCGGCAATGTAATTAGCATGCCGAATATTACTTGGAATGTGAATTGCAACGAAATCGCCAATAGATAAGACCATTTTACAATTTGGGCCCAAGTTAGAAGCAGAGCCTAAGGTGTAAATTATCGATAGTCCATATCTCGGAAACTATAAGAGATAATGCAATTTGGCAACCGGCAATGTAATTAGCATGCCGAATATTACTTGGAATGTGAATTGGAACGAAATCGCCAATAGATATGACCATTTTACAATTTGGGCCCAAGTTAGAAGCAGAGCCTAAGGTGTAAATTATTGATAGTCCATATCTCGGAAACTATAAGAGATAATGCAATTTCGCAACCGGCAATGTAATTAGCATGCCGAATATCACTTGGAATGTGAATTGGGACGAAATCGCCAATAGATAAGACCATTTTACAATTTGGGCCCAAGTTAGAAGCAGAGCCTAAGGTGTAAATTATCGATAGTCCATATCTCGGAAACTATAAGAGATAATGCAATTTGGCAACCGGCAATGTAATTAGCATGCCGAATATTACTTGGAATGTGAATTGGAACGAAATCGCCAATAGATAAGACCATTTTACAATTTGGGCCCAAGTTAGAAGCAGAGCCTATGGTGTAAATTATCGATAGTCCATATCTCGGAAACTATAAGAGATAATGCAATTTGGCAACCGGCATTGTAATTAGCATGCCGAATATTACTTGGAATGTGAATTGGAACGAAATCGCCAATAGATAAGGCCATTTTACAATTTGGGCCCAAGTTAGAAGCAGAGCCTAAGGTGTAATTTATCGATAGTCCATATCTCGGAAACTATAAGAGATAATGCAATTTGGCAACCGGCAATGTAATTAGCATGCCGAATATTACTTGGAATGTGAATTGGAACGAAATCGCCAATAGATAAGACCATTTTACAATTTGGGCCCAAGTTAGAAGCAGAGCCTAAGGTGTAAATTATCGATAGTCCATATCTCGGAAACTATAAGAGATTATGAAATTTGGCAACCGGCAATGTAATTAGCATGCCGAATATTACTTGGAATGTGAATTGGAACGAAATCGCCAATAGATAAGACCATTTTACAAATTGGGCCCAAGTTAGAAGCAGAGCCTAAGGTGTAAATTATTGATAGTCCATATCTCGGAAACTATAAGAGATAATGCAATTTCGCAACCGGCAATGTAATTAGCATGCCGAATATCACTTGGAATGTGAATTGGGACGAAATCGCCAATAGATAAGACCATTTTACAATTTGGGCCCAAGTTAGAAGCAGAGCCTAAGGTGTAAATTATCGATAGTCCATATCTCGGAAACTATAAGAGATAATGCAATTTGGCAACCGGCAATGTAATTAGCATGCCGAATATTACTTGGAATGTGAATTGGAACGAAATCGCCAATAGATAAGACCATTTTACAATTTGGACCCAAGTTAGAAGC
The DNA here is from genome assembly GCF_030347505.1 of Rhynchophorus ferrugineus. Classification (NCBI taxonomy): domain Eukaryota; kingdom Metazoa; phylum Arthropoda; class Insecta; order Coleoptera; family Curculionidae; genus Rhynchophorus; species Rhynchophorus ferrugineus. The sequence continues at coordinate 91,779 of NW_027472685.1, forward strand.
AGAGCCTAAGGTGTAAATTATCGATAGTCCATATCTCGGAAACTATAAGAGATAATGCAATTTGGCAACCGGCAATGTAATTAGCATGCCGAATATTACTTGGAATGTGAATTGGAACGAAATCGCCAATAGATAAGACCATTTTACAATTTGGGCCCAAGTTAGAAGCAGAGCCTAAGGTGTAAATTATCGATAGTCCATATCTCGGAAACTATAAGAGATAATGCAATTTCGCAACCGGCAATGTAATTAGCATGCCGAATATTACTTGGAGTGTGAATTGGAACGAAATCGCCAATAGATAAGACCATTTTACAATTTGGGCCCAAGTTAGAAGCAGAGCCTAAGGTGTAAATTATCGATAGTCCATATCTCGGAAACTATAAGAGATAATGCAATTTGGCAACCGGCAATGTAATTAGCATGCCGAATATTACTTGGAATGTGAATTGGAACGAAATCGCCAATAGATAAGACCATTTTACAATTTGGGCCCAAGTTAGAAGCAGAGCCTAAGGTGTAAATTATCGATAGTCCATATCTCGGAAACTATAAGAGATTATGAAATTTGGCAACCGGCAATGTAATTAGCATGCCGAATATTACTTGGAATGTGAATTGGAACGAAATCGCCAATAGATAAGACCATTTTACAAATTGGGCCCAAGTTAGAAGCAGAGCCTAAGGTGTAAATTATTGATAGTCCATATCTCGGAAACTATAAGAGATAATGCAATTTCGCAACCGGCAATGTAATTAGCATGCCGAATATCACTTGGAATGTGAATTGGGACGAAATCGCCAATAGATAAGACCATTTTACAATTTGGGCCCAAGTTAGAAGCAGAGCCTAAGGTGTAAATTATCGATAGTCCATATCTCGGAAACTATAAGAGATAATGCAATTTGGCAACCGGCAATGTAATTAGCATGCCGAATATTACTTGGAATGTGAATTGGAACGAAATCGCCAATAGATATGACCATTTTACAATTTGGGACCAAGTTAGAAGCAGAGCCTAAGGTGTAAATTATCGATAGTCCATATCTCGGAAACTATAAGAGATAATGCAATTTGGCAACCGGCAATGTAATTAGCATGCCGAATATTACTTGGAATGTGAATTGGAACGAAATCGCCAATAGATAAGACCATTTTACAATTTGGGCCCAAGTTAGAAGCAGAGCCTAAGGTGTAAATTATCGATAGTCCATATCTCGGAAACTATAAGAGATAATGCAATTTGGCAACCGGCAATGTAATTAGCATGCCGAATATTACTTGGAATGTGAATTGGAACGAAATCGCCAATAGATAAGACCATTTTACAATTTGGGCCCAAGTTAGAAGCAGAGCCTAAGGTGTAAATTATCGATAGTCCATATCTCGGAAACTATAAGAGATAATGCAATTTGGCAACCGGCAATGTAATTAGCATGCCGAATATTACTTGGAATGTGAATTGGAACGAAATCGCCAATAGATAAGACCATTTTACAAATTGGGCCCAAGTTAGAAGCAGAGCCTAAGGTGTAAATTATTGATAGTCCATATCTCGGAAACTATAAGAGATAATGCAATTTCGCAACCGGCAATGTAATTAGCATGCCGAATATCACTTGGAATGTGAATTGGAACGAAATCGCCAATAGATAAGACCATTTTTCAATTTGGGCCCAAGTTAGAAGCAGAGCCTATGGTGTAAATTATCGATAGTCCATATCTCGGAAACTATAAGAGATAATGCAATTTGGCAACCGGCAATGTAATTAGCATGCCGAATATTACTTGGAATGTGAATTGGAACGAAATCGCCAATAGATAAGACCATTTTACAATTTGGGCCCAAGTTAGAAGCAGAGCCTAAGGTGTAAATTATCGATAGTCCATATCTCGGAAACTATAAGAGATAATGCAATTTGGCAACCGGCAATGTAATTAGCATGCCGAATATTACTTGGAATGTGAATTGGAACGAAATCGCCAATAGATAAGACCATTTTACAATTTGGGCCCAAGTTAGAAGCAGAGCCTAAGGTGTAAATTATCGATAGTCCATATCTCGGAAACTATAAGAGATAATGCAATTTGGCAACCGGCAATGTAATTAGCATGCCGAATATTACTTGGAATGTGAATTGGAACGAAATCGACAATAGGTAAGACCATTTTACAATTTGGGCCCAAGTTAGAAGCAGAGCCTAAGGTTTAAATTATCGATAGTCCATATCTCGGAAACTATAAGAGATAATTCAATTTGGCAACCGGCAATGTAATTAGCATGCCGAATATTACTTGGAATGTGATTTGGAATGAAATCGCCAATAGATAAGACCATTTTACAATTTGGGCCCAAGTTAGAAGCAGAGCCTAAGGTGTAAATTATCGATAGTCCATATCTCGGAAACTATAAGAGATAATGCAATTTGGCAACCGGCAATGTAATTAGCATGCCGAATATAACTTGGAATGTGAATTGGAACGAAATCGCCAATAGATATGACCATTTTACAATTTGGGAGCAAGTTAGAAGCAGAGCCTAAGGTGTAAATTATCGATAGTCCATATCTCGGAAACTATAAGAGATAATGCAATTTGGCAACCGGCAATGTAATTAGCATGCCGAATATTACTTGGAATGTGAATTGGAACGAAATCGCCAATAGATAAGACCATTTTACAATTTGGGCCCAAGTTAGAAGCAGAGCCTATGGTGTAAATTATCAATAGTCCATATCTCGGAAACTATAAGAGATAATGCAATTTGGCAACCGGCAATGTAATTAGCATGCCGAATATTACTTGGAATGTGAATTGGAACGAAATCGCCAATAGATAAGACCATTTTACAATTTGGGCCCAAGTTAGAAGCAGAGCCTAAGGTGTAAATTATCGATAGTCCATATCTCGGAAACTATAAGAGATAATGCAATTTGGCAACCGGCAATGTAATTAGCATGCCGAATATTACTTGGAATGTGAATTGGAACGAAATCGCCAACAGATAAGACCATTTTACAATTTGGGCCCAAGTTAGAAGCAGAGCCTAAGGTGTAAATTATCGATAGTCCATATCTCGGAAACTATAAGAGATAATGCAATTTCGCAACCGGCAATGTAATTAGCATGCCGAATATTACTTGGAGTGTGAATTGGAACTAAATCGCCAATAGATAAGACCATTTTACAATTTGGGCCCAAGTTAGAAGCACAGCCTAAGGTGTAAATTATCCATAGTCCATATCTCGGAAACTATAAGAGATAATGCAATTTGGCAACCGGCAATGTAATTAGCATGCCGAATATTACTTGGAATGTGAATTGGAACGAAATCGCCAATAGATAAGACCATTTTACAATTTGGGCCCAAGTTAGAAGCAGAGCCTAAGGTGTAAATTATCGATAGTCCATATCTCGGAAACTATAAGAGATAATGCAATTTGGCAACCGGCAATGTAATTAGCATGCCGAATATTACTTGGAATGTGAATTGCAACGAAATCGCCAATAGATAAGACCATTTTACAATTTGGGCCCAAGTTAGAAGCAGAGCCTAAGGTGTAAATTATCGATAGTCCATATCTCGGAAACTATAAGAGATAATGCAATTTGGCAACCGGCAATGTAATTAGCATGCCGAATATTACTTGGAATGTGAATTGGAACGAAATCGCCAATAGATATGACCATTTTACAATTTGGGCCCAAGTTAGAAGCAGAGCCTAAGGTGTAAATTATTGATAGTCCATATCTCGGAAACTATAAGAGATAATGCAATTTCGCAACCGGCAATGTAATTAGCATGCCGAATATCACTTGGAATGTGAATTGGGACGAAATCGCCAATAGATAAGACCATTTTACAATTTGGGCCCAAGTTAGAAGCAGAGCCTAAGGTGTAAATTATCGATAGTCCATATCTCGGAAACTATAAGAGATAATGCAATTTGGCAACCGGCAATGTAATTAGCATGCCGAATATTACTTGGAATGTGAATTGGAACGAAATCGCCAATAGATAAGACCATTTTACAATTTGGGCCCAAGTTAGAAGCAGAGCCTATGGTGTAAATTATCGATAGTCCATATCTCGGAAACTATAAGAGATAATGCAATTTGGCAACCGGCATTGTAATTAGCATGCCGAATATTACTTGGAATGTGAATTGGAACGAAATCGCCAATAGATAAGGCCATTTTACAATTTGGGCCCAAGTTAGAAGCAGAGCCTAAGGTGTAAATTATCGATAGTCCATATCTCGGAAACTATAAGAGATAATGCAATTTGGCAACCGGCAATGTAATTAGCATGCCGAATATTACTTGGAATGTGAATTGGAACGAAATCGCCAATAGATAAGACCATTTTACAATTTGGGCCCAAGTTAGAAGCAGAGCCTAAGGTGTAAATTATCGATAGTCCATATCTCGGAAACTATAAGAGATTATGAAATTTGGCAACCGGCAATGTAATTAGCATGCCGAATATTACTTGGAATGTGAATTGGAACGAAATCGCCAATAGATAAGACCATTTTACAAATTGGGCCCAAGTTAGAAGCAGAGCCTAAGGTGTAAATTATTGATAGTCCATATCTCGGAAACTATAAGAGATAATGCAATTTCGCAACCGGCAATGTAATTAGCATGCCGAATATCACTTGGAATGTGAATTGGGACGAAATCGCCAATAGATAAGACCATTTTACAATTTGGGCCCAAGTTAGAAGCAGAGCCTAAGGTGTAAATTATCGATAGTCCATATCTCGGAAACTATAAGAGATAATGCAATTTGGCAACCGGCAATGTAATTAGCATGCCGAATATTACTTGGAATGTGAATTGGAACGAAATCGCCAATAGATAAGACCATTTTACAATTTGGACCCAAGTTAGAAGCAGAGCCTAAGGTGTAAATTATCGATAGTCCATATCTCGGAAACTATAAGAGATAATGCAATTTGGCAACCGGCAATGTAATTAGCATGCCGAATATTACTTGGAATGTGAATTGGAACGAAATCGCCAATAGATAAGACCATTTTACAATTTGGGCCCAAGTTAGAAGCAGAGCCTAAGGTGTAAATTATCGATAGTCCATATCTCGGAAACTATAAGAGATAATGCAATTTCGCAACCGGCAATGTAATTAGCATGCCGAATATTACTTGGAGTGTGAATTGGAACGAAATCGCCAATAGATAAGACCATTTTACAATTTGGGCCCAAGTTAGAAGCAGAGCCTAAGGTGTAAATTATCGATAGTCCATATCTCGGAAACTATAAGAGATAATGCAATTTGGCAACCGGCAATGTAATTAGCATGCCGAATATTACTTGGAATGTGAATTGGAACAAAATCGCCAATAGATAAGACCATTTTACAATTTGGGCCCAAGTTAGAAGCAGAGCCTAAGGTGTAAATTATCGATAGTCCATATCTCGGAAACTATAAGAGACAATGCAATTTCGCAACCGGCAATGTAATTAGCATGCCGAATATTACTTGGAGTGTGAATTGGAACGAAATCGCCAATAGATAAGACCATTTTACAATTTGGGCCCAAGTTAGAAGCAGAGCCTAAGGTGTAAATTATCGATAGTCCATATCTCGGAAACTATAAGAGATAATGCAATTTGGCAACCGGCAATGTAATTAGCATGCTGAATATTACTTGGAATGTGAATTGGAACGAAATCGCCAAAAGATAAGGCCATTTTACAATTTGGGCCCAAGTTAGAAGCAGAGCCTATGGTGTAAATTATCGATAGTCCATATCTCGGAAACTATAAGAGATAATGCAATTTGGCAACCGGCAATGTAATTAGCATGCCGAATATTACTTGGAATGTGAATTGGAACGAAATCGCCAATAGGTAAGACCATTTTACAATTTGGGCCCAAGTTAGAAGCAGAGCCTAAGGTGTAAATTATCGATAGTCCATATCTCGGAAACTATAAGAGATAATTCAATTTGGCAACCGGCAATGTAATTATCATGCCGAATATTACTTGGAATGTGAATTGGAACGAAATCGCCAATAGATAAGACCATTTTACAATTTGGGCCCAAGTTAGAAGCAGAGCCTAAGGTGTAAATTATCGATAGTCCATATCTCGGAAACTATAAGAGATAATGCAATTTGGCAACCGGCAATGTAATTAGCATGACGAATATTACTTGGAATGTGAATTGGAACGAAATCGCCAATAGATAAGACCATTTTACAATTTGGGCCCAAGTTAGAAGCAGAGCCTAAGGTGTAAATTATCGATAGTCCATATCTCGGAAACTATAAGAGATAATGCAATTTCGCAACCGGCAATGTAATTAGCATGCCGAATATTACTTGGAGTGTGAATTGGAACGAAATCGCCAATAGATAAGACCATTTTACAATTTGGGCCCAAGTTAGAAGCAGAGCCTATGGTGTAAATTATCGATAGTCCATATCTCGGAAACTATAAGAGATAATGCAATTTGGCAACCGGCAATGTAATTAGCATACCGAATATTACTTGGAATGTGAATTGGAACGAAATCGCCAATAGATAAGACCATTTTACAATTTGGGCCCAAGTTAGAAGCAGAGCCTAAGGTGTAAATTATCGATAGTCCATATCTCGGAAACTATAAGAGATAATGCAATTTGGCAACCGGCAATGTAATTAGCATGCTGAATATTACTTGGAATGTGAATTGGAACGAAATCGCCAAAAGATAAGGCCATTTTACAATTTGGGCCCAAGTTAGAAGCAGAGCCTATGGTGTAAATTATCGATAGTCCATATCTCGGAAACTATAAGAGATAATGCAATTTGGCAACCGGCAATGTAATTAGCATGCCGAATATTACTTGGAATGTGAATTGGAACGAAATCGCCAATAGATAAGACCATTTTACAATTTGGGCCCAAGTTAGAAGCAGAGCCTAAGGTGTAAATTATCGATAGTCCATATCTCGGAAACTATAAGAGATAATGCAATTTGGCAACCGGCAATGTAATTAGCATGCCGAATATTACTTGGAATGTGAATTGGAACGAAATCGCCAATAGATAAGACCATTTTACAATTTGGGCCCAAGTTAGAAGCAGAGCCTAAGGTGTAAATTATCGATAGTCCATATCTCGGAAACTATAAGAGATAATGCAATTTGGCAACCGGCAATGTAATTAGCATGCCGAATATTACTTGGAATGTGAATTGGAACGAAATCGCCAATAGGTAAGACCATTTTACAATTTGGGCCCAAGTTAGAAGCAGAGCCTAAGGTGTAAATTATCGATAGTCGATATCTCGGAAACTATAAGAGATAATTCAATTTGGCAACCGGCAATGTAATTATCATGCCGAATATTACTTGGAGTGTGAATTGGGACGAAATCGCCAATAGATAAGACCATTTTACAATTTGGGCCCAAGTTAGAAGCAGAGCCTAAGGTGTAAATTATCGATAGTCCATATCTCGGAAACTATAAGAGATAATGCAATTTGGCAACCGGCAATGTAATTAGCATGCCGAATATTACTTGGAATGTGAATTGGAACGAAATCGCCAATAGATAAGACCATTTTACAATTTGGACCCAAGTTAGAAGCAGAGCCTAAGGTGTAAATTATCGATAGTCCATATCTCGGAAACTATAAGAGATAATGCAATTTGGCAACCGGCAATGTAATTAGCATGCCGAATATTACTTGGAATGTGAATTGGAACGAAATCGCCAATAGATAAGACCATTTTACAATTTGGGCCCAAGTTAGAAGCAGAGCCTAAGGTGTAAATTATCGATAGTCCATATCTCGGAAACTATAAGAGATAATGCAATTTCGCAACCGGCAATGTAATTAGCATGCCGAATATTACTTGGAGTGTGAATTGGAACGAAATCGCCAATAGATAAGACCATTTTACAATTTGGGCCCAAGTTAGAAGCAGAGCCTAAGGTGTAAATTATCGATAGTCCATATCTCGGAAACTATAAGAGATAATGCAATTTGGCAACCGGCAATGTAATTAGCATGCCGAATATTACTTGGAATGTGAATTGGAACAAAATCGCCAATAGATAAGACCATTTTACAATTTGGGCCCAAGTTAGAAGCAGAGCCTAAGGTGTAAATTATCGATAGTCCATATCTCGGAAACTATAAGAGACAATGCAATTTCGCAACCGGCAATGTAATTAGCATGCCGAATATTACTTGGAGTGTGAATTGGAACGAAATCGCCAATAGATAAGACCATTTTACAATTTGGGCCCAAGTTAGAAGCAGAGCCTAAGGTGTAAATTATCGATAGTCCATATCTCGGAAACTATAAGAGATAATGCAATTTGGCAACCGGCAATGTAATTAGCATGCTGAATATTACTTGGAATGTGAATTGGAACGAAATCGCCAAAAGATAAGGCCATTTTACAATTTGGGCCCAAGTTAGAAGCAGAGCCTATGGTGTAAATTATCGATAGTCCATATCTCGGAAACTATAAGAGATAATGCAATTTGGCAACCGGCAATGTAATTAGCATGCCGAATATTACTTGGAATGTGAATTGGAACGAAATCGCCAATAGGTAAGACCATTTTACAATTTGGGCCCAAGTTAGAAGCAGAGCCTAAGGTGTAAATTATCGATAGTCCATATCTCGGAAACTATAAGAGATAATTCAATTTGGCAACCGGCAATGTAATTATCATGCCGAATATTACTTGGAATGTGAATTGGAACGAAATCGCCAATAGATAAGACCATTTTACAATTTGGGCCCAAGTTAGAAGCAGAGCCTAAGGTGTAAATTATCGATAGTCCATATCTCGGAAACTATAAGAGATAATGCAATTTGGCAACCGGCAATGTAATTAGCATGACGAATATTACTTGGAATGTGAATTGGAACGAAATCGCCAATAGATAAGACCATTTTACAATTTGGGCCCAAGTTAGAAGCAGAGCCTAAGGTGTAAATTATCGATAGTCCATATCTCGGAAACTATAAGAGATAATGCAATTTCGCAACCGGCAATGTAATTAGCATGCCGAATATTACTTGGAGTGTGAATTGGAACGAAATCGCCAATAGATAAGACCATTTTACAATTTGGGCCCAAGTTAGAAGCAGAGCCTATGGTGTAAATTATCGATAGTCCATATCTCGGAAACTATAAGAGATAATGCAATTTGGCAACCGGCAATGTAATTAGCATACCGAATATTACTTGGAATGTGAATTGGAACGAAATCGCCAATAGATAAGACCATTTTACAATTTGGGCCCAAGTTAGAAGCAGAGCCTAAGGTGTAAATTATCGATAGTCCATATCTCGGAAACTATAAGAGATAATGCAATTTGGCAACCGGCAATGTAATTAGCATGCTGAATATTACTTGGAATGTGAATTGGAACGAAATCGCCAAAAGATAAGGCCATTTTACAATTTGGGCCCAAGTTAGAAGCAGAGCCTATGGTGTAAATTATCGATAGTCCATATCTCGGAAACTATAAGAGATAATGCAATTTGGCAACCGGCAATGTAATTAGCATGCCGAATATTACTTGGAATGTGAATTGGAACGAAATCGCCAATAGATAAGACCATTTTACAATTTGGGCCCAAGTTAGAAGCAGAGCCTAAGGTGTAAATTATCGATAGTCCATATCTCGGAAACTATAAGAGATAATGCAATTTGGCAACCGGCAATGTAATTAGCATGCCGAATATTACTTGGAATGTGAATTGGAACGAAATCGCCAATAGATAAGACCATTTTACAATTTGGGCCCAAGTTAGAAGCAGAGCCTAAGGTGTAAATTATCGATAGTCCATATCTCGGAAACTATAAGAGATAATGCAATTTGGCAACCGGCAATGTAATTAGCATGCCGAATATTACTTGGAATGTGAATTGGAACGAAATCGCCAATAGGTAAGACCATTTTACAATTTGGGCCCAAGTTAGAAGCAGAGCCTAAGGTGTAAATTATCGATAGTCGATATCTCGGAAACTATAAGAGATAATTCAATTTGGCAACCGGCAATGTAATTATCATGCCGAATATTACTTGGAGTGTGAATTGGAACGAAATCGCCAATAGATAAGACCATTTTACAATTTGGGCCCAAGTTAGAAGCAGAGCCTATGGTGTAAATTATCGATAGTCCATATCTCGGAAACTATAAGAGATAATGCAATTTGGCAACCGGCAATGTAATTAGCATGCCGAATATTACTTGGAATATGAATTGGAACGAAATCGCCAATAGATAAGACCATTTTACAATTTGGGCCCAAGTTAGAAGCAGAGCCTAAGGTGTAAATTATCGATAGTCCATATCTCGGAAACTATAAGAGATAATGCAATTTGGCAACCGGCAATGTAATTAGCATGCTGAATATTACTTGGAATGTGAATTGGAACGAAATCGCCAAAAGATAAGGCCATTTTACAATTTGGGCCCAAGTTAGAAGCAGAGCCTATGGTGTAAATTATCGATAGTCCATATCTCGGAAACTATAAGAGATAATGCAATTTGGCAACCGGCAATGTAATTAGCATGCCGAATATTACTTGGAATGTGAATTGGAACGAAATCGCCAATAGGTAAGACCATTTTACAATTTGGGCCCAAGTTAGAAGCAGAGCCTAAGGTGTAAATTATCGATAGTCCATATCTCGGAAACTATAAGAGATAATTCAATTTGGCAACCGGCAATGTAATTATCATGCCGAATATTACTTGGAATGTGAATTGGAACGAAATCGCCAATAGATAAGACCATTTTACAATTTGGGCCCAAGTTAGAAGCAGAGCCTAAGGTGTAAATTATCGATAGTCCATATCTCGGAAACTATAAGAGATAATGCAATTTGGCAACCGGCAATGTAATTAGCATGACGAATATTACTTGGAATGTGAATTGGAACGAAATCGCCAATAGATAAGACCATTTTACAATTTGGGCCCAAGTTAGAAGCAGAGCCTAAGGTGTAAATTATCGATAGTCCATATCTCGGAAACTATAAGAGATAATGCAATTTCGCAACCGGCAATGTAATTAGCATGCCGAATATTACTTGGAGTGTGAATTGGAACGAAATCGCCAATAGATAAGACCATTTTACAATTTGGGCCCAAGTTAGAAGCAGAGCCTATGGTGTAAATTATCGATAGTCCATATCTCGGAAACTATAAGAGATAATGCAATTTGGCAACCGGCAATGTAATTAGCATGCCGAATATTACTTGGAATGTGAATTGGAACGAAATCGCCAATAGATAAGACCATTTTACAATTTGGGCCCAAGTTAGAAGCAGAGCCTAAGGTGTAAATTATCGATAGTCCATATCTCGGAAACTATAAGAGATAATGCAATTTGGCAACCGGCAATGTAATTAGCATGCTGAATATTACTTGGAATGTGAATTGGAACGAAATCGCCAAAAGATAAGGCCATTTTACAATTTGGGCCCAAGTTAGAAGCAGAGCCTATGGTGTAAATTATCGATAGTCCATATCTCGGAAACTATAAGAGATAATGCAATTTGGCAACCGGCAATGTAATTAGCATGCCGAATATTACTTGGAATGTGAATTGGAACGAAATCGCCAATAGATAAGACCATTTTACAATTTGGGCCCAAGTTAGAAGCAGAGCCTAAGGTGTAAATTATCGATAGTCCATATCTCGGAAACTATAAGAGATAATGCAATTTGGCAACCGGCAATGTAATTAGCATGCCGAATATTACTTGGAATGTGAATTGGAACGAAATCGCCAATAGATAAGACCATTTTACAATTTGGGCCCAAGTTAGAAGCAGAGCCTAAGGTGTAAATTATCGATAGTCCATATCTCGGAAACTATAAGAGATAATGCAATTTGGCAACCGGCAATGTAATTAGCATGCCGAATATTACTTGGAATGTGAATTGGAACGAAATCGCCAATAGATAAGACCATTTTACAATTTGGGCCCAAGTTAGAAGCAGAGCCTAAGGTGTAAATTATCGATAGTCCATATCTCGGAAACTATAAGAGATAATGCAATTTGGCAACCGGCAATGTAATTAGCATGCCGAATATTACTTGGAATGTGAATTGGAACGAAATCGCCAATAGATAAGACCATTTTACAATTTGGGCCCAAGTTAGAAGCAGAGCCTATGGTGTAAATTATCGATAGTCCATATCTCGGAAACTATAAGAGATAATGCAATTTGGCAACCGGCAATGTAATTAGCATGCCGAATATTACTTGGAATGTGAATTGGAACGAAATCGCCAAAAGATAAGGCCATTTTACAATTTGGGCCCAAGTTAGAAGCAGAGCCTATGGTGTAAATTATCGATAGTCCATATCTCGGAAACTATAAGAGATAATGCAATTTGGCAACCGGCAATGTAATTAGCATGCCGAATATTACTTGGAATGTGAATTGGAACGATATCGCCAATAGATAAGACCATTTTACAATTTGGGCCCAAGTTAGAAGCAGAGCCTAAGGTGTAAATTATCGATAGTCCATATCTCGGAAACTATAAGAGATAATGCAATTTGGCAACCGGCAATGTAATTAGCATGCCGAATATTACTTGGAATGTGAATTGGAACGAAATCGCCAATAGGTAAGACCATTTTACAATTTGGGCCCAAGTTAGAAGCAGAGCCTAAGGTGTAAATTATCGATAGTCCATATCTCGGAAACTATAAGAGATAATTCAATTTGGCAACCGGCAATGTAATTAGCATGCCGAATATTACTTGGAATGTGAATTGGAACGAAATCGCCAATAGATAAGACCATTTTACAATTTGGGCCCAAGTTAGAAGCAGAGCCTAAGGTGTAAATTATCGATAGTCCATATCTCGGAAACTATAAGAGATAATGCAATTTGGCAACCGGCAATGTAATTAGCATGCCGAATATTACTTGGAATGTGAATTGGAACGAAATCGCCAATAGATAAGACCATTTTACAATTTGGGCCCAAGTTAGAAGCAGAGCCTAAGGTGTAAATTATCGATAGTCCATATCTCGGAAACTATAAGAGATAATGCAATTTGGCAACCGGCAATGTAATTAGCATGCCGAATATTACTTGGAATGTGAATTGGAACGAAATCGCCAATAGATAAGATCATTTTACAATTTGGGCCCAAGTTAGAAGCAGAGCCTAAGGTGTAAATTATCGATAGTCCATATCTCGGAAACTATAAGAGATAATGCAATTTGGCAACCGGCAATGTAATTAGCATGTCGAATATTACTTGGAATGTTAATTGGAACGAAATCGCCAATAGATAAGACCATTTTACAATTTGGGCCCAAGTTAGAAGCAGAGCCTAAGGTGTAAATTATTGATAGTCCATATCTCGGAAACTATAAGAGATAATGCAATTTCGCAACCGGCAATGTAATTAGCATGCCGAATATCACTTGGAATGTGAATTGGGACGAAATCGCCAATAGATAAGACCATTTTACAATTTGGGCCCAAGTTAGAAGCAGAGCCTAAGGTGTAAATTATCGATAGTCCATATCTCGGAAACTATAAGAGATAATGCAATTTGGCAACCGGCAATGCAATTAGCATGCCGAATATTACTTGGAATGTGAATTGGAACGAAATCGCCAATAGATAAGACCATTTTACAATTTGGGAGCAAGTTAGAAGCAGAGCCTAAGGTGTAAATTATCGATAGTCCATATCTCGGAAACTATAAGAGATAATGCAATTTGGCAACCGGCAATGTAATTAGCATGCCGAATATTACTTGGAATGTGAATTGGAACGAAATCGCCAATAGATAAGACCATTTTACAATTTGGGCCCAAGTTAGAAGCAGAGCCTATGGTGTAAATAATCGATAGTCCATATCTCGGAAACTATAAGAGATAATGCAATTTGGCAACCGGCAATGTAATTAGCATGCCGAATATTACTTGGAATGTGAATTGGAACGAAATCGCCAATAGATAAGACCATTTTACAATTTGGGCCCAAGTTAGAAGCAGAGCCTAAGCTGTAAATAATCGATAGTCCATATCTCGGAAACTATAAGAGATAATGCAATTTGGCAACCGGCAATGTAATTAGCATGCCGAATATTACTTGGAATGTGAAATGGAACGAAATCGCCAATAGATAAGACCATTTTACAATTTGGGCCCAAGTTAGAAGCAGAGCCTAAGGTGTAAATTATCGATAGTCCATATCTCGGAAACTATAAGAGATAATGCAATTTGGCAACCGGCAATGTAATTAGCATGCCGAATATTACTTGGAATGTGAATTGGAACGAAATCGCCAATAGATAAGACCATTTTACAAATTGGGCCCAAGTTAGAAGCAGAGCTTAAGGTGTAAATTATGGATAGTCCATATCTCGGAAACTATAAGAGATAATGCAATTTCGCAACCGGCAATGTAATTAGCATGCCGAATATCACTTGGAATGTGAATTGGGACGAAATCGCCAATAGATAAGACCATTTTACAATTTGGGCCCAAGTTAGAAGCAGAGCCTAAGGTGTAAATTATCGATAGTCCATATCTCGGAAACTATAAGAGATAATGCAATTTGGCAATCGGCAATGTAATTAGCATGCCGAATATTACTTGGAATGTGAATTGGAACGAAATCGCCAATAGATAAGACCATTTTACAATTTGGGCCCAAGTTAGAAGCAGAGCCTAAGGTGTAAATTATCGATAGTCCATATCTCGGAAACTATAAGAGATAATGCAATTTGGCAACCGGCAATGTAATTAGCATGCCGAATATTACTTGGAATGTGAATTGGAACGAAATCGCCAATAGATAAGACCATTTTACAATTTGGGCCCAAGTTAGAAGCAGAGCCTAAGGTGTAAATTATCGATAGTCCATATCTCGGAAACTATAAGAGATAATGCAATTTCGCAACCGGCAATGTAATTAGCGTGCCGAATATTACTTGGAGTGTGAATTGGAACGAAATCGCCAATAGATAAGACCATTTTATAATTTGGGCCCAAGTTAGAAGCAGAGCCTAAGGTGTAAATTATCGATAGTCCATATCTCGGAAACTATAAGAGATAATGCAATTTGGCAACCGGCAATGTAATTAGCATGCCGAATATTACTTGGAATGTGAATTGGAACGAAATCGCCAATAGATAAGACCATTTTACAATTTGGGCCCAAGTTAGAAGCAGAGCCTAAGGTGTAAATTATCAATAGTCCATATCTCGGAAACTATAAGAGATAATGCAATTTGGCAACCGGCAATGCAATTAGCATGCCGAATATTACTTGGAATGTGAATTGGAACGAAATCGCCAATAGGTAAGACCATTTTACAATTTGGGCCCAAGTTAGAAGCAGAGCCTAAGGTGTAAATTATCGATAGTCCATATCTCGGAAACTATAAGAGATAATTCAATTTGGCAACCGGCAATGTAATTAGCATGCCGTATATTACTTGGAATGTGAATTGGAACGAAATCGCCAATAGATAAGACCATTTTACAATTTGGGCCCAAGTTAGAAGCAGAGCCTAAGGTGTAAATTATCGATAGTCCATATCTCGGAAACTATAAGAGATAAT
Source organism: Rhynchophorus ferrugineus (assembly GCF_030347505.1). NCBI lineage: Eukaryota > Metazoa > Arthropoda > Insecta > Coleoptera > Curculionidae > Rhynchophorus > Rhynchophorus ferrugineus. Next base: position 107,383 of record NW_027472685.1, read on the forward strand.
GCAATTTGGCAACCGGCAATGTAATTAGCATGCTGAATATTACTTGGAATGTGAATTGGAACGAAATCGCCAAAAGATAAGGCCATTTTACAATTTGGGCCCAAGTTAGAAGCAGAGCCTAAGGTGTAAATTATCGATAGTCCATATCTCGGAAACTATAAGAGATAATGCAATTTGGCAACCGGCAATGTAATTAGCATGCTGAATATTACTTGGAATGTGAATTGGAACGAAATCGCCAAAAGATAAGGCCATTTTACAATTTGGGCCCAAGTTAGAAGCAGAGCCTAAGGTGTAAATTATCGATAGTCCATATCTCGGAAACTATAAGAGATAATGCAATTTGGCAACCGGCAATGTAATTAGCATGCTGAATATTACTTGGAATGTGAATTGGAACGAAATCGCCAAAAGATAAGGCCATTTTACAATTTGGGCCCAAGTTAGAAGCAGAGCCTAAGGTGTAAATTATCGATAGTCCATATCTCGGAAACTATAAGAGATAATGCAATTTGGCAACCGGCAATGTAATTAGCATGCTGAATATTACTTGGAATGTGAATTGGAACGAAATCGCCAAAAGATAAGGCCATTTTACAATTTGGGCCCAAGTTAGAAGCAGAGCCTATGGTGTAAATTATCGATAGTCCATATCTCGGAAACTATAAGAGATAATGCAATTTGGCAACCGGCAATGTAATTAGCATGCCGAATATTACTTGGAATGTGAATTGGAACGAAATCGCCAATAGATAAGACCATTTTACAATTTGGGCCCAAGTTAGAAGCAGAGCCTAAGGTGTAAATAATCGATAGTCCATATCTCGGAAACTATAAGAGATAATGCAATTTGGCAATCGGCAATGTAATTAGCATGCCGAATATTACTTGGAATGTGAATTGGAACGAAATCGCCAATAGATAAGACCATTTTACAATTTGGGCCCAAGTTAGAAGCAGAGCCTAAGGTGTAAATTATCGATAGTCCATATCTCGGAAACTATAAGAGATAATGCAATTTGGCAACCGGCAATGTAATTAGCATGCCGAATATTACTTGGAATGTGAATTGGAACGAAATCGAAAATAGGTAAGACCATTTTACAATTTGGGCCCAAGTTAGAAGCAGAGCCTAAGGTGTAAATTATCGATAGTCCATATCTCGGAAACTATAAGAGATAATTCAATTTGGCAACCGGCAATGTAATTATCATGCCGAATATTACTTGGAATGTGAATTGGAACGAAATCGCCAATAGATAAGTCCATTTTACAATTTGGGCCCAAGTTAGAATCAGAGCCTAAGGTGTAAATTATCGATAGTCCATATCTCGGAAACTATAAGAGATAATGCAATTTGGCAACCGGCAATGTAATTAGCATGACGAATATTACTTGGAATGTGAATTGGAACGAAATCGCCAATAGATAAGACCATTTTACAATTTGGGCCCAAGTTAGAAGCAGAGCCTAAGGTGTAAATTATCGATAGTCCATATCTCGGAAACTATAAGAGATAATGCAATTTCGCAACCGGCAATGTAATTAGCATGCCGAATATTACTTGGAGTGTGAATTGGAACGAAATCGCCAATAGATAAGACCATTTTACAATTTGGGCCCAAGTTAGAAGCAGAGCCTATGGTGTAAATTATCGATAGTCCATATCTCGGAAACTATAAGAGATAATGCAATTTGGCAACCGGCAATGTAATTAGCATGCCGAATATTACTTGGAATGTGAATTGGAACAAAATCGCCAATAGATAAGACCATTTTACAATTTGGGCCCAAGTTAGAAGCAGAGCCTAAGGTGTAAATTATCGATAGTCCATATCTCGGAAACTATAAGAGATAATGCAATTTGGCAACCGGCAATGTAATTAGCATGCTGAATATTACTTGGAATGTGAATTGGAACGAAATCGCCAAAAGATAAGGCCATTTTACAATTTGGGCCCAAGTTAGAAGCAGAGCCTATGGTGTAAATTATCGATAGTCCATATCTCGGAAACTATAAGAGATAATGCAATTTGGCAACCGGCAATGTAATTAGCATGCCGAATATTACTTGGAATGTGAATTGGAACGAAATCGCCAATAGATAAGACCGTTTTACAATTTGGGCCCAAGTTAGAAGCAGAGCCTAAGGTGTAAATTATCGATAGTCCATATCTCGGAAACTATAAGAGATAATGCAATTTGGCAACCGGCAATGTAATTAGCATGCCGAATATTACTTGGAATGTGAATTGGAACGAAATCGCCAATAGGTAAGACCATTTTACAATTTGGGCCCAAGTTAGAAGCAGAGCCTAAGGTGTAAATTATCGATAGTCCATATCTCGGAAACTATAAGAGATAATTCAATTTGGCAACCGGCAATGTAATTATCATGCCGAATATTACTTGGAATGTGAATTGGAACGAAATCGCCAATAGATAAGACCATTTTACAATTTGGGCCCAAGTTAGAAGCAGAGCCTAAGGTGTAAATTATCGATAGTCCATATCTCGGAAACTATAAGAGATAATGCAATTTTTCAACCGGCAATGTAATTAGCATGCCGAATATTACTTGGAATGTGAATTGGAACGAAATCGCCAATAGATAAGACCATTTTACAATTTGGGCCCAAGTTAGAAGCAGAGCCTAAGGTGTAAATTATCGATAGTCCATATCTCGGAAACTATAAGAGATAATGCAATTTGGCAACCGGCAATGTAATTAGCATGCCGAATATTACTTGGAATGTGAATTGGAACGAAATCGCCAATAGATAAGACCATTTTACAATTTGGGCCCAAGTTAGAAGCAGAGCCTAAGGTGTAAATTATCGATAGTCCATATCTCGGAAACTATAAGAGATAATGCAATTTGGCAACCGGCAATGTAATTAGCATGCCGAATATTACTTGGAATGTGAATTGGAACGAAATCGCCAATAGGTAAGACCATTTTACAATTTGGGCCCAAGTTAGAAGCAGAGCCTAAGGTGTAAATTATCGATAGTCCATATCTCGGAAACTATAAGAGATAATTCAATTTGGCAACCGGCAATGTAATTATCATGCCGAATATTACTTGGAATGTGAATTGGAACGAAATCGCCAATAGATAAGTCCATTTTACAATTTGGGCCCAAGTTAGAAGCAGACCCTAAGGTGTAAATTATCGATAGTCCATATCTCGGAAACTATAAGAGATAATGCAATTTGGCAACCGGCAATGTAATTAGCATGACGAATATTACTTGGAATGTGAATTGGAACGAAATCGCCAATAGATAAGACCATTTTACAATTTGGGCCCAAGTTAGAAGAAGAGCCTAAGGTGTAAATTATCGATAGTCCATATCTCGGAAACTATAAGAGATAATGCAATTTCGCAACCGGCAATGTAATTAGCATGCCGAATATTACTTGGAGTGTGAATTGGAACGAAATCGCCAATAGATAAGACCATTTTACAATTTGGGCCCAAGTTAGAAGCAGAGCCTAAGGTGTAAATTATCGATAGTCCATATCTCGGAAACTATAAGAGATAATGCAATTTGGCAACCGGCAATGTAATTAGCATGCCGAATATTACTTGGAATGTGAATTGGAACGAAATCGCCAATAGATAAGATCATTTTACAATTTGGGCCCAAGTTAGAAGCAGAGCCTAAGGTGTAAATTATCGATAGTCCATATCTCGGAAACTATAAGAGATAATGCAATTTGGCAACCGGCAATGTAATTAGCATGCCGAATATTACTTGGAATGTGAATTGCAACGAAATCGCCAATAGATAAGACCATTTTACAATTTGGGCTCAAATTAGAAGCAGAGCCTAAGGTGTAAATTATCGATAGTCCATATCTCGGAAACTATAAGAGATAATGCAATTTGGCAACCGGCAATGTAATTAGCATGCCGAATATTACTTGGAATGTTAATTGGAACGAAATCGCCAATAGATAAGACCATTTTACAATTTGGGCCCAAGTTAGAAGCAGAGCCTAAGGTGTAAATTATTGATAGTCCATATCTCGGAAACTATAAGAGATAATGCAATTTCGCAACCGGCAATGTAATTAGCATGCCGAATATCACTTGGAATGTGAATTGGGACGAAATCGCCAATAGATAAGACCATTTTACAATTTGGGCCCAAGTTAGAAGCAGAGCCTAAGGTGTAAATTATCGATAGTCCATATCTCGGAAACTATAAGAGATAATGCAATTTGGCAACCGGCAATGCAATTAGCATGCCGAATATTACTTGGAATGTGAATTGGAACGAAATCGCCAATAGATAAGACCATTTTACAATTTGGGAGCAAGTTATTAGCAGAGCCTAAGGTGTAAATTATCGATAGTCCATATCTCGGAAACTATAAGAGATAATGCAATTTGGCAACCGGCAATGTAATTAGCATGCCGAATATTACTTGGAATGTGAATTGGAACGAAATCGCCAATAGATAAGACCATTTTACAATTTGGGCCCAAGTTAGAAGCAGAGCCTAAGGTGTAAATTATCGATAGTCCATATCTCGGAAACTATAAGAGATAATGCAATTTTTCAACCGGCAATGTAATTAGCATGCCGAATATTACTTGGAATGTGAATTGGAACGAAATCGCCAATAGATAAGACCATTTTACAATTTGGGCCCAAGTTAGAAGCAGAGCCTAAGGTGTAAATTATCGATAGTCCATATCTCGGAAACTATAAGAGATAATGCAATTTGGCAACCGGCAATGTAATTAGCATGCCGAATATTACTTGGAATGTGAATTGGAACGAAATCGCCAATAGATAAGACCATTTTACAATTTGGGCCCAAGTTAGAAGCAGAGCCTAAGGTGTAAATTATCGATAGTCCATATCTCGGAAACTATAAGAGATAATGCAATTTGGCAACCGGCAATGTAATTAGCATGCCGAATATTACTTGGAATGTGAATTGGAACGAAATCGCCAATAGGTAAGACCATTTTACAATTTGGGCCCAAGTTAGAAGCAGAGCCTAAGGTGTAAATTATCGATAGTCCATATCTCGGAAACTATAAGAGATAATGCAATTTGGCAACCGGCAATGTAATTAGCATGCCGAATATTACTTGGAATGTGAATTGGAACGAAATCGCCAATAGATAAGATCATTTTACAATTTGGGCCCAAGTTAGAAGCAGAGCCTAAGGTGTAAATTATCGATAGTCCATATCTCGGAAACTATAAGAGATAATGCAATTTGGCAACCGGCAATGTAATTAGCATGCCGAATATTACTTGGAATGTGAATTGCAACGAAATCGCCAATAGATAAGACCATTTTACAATTTGGGCCCAAGTTAGAAGAAGAGCCTAAGGTGTAAATTATCGATAGTCCATATCTCGGAAACTATAAGAGATAATGCAATTTCGCAACCGGCAATGTAATTAGCATGCCGAATATTACTTGGAGTGTGAATTGGAACGAAATCGCCAATAGATAAGACCATTTTACAATTTGGGCCCAAGTTAGAAGCAGAGCCTAAGGTGTAAATTATCGATAGTCCATATCTCGGAAACTATAAGAGATAATGCAATTTGGCAACCGGCAATGTAATTAGCATGCCGAATATTACTTGGAATGTGAATTGGAACGAAATCGCCAATAGATAAGATCATTTTACAATTTGGGCCCAAGTTAGAAGCAGAGCCTAAGGTGTAAATTATCGATAGTCCATATCTCGGAAACTATAAGAGATAATGCAATTTGGCAACCGGCAATGTAATTAGCATGCCGAATATTACTTGGAATGTGAATTGCAACGAAATCGCCAATAGATAAGACCATTTTACAATTTGGGCTCAAATTAGAAGCAGAGCCTAAGGTGTAAATTATCGATAGTCCATATCTCGGAAACTATAAGAGATAATGCAATTTGGCAACCGGCAATGTAATTAGCATGCCGAATATTACTTGGAATGTTAATTGGAACGAAATCGCCAATAGATAAGACCATTTTACAATTTGGGCCCAAGTTAGAAGCAGAGCCTAAGGTGTAAATTATTGATAGTCCATATCTCGGAAACTATAAGAGATAATGCAATTTCGCAACCGGCAATGTAATTAGCATGCCGAATATCACTTGGAATGTGAATTGGGACGAAATCGCCAATAGATAAGACCATTTTACAATTTGGGCCCAAGTTAGAAGCAGAGCCTAAGGTGTAAATTATCGATAGTCCATATCTCGGAAACTATAAGAGATAATGCAATTTGGCAACCGGCAATGCAATTAGCATGCCGAATATTACTTGGAATGTGAATTGGAACGAAATCGCCAATAGATAAGACCATTTTACAATTTGGGAGCAAGTTATTAGCAGAGCCTAAGGTGTAAATTATCGATAGTCCATATCTCGGAAACTATAAGAGATAATGCAATTTGGCAACCGGCAATGTAATTAGCATGCCGAATATTACTTGGAATGTGAATTGGAACGAAATCGCCAATAGATAAGACCATTTTACAATTTGGGCCCAAGTTAGAAGCAGAGCCTAAGGTGTAAATTATCGATAGTCCATATCTCGGAAACTATAAGAGATAATGCAATTTTTCAACCGGCAATGTAATTAGCATGCCGAATATTACTTGGAATGTGAATTGGAACGAAATCGCCAATAGATAAGACCATTTTACAATTTGGGCCCAAGTTAGAAGCAGAGCCTAAGGTGTAAATTATCGATAGTCCATATCTCGGAAACTATAAGAGATAATGCAATTTGGCAACCGGCAATGTAATTAGCATGCCGAATATTACTTGGAATGTGAATTGGAACGAAATCGCCAATAGATAAGACCATTTTACAATTTGGGCCCAAGTTAGAAGCAGAGCCTAAGGTGTAAATTATCGATAGTCCATATCTCGGAAACTATAAGAGATAATGCAATTTGGCAACCGGCAATGTAATTAGCATGCCGAATATTACTTGGAATGTGAATTGGAACGAAATCGCCAATAGGTAAGACCATTTTACAATTTGGGCCCAAGTTAGAAGCAGAGCCTAAGGTGTAAATTATCGATAGTCCATATCTCGGAAACTATAAGAGATAATTCAATTTGGCAACCGGCAATGTAATTATCATGCCGAATATTACTTGGAATGTGAATTGGAACGAAATCGCCAATAGATAAGTCCATTTTACAATTTGGGCCCAAGTTAGAAGCAGACCCTAAGGTGTAAATTATCGATAGTCCATATCTCGGAAACTATAAGAGATAATGCAATTTGGCAACCGGCAATGTAATTAGCATGACGAATATTACTTGGAATGTGAATTGGAACGAAATCGCCAATAGATAAGACCATTTTACAATTTGGGCCCAAGTTAGAAGAAGAGCCTAAGGTGTAAATTATCGATAGTCCATATCTCGGAAACTATAAGAGATAATGCAATTTCGCAACCGGCAATGTAATTAGCATGCCGAATATTACTTGGAGTGTGAATTGGAACGAAATCGCCAATAGATAAGACCATTTTACAATTTGGGCCCAAGTTAGAAGCAGAGCCTAAGGTGTAAATTATCGATAGTCCATATCTCGGAAACTATAAGAGATAATGCAATTTGGCAACCGGCAATGTAATTAGCATGCCGAATATTACTTGGAATGTGAATTGGAACGAAATCGCCAATAGATAAGATCATTTTACAATTTGGGCCCAAGATAGAAGCAGAGCCTAAGGTGTAAATTATCGATAGTCCATATCTCGGAAACTATAAGAGATAATGCAATTTGGCAACCGGCAATGTAATTAGCATGCCGAATATTACTTGGAATGTGAATTGCAACGAAATCGCCAATAGATAAGACCATTTTACAATTTGGGCTCAAATTAGAAGCAGAGCCTAAGGTGTAAATTATCGATAGTCCATATCTCGGAAACTATAAGAGATAATGCAATTTGGCAACCGGCAATGTAATTAGCATGCCGAATATTACTTGGAATGTTAATTGGAACGAAATCGCCAATAGATAAGACCATTTTACAATTTGGGCCCAAGTTAGAAGCAGAGCCTAAGGTGTAAATTATTGATAGTCCATATCTCGGAAACTATAAGAGATAATGCAATTTCGCAACCGGCAATGTAATTAGCATGCCGAATATCACTTGGAATGTGAATTGGGACGAAATCGCCAATAGATAAGACCATTTTACAATTTGGGCCCAAGTTAGAAGCAGAGCCTAAGGTGTAAATTATCGATAGTCCATATCTCGGAAACTATAAGAGATAATGCAATTTGGAAACCGGCAATGCAATTAGCATGCCGAATATTACTTGGAATGTGAATTGGAACGAAATCGCCAATAGATAAGACCATTTTACAATTTGGGAGCAAGTTATTAGCAGAGCCTAAGGTGTAAATTATCGATAGTCCATATCTCGGAAACTATAAGAGATAATGCAATTTGGCAACCGGCAATGTAATTAGCATGCCGAATATTACTTGGAATGTGAATTGGAACGAAATCGCCAATAGATAAGACCATTTTACAATTTGGGCCCAAGTTAGAAGCAGAGCCTATGGTGTAAATAATCGATAGTCCATATCTCGGAAACTATAAGAGATAATGCAATTTCGCAACCGTCAATGTAATTAGCATGCCGAATATCACTTGGAATGTGAATTGGGACGAAATCGCCAATAGATAAGACCATTTTACAATTTGGGCCCAAGTTAGAAGCAGAGCCTAAGGTGTAAATTATCGATAGTCCATATCTCGGAAACTATAAGAGATAATGCAATTTGGCAACCGGCAATGTAATTAGCATGCCGAATATTACTTGGAATGTGAATTGGAACGAAATCGCCAATAGGTAAGACCATTTTACAATTTGGGCCCAAGTTAGAAGCAGAGCCTAAGGTGTAAATTATCGATAGTCCATATCTCGGAAACTATAAGAGATAATTCAATTTGGCAACCGGCAATGTAATTAGCATGCCGAATATTACTTGGAATGTGAATTGGAACGAAATCGCCAATAGATAAGACCATTTTACAATTTGGGCCCAAGCTAGAAGCAGAGCCTAAGGTGTAAATTATCGATAGTCCATATCTCGGAAACTATAAGAGATAATGCAATTTGGCAACCGGCAATGTAATTAGCATGCCGAATATTACTTGGAATGTGAATTGGAACGAAATCGCCAATAGATAAGACCATTTTACAATTTGGGCCCAAGTTAGAAGCAGAGCCTAAGGTATAAATTATCGATAGTCCATATCTCGGAAACTATAAGAGATAATGCAATTTGGCAACCGGCAATGTAATTAGCATGCCGAATATTACTTGGAATGTGAATTGGAACGAAATCGCCAAAAGATAAGACCATTTTACAATTTGGGCCCAAGTTAGAAGCAGAGCCTATGGTGTAAATTATCGATAGTCCATATCTCGGAAACTATAAGAGATAATGCAATTTGGCAACCGGCAATGTAATTAGCATGCCGAATATTACTTGGAATGTGAATTGGAACGAAATCGCCAATAGATAAGACCATTTTACAATTTGGGCCCAAGTTAGAAGCAGAGCCTAAGGTGTAAATTATCGATAGTCCATATCTCGGAAACTATAAGAGATAATGCAATTTGGCAACCGGCAATGTAATTAGCATGCCGAATATTACTTGGAATGTGAATTGGAACGAAATCGCCAATAGATAAGATCATTTTACAATTTGGGCCCAAGTTAGAAGCAGAGCCTAAGGTGTAAATTATCGATAGTCCATATCTCGGAAACTATAAGAGATAATGCAATTTGGCAACCGGCAATGTAATTAGCATGCCGAATATTACTTGGAATGTGAATTGCAACGAAATCGCCAATAGATAAGACCATTTTACAATTTGGGCTCAAGTTAGAAGCAGAGCCTAAGGTGTAAATTATCGATAGTCCATATCTCGGAAACTATAAGAGATAATGCAATTTGGCAACCGGCAATGTAATTAGCATGCCGAATATTACTTGGAATGTTAATTGGAACGAAATCGCCAATAGATAAGACCATTTTACAATTTGGGCCCAAGTTAGAAGCAGAGCCTAAGGTGTAAATTATTGATAGTCCATATCTCGGAAACTATAAGAGATAATGCAATTTCGCAACCGGCAATGTAATTAGCATGCCGAATATCACTTGGAATGTGAATTGGGACGAAATCGCCAATAGATAAGACCATTTTACAATTTGGGCCCAAGTTAGAAGCAGAGCCTAAGGTGTAAATTATCGATAGTCCATATCTCGGAAACTATAAGAGATAATGCAATTTGGCAACCGGCAATGTAATTAGCATGCCGAATATTACTTGGAATGTGAATTGGAACGAAATCGCCAATAGATAAGACCATTTTACAATTTGGGCCCAAGTTAGAAGCAGAGCCTAAGGTGTAAATTATCGATAGTCCATATCTCGGAAACTATAAGAGATAATGCAATTTCGCAACCGGCAATGTAATTAGCATGCCGAATATTACTTGGAGTGTGAATTGGAACGAAATCGCCAATAGATAAGATCATTTTACAATTTGGGCCCAAGTTAGAAGCAGAGCCTAAGGTGTAAATTATCGATAGTCCATATCTCGGAAACTATAAGAGATAATTCAATTTGGCAACCGGCAATGTAATTAGCATGCCGAATATTACTTGGAATGTGAATTGGAACAAAATCGCCAATAGATAAGACCATTTTACAATTTGGGCCCAAGCTAGAAGCAGAGCCTAAGGTGTAAATTATCGATAGTCCATATCTCGGAAACTATAAGAGATAATGCAATTTGGCAACCGGCAATGTAATTAGCATGCCGAATATTACTTGGAATGTGAATTGGAACGAAATCGCCAATAGATAAGACCATTTTACAATTTGGGCCCAAGTTAGAAGCAGAGCCTAAGGTATAAATTATCGATAGTCCATATCTCGGAAACTATAAGAGATAATGCAATTTGGCAACCGGCAATGTAATTAGCATGCCGAATATTACTTGGAATGTGAATTGGAACGAAATCGCCAATAGATAAGACCATTTTACAATTTGGGCCCAAGTTAGAAGCAGAGCCTAAGGTGTAAATTATCGATAGTCCATATCTCGGAAACTATAAGAGATAATGCAATTTGGCAACCGGCAATGTAATTAGCATGCCGAATATTACTTGGAATGTGAATTGGAACGAAATCGCCAATAGATAAGATCATTTTACAATTTGGGCCCAAGTTAGAAGCAGAGCCTAAGGTGTAAATTATCGATAGTCCATATCTCGGAAACTATAAGAGATAATGCAATTTGGCAACCGGCAATGTAATTAGCATGCCGAATATTACTTGGAATGTGAATTGCAACGAAATCGCCAATAGATAAGACCATTTTACAATTTGGGCTCAAGTTAGAAGCAGAGCCTAAGGTGTAAATTATCGATAGTCCATATCTCGGAAACTATAAGAGATAATGCAATTTGGCAACCGGCAATGTAATTAGCATGCCGAATATTACTTGGAATGTTAATTGGAACGAAATCGCCAATAGATAAGACCATTTTACAATTTGGGCCCAAGTTAGAAGCAGAGCCTAAGGTGTAAATTATTGATAGTCCATATCTCGGAAACTATAAGAGATAATGCAATTTCGCAACCGGCAATGTAATTAGCATGCCGAATATCACTTGGAATGTGAATTGGGACGAAATCGCCAATAGATAAGACCATTTTACAATTTGGGCCCAAGTTAGAAGCAGAGCCTAAGGTGTAAATTATCGATAGTCCATATCTCGGAAACTATAAGAGATAATTCAATTTGGCAACCGGCAATGTAATTATCATGCCGAATATTACTTGGAATGTGAATTGGAACGAAATCGCCAATAGATAAGTCCATTTTACAATTTGGGCCCAAGTTAGAAGCAGAGCCTAAGGTGTAAATTATCGATAGTCAATATCTCGGAAACTATAAGAGATAATGCAATTTGGCAACCGGCAATGTAATTAGCATGACGAATATTACTTGGAATGTGAATTGGAACGAAATCGCCAATAGATAAGACCATTTTACAATTTGGGCCCAAGTTAGAAGCAGAGCCTAAGGTGTAAATTATCGATAGTCCATATCTCGGAAACTATAAGAGATAATGCAATTTCGCAACCGGCAATGTAATTAGCATGCCGAATATTACTTGGAGTGTGAATTGGAACGAAATCGCCAATAGATAAGACCATTTTACAATTTGGGCCCAAGTTAGAAGCAGAGCCTATGGTGTAAATTATCGATAGTCCATATCTCGGAAACTATAAGAGATAATGCAATTTGGCAACCGGCAATGTAATTAGCATGCCGAATATTACTTGGAATGTGAATTGGAACAAAATCGCCAATAGATAAGACCATTTTACAATTTGGGCCCAAGTTAGAAGCAGAGCCTAAGGTGTAAATTATCGATAGTCCATATCTCGGAAACTATAAGAGATAATACAATTTGGCAACCGGCAATGTAATTAGCATGCTGAATATTACTTGGAATGTGAATTGGAACGAAATCGCCAAAAGATAAGGCCATTTTACAATTTGGGCCCAAGTTAGAAGCAGAGCCTATGGTGTAAATTATCGATAGTCCATATCTCGGAAACTATAAGAGATAATGCAATTTGGCAACCGGCAATGTAATTAGCATGCCGAATATTACTTGGAATGTGAATTGGAACGAAATCGCCAATAGATAAGACCGTTTTACAATTTGGACCCAAGTTAGAAGCAGAGCCTAAGGTGTAAATTATCGATAGTCCATATCTCGGAAACTATAAGAGATAATGCAATTTCGCAACCGGCAATGTAATTAGCATGCCGAATATTACTTGGAGTGTGAATTGGAACGAAATCGCCAATAGATAAGACCATTTTACAATTTGGGCCCAAGTTAGAAGCAGAGCCTATGGTGTAAATTATCGATAGTCCATATCTCGGAAACTATAAGAGATAATGCAATTTGGCAACCGGCAATGTAATTAGCATGCCGAATATTACTTGGAATGTGAATTGGAACGAAATCGCCAATAGGTAAGACCATTTTACAATTTGGGCCCAAGTTAGAAGCAGAGCCTAAGGTGTAAATTATCGATAGTCCATATCTCGGAAACTATAAGAGATAATTCAATTTGGCAACCGGCAATGTAATTATCATGCCGAATATTACTTGGAATGTGAATTGGAACGAAATCGCCAATAGATAAGACCATTTTACAATTTGGGCCCAAGTTAGAAGCAGAGCCTAAGGTGTAAATTATCGATAGTCCATATCTCGGAAACTATAAGAGATAATGCAATTTTTCAACCGGCAATGTAATTAGCATGCCGAATATTACTTGGAATGTGAATTGGAACGAAATCGCCAATAGATAAGACCATTTTACAATTTGGGCCCAAGTTAGAAGCAGAGCCTAAGGTGTAAATTATCGATAGTCCATATCTCGGAAACTATAAGAGATAATGCAATTTGGCAACCGGCAATGTAATTAGCATGCCGAATATTACTTGGAATGTGAATTGGAACGAAATCGCCAATAGATAAGACCATTTTACAATTTGGGCCCAAGTTAGAAGCAGAGCCTAAGGTGTAAATTATCGATAGTCCATATCTCGGAAACTATAAGAGATAATGCAATTTGGCAACCGGCAATGTAATTAGCATGCCGAATATTACTTGGAATGTGAATTGGAACGAAATCGCCAATAGGTAAGACCATTTTACAATTTGGGCCCAAGTTAGAAGCAGAGCCTAAGGTGTAAATTATCGATAGTCCATATCTCGGAAACTATAAGAGATAATTCAATTTGGCAACCGGCAATGTAATTATCATGCCGAATATTACTTGGAATGTGAATTGGAACGAAATCGCCAATAGATAAGTCCATTTTACAATTTGGGCCCAAGTTAGAAGCAGAGCCTAAGGTGTAAATTATCGATAGTCCATATCTCGGAAACTATAAGAGATAATGCAATTTGGCAACCGGCAATGTAATTAGCATGACGAATATTACTTGGAATGTGAATTGGAACGAAATCGCCAATAGATAAGACCATTTTACAATTTGGGCCCAAGTTAGAAGCAGAGCCTAAGGTGTAAATTATCGATAGTTCATATCTCGGAAACTATAAGAGATAATGCAATTTCGCAACCGGCAATGTAATTAGCATGCCGAATATTACTTGGAGTGTGAATTGGAACGAAATCGCCAATAGATAAGACCATTTTACAATTTGGGCCCAAGTTAGAAGCAGAGCCTAAGGTGTAAATTATCGATAGTCCATATCTCGGAAACTATAAGAGATAATGCAATTTGGCAACCGGCAATGTAATTAGCATGCCGAATATTACTTGGAATGTGAATTGGAACGAAATCGCCAATAGATAAGATCATTTTACAATTTGGGCCCAAGTTAGAAGCAGAGCCTAAGGTGTAAATTATCGATAGTCCATATCCCGGAAACTATAAGAGATAATGCAATTTGGCAACCGGCAATGTAATTAGCATGCCGAATATTACTTGGAATGTGAATTGCAACGAAATCGCCAATAGATAAGACCATATTACAATTTGGGCTCAAATTAGAAGCAGAGCCTAAGGTGTAAATTATCGATAGTCCATATCTCGGAAACTATAAGAGATAATGCAATTTGGCAACCGGCAATGTAATTAGCATGCCGAATATTACTTGGAATGTTAATTGGAACGAAATCGCCAATAGATAAGACCATTTTACAATTTGGGCCCAAGTTAGAAGCAGAGCCTAAGGTGTAAATTATTGATAGTCCATATCTCGGAAACTATAAGAGATAATGCAATTTCGCAACCGGCAATGTAATTAGCATGCCGAATATCACTTGGAATGTGAATTGGGACGAAATCGCCAATAGATAAGACCATTTTACAATTTGGGCCCAAGTTAGAAGCAGAGCCTAAGGTGTAAATTATCGATAGTCCATATCTCGGAAACTATAAGAGATAATGCAATTTGGCAACCGGCAATGCAATTAGCATGCCGAATATTACTTGGAATGTGAATTGGAACGAAATCGCCAATAGATAAGACCATTTTACAATTTGGGAGCAAGTTAGTAGCAGAGCCTAAGGTGTAAATTATCGATAGTCCATATCTCGGAAACTATAAGAGATAATGCAATTTGGCAACCGGCAATGTAATTAGCATGCCGAATATTACTTGGAATGTGAATTGGAACGAAATCGCCAATAGATAAGACCATTTTACAATTTGGGCCCAAGTTAGAAGCAGAGCCTATGGTGTAAATAATCGATAGTCCATATCTCGGAAACTATAAGAGATAATGCAATTTCGCAACCGTCAATGTAATTAGCATGCCGAATATCACTTGGAATGTGAATTGGGACGAAATCGCCAATAGATAAGACCATTTTACAATTTGGGCCCAAGTTAGAAGCAGAGCCTAAGGTGTAAATTATCGATAGTCCATATCTCGGAAACTATAAGAGATAATGCAATTTGGCAACCGGCAATGTAATTAGCATGCCGAATATTACTTGGAATGTGAATTGGAACGAAATCGCCAATAGGTAAGACCATTTTACAATTTGGGCCCAAGTTAGAAGCAGAGCCTAAGGTGTAAATTATCGATAGTCCATATCTCGGAAACTATAAGAGATAATTCAATTTGGCAACCGGCAATGTAATTAGCATGCCGAATATTACTTGGAATGTGAATTGGAACGAAATCGCCAATAGATAAGACCATTTTACAATTTGGGCCCAAGCTAGAAGCAGAGCCTAAGGTGTAAATTATCGATAGTCCATATCTCGGAAACTATAAGAGATAATGCAATTTGGCAACCGGCAATGTAATTAGCATGCCGAATATTACTTGGAATGTGAATTGGAACGAAATCGCCAATAGATAAGACCATTTTACAATTTGGGCCCAAGTTAGAAGCAGAGCCTAAGGTATAAATTATCGATAGTCCATATCTCGGAAACTATAAGAGATAATGCAATTTGGCAACCGGCAATGTAATTAGCATGCCGAATATTACTTGGAATGTGAATTGGAA
This sequence comes from Rhynchophorus ferrugineus, assembly GCF_030347505.1. Taxonomy (NCBI): domain Eukaryota; kingdom Metazoa; phylum Arthropoda; class Insecta; order Coleoptera; family Curculionidae; genus Rhynchophorus; species Rhynchophorus ferrugineus. The sequence goes on from NW_027472685.1 coordinate 123,499, forward strand.
CGAAATCGCCAAAAGATAAGACCATTTTACAATTTGGGCCCAAGTTAGAAGCAGAGCCTATGGTGTAAATTATCGATAGTCCATATCTCGGAAACTATAAGAGATAATGCAATTTGGCAACCGGCAATGTAATTAGCATGCCGAATATTACTTGGAATGTGAATTGGAACGAAATCGCCAATAGATAAGACCATTTTACAATTTGGGCCCAAGTTAGAAGCAGAGCCTAAGGTGTAAATTATCGATAGTCCATATCTCGGAAACTATAAGAGATAATGCAATTTGGCAACCGGCAATGTAATTAGCATGCCGAATATTACTTGGAATGTGAATTGGAACGAAATCGCCAATAGATAAGATCATTTTACAATTTGGGCCCAAGTTAGAAGCAGAGCCTAAGGTGTAAATTATCGATAGTCCATATCTCGGAAACTATAAGAGATAATGCAATTTGGCAACCGGCAATGTAATTAGCATGCCGAATATTACTTGGAATGTGAATTGCAACGAAATCGCCAATAGATAAGACCATTTTACAATTTGGGCTCAAGTTAGAAGCAGAGCCTAAGGTGTAAATTATCGATAGTCCATATCTCGGAAACTATAAGAGATAATGCAATTTGGCAACCGGCAATGTAATTAGCATGCCGAATATTACTTGGAATGTTAATTGGAACGAAATCGCCAATAGATAAGACCATTTTACAATTTGGGCCCAAGTTAGAAGCAGAGCCTAAGGTGTAAATTATTGATAGTCCATATCTCGGAAACTATAAGAGATAATGCAATTTCGCAACCGGCAATGTAATTAGCATGCCGAATATCACTTGGAATGTGAATTGGGACGAAATCGCCAATAGATAAGACCATTTTACAATTTGGGCCCAAGTTAGAAGCAGAGCCTAAGGTGTAAATTATCGATAGTCCATATCTCGGAAACTATAAGAGATAATGCAATTTGGCAACCGGCAATGTAATTAGCATGCCGAATATTACTTGGAATGTGAATTGGAACGAAATCGCCAATAGATAAGACCATTTTACAATTTGGGCCCAAGTTAGAAGCAGAGCCTAAGGTGTAAATTATCGATAGTCCATATCTCGGAAACTATAAGAGATAATGCAATTTGGCAACCGGCAATGTAATTAGCATGCCGAATATTACTTGGAATGTGAATTGGAACGAAATCGCCAATAGATAAGACCATTTTACAATTTGGGCCCAAGTTAGAAGCAGAGCCTAAGGTGTAAATTATCGATAGTCCATATCTCGGAAACTATAAGAGATAATGCAATTTTGCAACCGGCAATGTAATTAGCATGCCGAATATTACTTGGAGTGTGAATTGGAACGAAATCGCCAATAGATAAGATCATTTTACAATTTGGGCCCAAGTTAGAAGCAGAGCCTAAGGTGTAAATTATCGATAGTCCATATCTCGGAAACTATAAGAGATAATTCAATTTGGCAACCGGCAATGTAATTAGCATGCCGAATATTACTTGGAATGTGAATTGGAACAAAATCGCCAATAGATAAGACCATTTTACAATTTGGGCCCAAGCTAGAAGCAGAGCCTAAGGTGTAAATTATCGATAGTCCATATCTCGGAAACTATAAGAGATAATGCAATTTGGCAACCGGCAATGTAATTAGCATGCCGAATATTACTTGGAATGTGAATTGGAACGAAATCGCCAATAGATAAGACCATTTTACAATTTGGGCCCAAGTTAGAAGCAGAGCCTAAGGTATAAATTATCGATAGTCCATATCTCGGAAACTATAAGAGATAATGCAATTTGGCAACCGGCAATGTAATTAGCATGCCGAATATTACTTGGAATGTGAATTGGAACGAAATCGCCAAAAGATAAGACCATTTTACAATTTGGGCCCAAGTTAGAAGCAGAGCCTAAGGTGTAAATTATCGATAGTCCATATCTCGGAAACTATAAGAGATAATGCAATTTGGCAACCGGCAATGTAATTAGCATGCCGAATATTACTTGGAATGTGAATTGGAACGAAATCGCCAATAGATAAGACCATTTTACAATTTGGGCCCAAGTTAGAAGCAGAGCCTAAGGTGTAAATTATCGATAGTCCATATCTCGGAAACTATAAGAGATAATGCAATTTGGCAACCGGCAATGTAATTAGCATGCCGAATATTACTTGGAATGTGAATTGGAACGAAATCGCCAATAGATAAGATCATTTTACAATTTGGGCCCAAGTTAGAAGCAGAGCCTAAGGTGTAAATTATCGATAGTCCATATCTCGGAAACTATAAGAGATAATGCAATTTGGCAACCGGCAATGTAATTAGCATGCCGAATATTACTTGGAATGTGAATTGCAACGAAATCGCCAATAGATAAGACCATTTTACAATTTGGGCTCAAGTTAGAAGCAGAGCCTAAGGTGTAAATTATCGATAGTCCATATCTCGGAAACTATAAGAGATAATGCAATTTGGCAACCGGCAATGTAATTAGCATGCCGAATATTACTTGGAATGTTAATTGGAACGAAATCGCCAATAGATAAGACCATTTTACAATTTGGGCCCAAGTTAGAAGCAGAGCCTAAGGTGTAAATTATTGATAGTCCATATCTCGGAAACTATAAGAGATAATGCAATTTCGCAACCGGCAATGTAATTAGCATGCCGAATATCACTTGGAATGTGAATTGGGACGAAATCGCCAATAGATAAGACCATTTTACAATTTGGGCCCAAGTTAGAAGCAGAGCCTAAGGTGTAAATTATCGATAGTCCATATCTCGGAAACTATAAGAGATAATGCAATTTGGCAACCGGCAATGTAATTAGCATGCCGAATATTACTTGGAATGTGAATTGGAACGAAATCGCCAATAGATAAGACCATTTTACAATTTGGGCCCAAGTTAGAAGCAGAGCCTAAGGTGTAAATTATCGATAGTCCATATCTCGGAAACTATAAGAGATAATGCAATTTGGCAACCGGCAATGTAATTAGCATGCCGAATATTACTTGGAATGTGAATTGGAACGAAATCGCCAATAGATAAGACCATTTTACAATTTGGGCCCAAGTTAGAAGCAGAGCCTAAGGTGTAAATTATCGATAGTCCATATCTCGGAAACTATAAGAGATAATGCAATTTCGCAACCGGCAATGTAATTAGCATGCCGAATATTACTTGGAGTGTGAATTGGAACGAAATCGCCAATAGATAAGATCATTTTACAATTTGGGCCCAAGTTAGAAGCAGAGCCTAAGGTGTAAATTATCGATAGTCCATATCTCGGAAACTATAAGAGATAATGCAATTTGGCAACCGGCAATGTAATTAGCATGCCGAATATTACTTGGAATGTGAATTGGAACGAAATCGCCAATAGATAAGACCATTTTACAATTTGGGCCCAAGTTAGAAGCAGAGCCTAAGGTGTAAATTATCGATAGTCCATATCTCGGAAACTATAAGAGATAATGCAATTTGGTAACCGGCAATGTAATTAGCATGCCGAATATTACTTGGAATGTGAATTGCAACGAAATCGCCAATAGATAAGACCATTTTACAATTTGGGCCCAAGTTAGAAGCAGAGCCTAAGGTGTAAATTATCGATAGTCCATATCTCGGAAACTATAAGAGATAATGCAATTTGGCAACCGGCAATGTAATTAGCATGCCGAATATTACTTGGAATGTGAATTGGAACGAAATCGCCAATAGATATGACCATTTTACAATTTGGGCCCAAGTTAGAAGCAGAGCCTAAGGTGTAAATTATTGATAGTCCATATCTCGGAAACTATAAGAGATAATGCAATTTCGCAACCGGCAATGTAATTAGCATGCCGAATATCACTTGGAATGTGAATTGGGACGAAATCGCCAATAGATAAGACCATTTTACAATTTGGGCCCAAGTTAGAAGCAGAGCCTAAGGTGTAAATTATCGATAGTCCATATCTCGGAAACTATAAGAGATAATGCAATTTGGCAACCGGCAATGTAATTAGCATGCCGAATATTACTTGGAATGTGAATTGGAACGAAATCGCCAATAGATAAGACCATTTTACAATTTGGGCCCAAGTTAGAAGCAGAGCCTATGGTGTAAATTATCGATAGTCCATATCTCGGAAACTATAAGAGATAATGCAATTTGGCAACCGGAAATGTAATTAGCATGCCGAATATTACTTGGAATGTGAATTGGAACGAAATCGCCAATAGATAAGGCCATTTTACAATTTGGGCCCAAGTTAGAAGCAGAGCCTAAGGTGTAAATTATCGATAGTCCATATCTCGGAAACTATAAGAGATAATGCAAATTTGGCAACCGGCAATGTAATTAGCATGCCGAATATTACTTGGAATGTGAATTGGAACGAAATCGCCAATAGATAAGACCATTTTACAATTTGGGCCCAAGTTAGAAGCAGAGCCTAAGGTGTAAATTATCGATAGTCCATATCTCGGAAACTATAAGAGATAATGAAATTTGGCAACCGGCAATGTAATTAGCATGCCGAATATTACTTGGAATGTGAATTGGAACGAAATCGCCAATAGATAAGACCATTTTACAAATTGGGCCCAAGTTAGAAGCAGAGCCTAAGGTGTAAATTATTGATAGTCCATATCTCGGAAACTATAAGAGATAATGCAATTTCGCAACCGGCAATGTAATTAGCATGCCGAATATCACTTGGAATGTGAATTGGGACGAAATCGCCAATAGATAAGACCATTTTACAATTTGGGCCCAAGTTAGAAGCAGAGCCTAAGGTGTAAATTATCGATAGTCCATATCTCGGAAACTATAAGAGATAATGCAATTTGGCAACCGGCAATGTAATTAGCATGCCGAATATTACTTGGAATGTGAATTGGAACGAAATCGCCAATAGATAAGACCATTTTACAATTTGGGCCCAAGTTAGAAGCAGAGCCTAAGGTGTAAATTATCGATAGTCCATATCTCGGAAACTATAAGAGATAATGCAATTTGGCAACCGGCAATGTAATTAGCATGCCGAATATTACTTGGAATGTGAATTGGAACGAAATCGCCAATAGATAAGACCATTTTACAATTGGGGCCCAAGTTAGAAGCAGAGCCTAAGGTGTAAATTATCGATAGTCCATATCTCGGAAACTATAAGAGATAATGCAATTTCGCAACCGGCAATGTAATTAGCATGCCGAATATTACTTGGAGTGTGAATTGGAACGAAATCGCCAATAGATAAGACCATTTTACAATTTGGGCCCAAGTTAGAAGCAGAGCCTAAGGTGTAAATTATCGATAGTCCATATCTCGGAAACTATAAGAGATAATGCAATTTGGCAACCGGCAATGTAATTAGCATGCCGAATATTACTTGGAATGTGAATTGGAACAAAATCGCCAATAGATAAGACCATTTTACAATTTGGGCCCAAGTTAGAAGCAGAGCCTAAGGTGTAAATTATCGATAGTCCATATCTCGGAAACTATAAGAGATAATGCAATTTCGCAACCGGCAATGTAATTAGCATGCCGAATATTACTTGGAGTGTGAATTGGAACGAAATCGCCAATAGATAAGACCATTTTACAATTTGGGCCCAAGTTAGAAGCAGAGCCTAAGGTGTAAATTATCGATAGTCCATATCTCGGAAACTATAAGAGATAATGCAATTTGGCAACCGGCAATGTAATTAGCATGCTGAATATTACTTGGAATGTGAATTGGAACGAAATCGCCAAAAGATAAGGCCATTTTACAATTTGGGCCCAAGTTAGAAGCAGAGCCTATGGTGTAAATTATCGATAGTCCATATCTCGGAAACTATAAGAGATAATGCAATTTGGCAACCGGCAATGTAATTAGCATGCCGAATATTACTTGGAATGTGAATTGGAACGAAATCGCCAATAGATAAGACCATTTTACAATTTGGGCCCAAGTTAGAAGCAGAGCCTAAGGTGTAAATTATCGATAGTCCATATCTCGGAAACTATAAGAGATAATGCAATTTGGCAACCGGCAATGTAATTAGCATGCGAATATTACTTGGAATGTGAATTGGAACGAAATCGCCAATAGATAAGACCATTTTACAATTTGGGCCCAAGTTAGAAGCAGAGCCTAAGGTGTAAATTATCGATAGTCCATATCTCGGAAACTATAAGAGATAATGCAATTTGGCAACCGGCAATGTAATTAGCATGCCGAATATTACTTGGAATGTGAATTGGAATGAAATCGCCAATAGGTAAGACCATTTTACAATTTGGGCCCAAGTTAGAAGCAGAGCCTAAGGTGTAAATTATCGATAGTCCATATCTCGGAAACTATAAGAGATAATTCAATTTGGCAACCGGCAATGTAATTATCATGCCGAATATTACTTGGAATGTGAATTGGAACGAAATCGCCAATAGATAAGTCCATTTTACAATTTGGGCCCAAGTTAGAAGCAGAGCCTAAGGTGTAAATTATCGATAGTCCATATCTCGGAAACTATAAGAGATAATGCAATTTGGCAACCGGCAATGTAATTAGCATGACGAATATTACTTGGAATGTGAATTGGAACGAAATCGCCAATAGATAAGACCATTTTACAATTTGGGCCCAAGTTAGAAGCAGAGCCTAAGGTGTAAATTATCGATAGTCCATATCTCGGAAACTATAAGAGATAATGCAATTTCGCAACCGGCAATGTAATTAGCATGCCGAATATTACTTGGAGTGTGAATTGGAACGAAATCGCCAATAGATAAGACCATTTTACAATTTGGGCCCAAGTTAGAAGCAGAGCCTAAGGTGTAAATTATCGATAGTCCATATCTCGGAAACTATAAGAGATAATGCAATTTGGCAACCGGCAATGTAATTAGCATGCCGAATATTACTTGGAATGTGAATTGGAACGAAATCGCCAATAGATAAGATCATTTTACAATTTGGGCCCAAGTTAGAAGCAGAGCCTAAGGTGTAAATTATCGATAGTCCATATCTCGGAAACTATAAGAGATAATGCAATTTGGCAACCGGCAATGTAATTAGCATGCCGAATATTACTTGGAATGTGAATTGGAACGAAATCGCCAATAGATAAGACCATTTTACAATTTGGGCCCAAGTTAGAAGCAGAGCCTAAGGTGTAAATTATCGATAGTCCATATCTCGGAAACTATAAGAGATAATGCAATTTGGCAACCGGCAATGTAATTAGCATGCCGAATATTACTTGGAATGTGAATTGGAACGAAATCGCCAATAGATAAGACCATTTTACAATTTGGGCCCAAGTTAGAAGCAGAGCCTAAGGTGTAAATTATCGATAGTCCATATCTCGGAAACTATAAGAGATAATGCAATTTCGCAACCGGCAATGTAATTAGCATGCCGAATATTACTTGGAATGTGAATTGGAACGAAATCGCCAATAGATAAGACCATTTTACAATTTGGGCCCAAGTTAGAAGCAGAGCCTAAGGTGTAAATTATCGATAGTCCATATCTCGGAAACTATAAGAGATAATGCAATTTGGCAACCGGCAATGTAATTAGCATGCCGAATATTACTTGGAATGTGAATTGCAACGAAATCGCCAATAGATAAGACCATTTTACAATTTGGGCCCAAGTTAGAAGCAGAGCCTAAGGTGTAAATTATCGATAGTCCATATCTCGGAAACTATAAGAGATAATGCAATTTGGCAACCGGCAATGTAATTAGCATGCCGAATATTACTTGGAATGTGAATTGGAACGAAATCGCCAATAGATATGACCATTTTACAATTTGGGCCCAAGTTAGAAGCAGAGCCTAAGGTGTAAATTATTGATAGTCCATATCTCGGAAACTATAAGAGATAATGCAATTTCGCAACCGGCAATGTAATTAGCATGCCGAATATCACTTGGAATGTGAATTGGGACGAAATCGCCAATAGATAAGACCATTTTACAATTTGGGCCCAAGTTAGAAGCAGAGCCTAAGGTGTAAATTATCGATAGTCCATATCTCGGAAACTATAAGAGATAATGCAATTTGGCAACCGGCAATGTAATTAGCATGCCGAATATTACTTGGAATGTGAATTGGAACGAAATCGCCAATAGATAAGACCATTTTACAATTTGGGCCCAAGTTAGAAGCAGAGCCTATGGTGTAAATTATCGATAGTCCATATCTCGGAAACTATAAGAGATAATGCAATTTGGCAACCGGAAATGTAATTAGCATGCCGAATATTACTTGGAATGTGAATTGGAACGAAATCGCCAATAGATAAGGCCATTTTACAATTTGGGCCCAAGTTAGAAGCAGAGCCTAAGGTGTAAATTATCGATAGTCCATATCTCGGAAACTATAAGAGATAATGCAATTTGGCAACCGGCAATGTAATTAGCATGCCGAATATTACTTGGAATGTGAATTGGAACGAAATCGCCAATATATAAGACCATTTTACAATTTGGGCCCAAGTTAGAAGCAGAGCCTAAGGTGTAAATTATCGATAGTCCATATCTCGGAAACTATAAGAGATAATGAAATTTGGCAACCGGCAATGTAATTAGCATGCCGAATATTACTTGGAATGTGAATTGGAACGAAATCGCCAATAGATAAGACCATTTTACAAATTGGGCCCAAGTTAGAAGCAGAGCCTAAGGTGTAAATTATTGATAGTCCATATCTCGGAAACTATAAGAGATAATGCAATTTCGCAACCGGCAATGTAATTAGCATGCCGAATATCACTTGGAATGTGAATTGGGACGAAATCGCCAATAGATAAGACCATTTTACAATTTGGGCCCAAGTTAGAAGCAGAGCCTAAGGTGTAAATTATCGATAGTCCATATCTCGGAAACTATAAGAGATAATGCAATTTGGCAACCGGCAATGTAATTAGCATGCCGAATATTACTTGGAATGTGAATTGGAACGAAATCGCCAATAGATAAGACCATTTTACAATTTGGGCCCAAGTTAGAAGCAGAGCCTAAGGTGTAAATTATCGATAGTCCATATCTCGGAAACTATAAGAGATAATGCAATTTGGCAACCGGCAATGTAATTAGCATGCCGAATATTACTTGGAATGTGAATTGGAACGAAATCGCCAATAGATAAGACCATTTTACAATTTGGGCCCAAGTTAGAAGCAGAGCCTAAGGTGTAAATTATCGATAGTCCATATCTCGGAAACTATAAGAGATAATGCAATTTCGCAACCGGCAATGTAATTAGCATGCCGAATATTACTTGGAGTGTGAATTGGAACGAAATCGCCAATAGATAAGACCATTTTACAATTTGGGCCCAAGTTAGAAGCAGAGCCTAAGGTGTAAATTATCGATAGTCCATATCTCGGAAACTATAAGAGATAATGCAATTTGGCAACCGGCAATGTAATTAGCATGCCGAATATTACTTGGAATGTGAATTGGAACAAAATCGCCAATAGATAAGACCATTTTACAATTTGGGCCCAAGTTAGAAGCAGAGCCTAAGGTGTAAATTATCGATAGTCCATATCTCGGAAACTATAAGAGATAATGCAATTTCGCAACCGGCAATGTAATTAGCATGCCGAATATTACTTGGAGTGTGAATTGGAACGAAATCGCCAATAGATAAGACCATTTTACAATTTGGGCCCAAGTTAGAAGCAGAGCCTAAGGTGTAAATTATCGATAGTCCATATCTCGGAAACTATAAGAGATAATGCAATTTGGCAACCGGCAATGTAATTAGCATGCCGAATATTACTTGGAATGTGAATTGGAACGAAATCGCCAATAGATAAGACCATTTTACAATTTGGGCCCAAGTTAGAAGCAGAGCCTAAGGTGTAAATTATCGATAGTCCATATCTCGGAAACTATAAGAGATAATGCAATTTGGCAACCGGCAATGTAATTAGCATGCCGAATATTACTTGGAATGTGAATTGGAACGAAATCGCCAATAGATAAGACCATTTTACAATTTGGGCCCAAGTTAGAAGCAGAGCCTAAGGTGTAAATTATCGATAGTCCATATCTCGGAAACTATAAGAGATAATGCAATTTCGCAACCGGCAATGTAATTAGCATGCCGAATATTACTTGGAGTGTGAATTGGAACGAAATCGCCAATAGATAAGACCATTTTACAATTTGGGCCCAAGATAGAAGCAGAGCCTAAGGTGTAAATTATCGATAGTCCATATCTCGGAAACTATAAGAGATAATGCAATTTCGCAACCGGCAATGTAATTAGCATGCCGAATATTACTTGGAGTGTGAATTGGAACGAAATCGCCAATAGATAAGACCATTTTACAATTTGGGCCCAAGTTAGAAGCAGAGCCTATGGTGTAAATTATCGATAGTCCATATCTCGGAAACTATAAGAGATAATGCAATTTGGCAACCGGCAATGTAATTAGCATGCCGAATATTACTTGGAATGTGAATTGGAACGAAATCGCCAATAGATAAGACCATTTTACAATTTGGGCCCAAGTTAGAAGCAGAGCCTAAGGTGTAAATTATCGATAGTCCATATCTCGGAAACTATAAGAGATAATGCAATTTGGCAACCGGCAATGTAATTAGCATGCTGAATATTACTTGGAATGTGAATTGGAACGAAATCGCCAAAAGATAAGGCCATTTTACAATTTGGGCCCAAGTTAGAAGCAGAGCCTATGGTGTAAATTATCGATAGTCCATATCTCGGAAACTATAAGAGATAATGCAATTTGGCAACCGGCAATGTAATTAGCATGCCGAATATTACTTGGAATGTGAATTGGAACGAAATCGCCAATAGATAAGACCATTTTACAATTTGGGCCCAAGTTAGAAGCAGAGCCTAAGGTGTAAATTATCGATAGTCCATATCTCGGAAACTATAAGAGATAATGCAATTTGGCAACCGGCAATGTAATTAGCATGCCGAATATTACTTGGAATGTGAATTGGAACGAAATCGCCAATAGATAAGACCATTTTACAATTTGGGCCCAAGTTAGAAGCAGAGCCTAAGGTGTAAATTATCGATAGTCCATATCTCGGAAACTATAAGAGATAATGCAATTTGGCAACCGGCAATGTAATTAGCATGCCGAATATTACTTGGAATGTGAATTGGAATGAAATCGCCAATAGATAAGACCATTTTACAATTTGGGCCCAAGTTAGAAGCAGAGCCTAAGGTGTAAATTATCGATAGTCCATATCTCGGAAACTATAAGAGATAATGCAATTTCGCAACCGGCAATGTAATTAGCATGCCGAATATTACTTGGAGTGTGAATTGGAACGAAATCGCCAATAGATAAGACCATTTTACAATTTGGGCCCAAGTTAGAAGCAGAGCCTAAGGTGTAAATTATCGATAGTCCATATCTCGGAAACTATAAGAGATAATGCAATTTGGCAACCGGCAATGTAATTAGCATGCCGAATATTACTTGGAATGTGAATTGGAACGAAATCGCCAATAGATAAGACCATTTTACAATTTGGGCCCAAGTTAGAAGCAGAGCCTAAGGTGTAAATTATCGATAGTCCATATCTCGGAAACTATAAGAGATAATGCAATTTGGCAACCGGCAATGTAATTAGCATGCCGAATATTACTTGGAATGTGAATTGGAACGAAATCGCCAATAGATAAGACCATTTTACAATTTGGGCCCAAGTTAGAAGCAGAGCCTAAGGTGTAAATTATCGATAGTCCATATCTCGGAAACTATAAGAGATAATGCAATTTCGCAACCGGCAATGTAATTAGCATGCCGAATATTACTTGGAGTGTGAATTGGAACGAAATCGCCAATAGATAAGACCATTTTACAATTTGGGCCCAAGATAGAAGCAGAGCCTAAGGTGTAAATTATCGATAGTCCATATCTCGGAAACTATAAGAGATAATGCAATTTCGCAACCGGCAATGTAATTAGCATGCCGAATATTACTTGGAGTGTGAATTGGAACGAAATCGCCAATAGATAAGACCATTTTACAATTTGGGCCCAAGTTAGAAGCAGAGCCTATGGTGTAAATTATCGATAGTCCATATCTCGGAAACTATAAGAGATAATGCAATTTGGCAACCGGCAATGTAATTAGCATGCCGAATATTACTTGGAATGTGAATTGGAACGAAATCGCCAATAGATAAGACCATTTTACAATTTGGGCCCAAGTTAGAAGCAGAGCCTAAGGTGTAAATTATCGATAGTCCATATCTCGGAAACTATAAGAGATAATGCAATTTGGCAACCGGCAATGTAATTAGCATGCTGAATATTACTTGGAATGTGAATTGGAACGAAATCGCCAAAAGATAAGGCCATTTTACAATTTGGGCCCAAGTTAGAAGCAGAGCCTATGGTGTAAATTATCGATAGTCCATATCTCGGAAACTATAAGAGATAATGCAATTTGGCAACCGGCAATGTAATTAGCATGCCGAATATTACTTGGAATGTGAATTGGAACGAAATCGCCAATAGATAAGACCATTTTACAATTTGGGCCCAAGTTAGAAGCAGAGCCTAAGGTGTAAATTATCGATAGTCCATATCTCGGAAACTATAAGAGATAATGCAATTTGGCAACCGGCAATGTAATTAGCATGCCGAATATTACTTGGAATGTGAATTGGAACGAAATCGCCAATAGATAAGACCATTTTACAATTTGGGCCCAAGTTAGAAGCAGAGCCTAAGGTGTAAATTATCGATAGTCCATATCTCGGAAACTATAAGAGATAATGCAATTTGGCAACCGGCAATGTAATTAGCATGCCGAATATTACTTGGAATGTGAATTGGAATGAAATCGCCAATAGGTAAGACCATTTTACAATTTGGGCCCAAGTTAGAAGCAGAGCCTAAGGTGTAAATTATCGATAGTCCATATCTCGGAAACTATAAGAGATAATTCAATTTGGCAACCGGCAATGTAATTATCATGCCGAATATTACTTGGAATGTGAATTGGAACGAAATCGCCAATAGATAAGTCCATTTTACAATTTGGGCCCAAGTTAGAAGCAGAGCCTAAGGTGTAAATTATCGATAGTCCATATCTCGGAAACTATAAGAGATAATGCAATTTGGCAACCGGCAATGTAATTAGCATGACGAATATTACTTGGAATGTGAATTGGAACGAAATCGCCAATAGATAAGACCATTTTACAATTTGGGCCCAAGTTAGAAGCAGAGCCTAAGGTGTAAATTATCGATAGTCCATATCTCGGAAACTATAAGAGATAATGCAATTTCGCAACCGGCAATGTAATTAGCATGCCGAATATTACTTGGAGTGTGAATTGGAACGAAATCGCCAATAGATAAGACCATTTTACAATTTGGGCCCAAGTTAGAAGCAGAGCCTAAGGTGTAAATTATCGATAGTCCATATCTCGGAAACTATAAGAGATAATGCAATTTGGCAACCGGCAATGTAATTAGCATGCCGAATATTACTTGGAATGTGAATTGGAACGAAATCGCCAATAGATAAGATCATTTTACAATTTGGGCCCAAGTTAGAAGCAGAGCCTAAGGTGTAAATTATCGATAGTCCATATCTCGGAAACTATAAGAGATAATGCAATTTCGCAACCGTCAATGTAATTAGCATGTCGAATATCACTTGGAATGTGAATTGGGACGAAATCGCCAATAGATAAGACCATTTTACAATTTGGGCCCAAGTTAGAAGCAGAGCCTAAGGTGTAAATTATCGATAGTCCATATCTCGGAAACTATAAGAGATAATGCAATTTGGCAACCGGCAATGTAATTAGCATGCCGAATATTACTTGGAATGTGAATTGGAACGAAATCGCCAATAGGTAAGACCATTTTACAATTTGGGCCCAAGTTAGAAGCAGAGCCTAAGGTGTAAATTATCGATAGTCCATATCTCGGAAACTATAAGAGATAATGCAATTTGGCAACCGGCAATGTAATTAGCATGCCGAATATTACTTGGAATGTGAATTGGAACGAAATCGCCAATAGATAAGACCATTTTACAATTTGGGCCCAAGTTAGAAGCAGAGCCTATGGTGTAAATTATCGATAGTCCATATCTCGGAAACTATAAGAGATAATGCAATTTGGCAACCGGAAATGTAATTAGCATGCCGAATATTACTTGGAATGTGAATTGGAACGAAATCGCCAATAGATAAGGCCATTTTACAATTTGGGCCCAAGTTAGAAGCAGAGCCTAAGGTGTAAATTATCGATAGTCCATATCTCGGAAACTATAAGAGATAATGCAATTTGGCAACCGGCAATGTAATTAGCATGCCGAATATTACTTGGAATGTGAATTGGAACGAAATCGCCAATAGATAAGACCATTTTACAATTTGGGCCCAAGTTAGAAGCAGAGCCTAAGGTGTAAATTATCGATAGTCCATATCTCGGAAACTATAAGAGATAATGAAATTTGGCAACCGGCAATGTAATTAGCATGCCGAATATTACTTGGAATGTGAATTGGAACGAAATCGCCAATAGATAAGACCATTTTACAAATTGGGCCCAAGTTAGAAGCAGAGCCTAAGGTGTAAATTATCGATAGTCCATATCTCGGAAACTATAAGAGATAATGCAATTTGGCAACCGGCAATGTAATTAGCATGCCGAATATTACTTGGAATGTGAATTGGAACGAAATCGCCAATAGATAAGACCATTTTACAATTTGGGCCCAAGTTAGAAGCAGAGCCTAAGGTGTAAATTATTGATAGTCCATATCTCGGAAACTATAAGAGATAATGCAATTTGGCAACCGGCAATGTAATTAGCATGCCGAATATTACTTGGAATGTGAATTGGAACGAAATCGCCAATAGATATGACCATTTTACAATTTGGGCCCAAGTTAGAAGCAGAGCCTAAGGTGTAAATTATTGATAGTCCATATCTCGGAAACTATAAGAGATAATGCAATTTCGCAACCGGCAATGTAATTAGCATGCCGAATATCACTTGGAATGTGAATTGGGACGAAATCGCCAATAGATAAGACCATTTTACAATTTGGGCCCAAGTTAGAAGCAGAGCCTAAGGTGTAAATTATCGATAGTCCATATCTCGGAAACTATAAGAGATAATGCAATTTGGCAACCGGCAATGTAATTAGCATGCCGAATATTACTTGGAATGTGAATTGGAACGAAATCGCCAATAGATAAGACCATTTTACAATTTGGGCCCAAGTTAGAAGCAGAGCCTATGGTGTAAATTATCGATAGTCCATATCTCGGAAACTATAAGAGATAATGCAATTTGGCAACCGGAAATGTAATTAGCATGCCGAATATTACTTGGAATGTGAATTGGAACGAAATCGCCAATAGATAAGGCCATTTTACAATTTGGGCCCAAGTTAGAAGCAGAGCCTAAGGTGTAAATTATCGATAGTCCATATCTCGGAAACTATAAGAGATAATGCAATTTGGCAACCGGCAATGTAATTAGCATGCCGAATATTACTTGGAATGTGAATTGGAACGAAATCGCCAATATATAAGACCATTTTACAATTTGGGCCCAAGTTAGAAGCAGAGCCTAAGGTGTAAATTATCGATAGTCCATATCTCGGAAACTATAAGAGATAATGAAATTTGGCAACCGGCAATGTAATTAGCATGCCGAATATTACTTGGAATGTGAATTGGAACGAAATCGCCAATAGATAAGACCATTTTACAAATTGGGCCCAAGTTAGAAGCAGAGCCTAAGGTGTAAATTATTGATAGTCCATATCTCGGAAACTATAAGAGATAATGCAATTTCGCAACCGGCAATGTAATTAGCATGCCGAATATCACTTGGAATGTGAATTGGGACGAAATCGCCAATAGATAAGACCATTTTACAATTTGGGCCCAAGTTAGAAGCAGAGCCTAAGGTGTAAATTATCGATAGTCCATATCTCGGAAACTATAAGAGATAATGCAATTTGGCAACCGGCAATGTAATTAGCATGCCGAATATTACTTGGAATGTGAATTGGAACGAAATCGCCAATAGATAAGACCATTTTACAATTTGGGCCCAAGTTAGAAGCAGAGCCTAAGGTGTAAATTATCGATAGTCCATATCTCGGAAACTATAAGAGATAATGCAATTTGGCAACCGGCAATGTAATTAGCATGCCGAATATTACTTGGAATGTGAATTGGAACGAAATCGCCAATAGATAAGACCATTTTACAATTTGGGCCCAAGTTAGAAGCAGAGCCTAAGGTGTAAATTATCGATAGTCCATATCTCGGAAACTATAAGAGATAATGCAATTTCGCAACCGGCAATGTAATTAGCATGCCGAATATTACTTGGAGTGTGAATTGGAACGAAATCGCCAATAGATAAGACCATTTTACAATTTGGGCCCAAGTTAGAAGCAGAGCCTAAGGTGTAAATTATCGATAGTCCATATCTCGGAAACTATAAGAGATAATGCAATTTGGCAACCGGCAATGTAATTAGCATGCCGAATATTACTTGGAATGTGAATTGGAACAAAATCGCCAATAGATAAGACCATTTTACAATTTGGGCCCAAGTTAGAAGCAGAGCCTAAGGTGTAAATTATCGATAGTCCATATCTCGGAAACTATAAGAGATAATGCAATTTCGCAACCGGCAATGTAATTAGCATGCCGAATATTACTTGGAGTGTGAATTGGAACGAAATCGCCAATAGATAAGACCATTTTACAATTTGGGCCCAAGTTAGAAGCAGAGCCTAAGGTGTAAATTATCGATAGTCCATATCTCGGAAACTATAAGAGATAATGCAATTTGGCAACCGGCAATGTAATTAGCATGCCGAATATTACTTGGAATGTGAATTGGAACGAAATCGCCAATAGATAAGACCATTTTACAATTTGGGCCCAAGTTAGAAGCAGAGCCTAAGGTGTAAATTATCGATAGTCCATATCTCGGAAACTATAAGAGATAATGCAATTTGGCAACCGGCAATGTAATTAGCATGCCGAATATTACTTGGAATGTGAATTGGAACGAAATCGCCAATAGATAAGACCATTTTACAATTTGGGCCCAAGTTAGAAGCAGAGCCTAAGGTGTAAATTATCGATAGTCCATATCTCGGAAACTATAAGAGATAATGCAATTTCGCAACCGGCAATGTAATTAGCATGCCGAATATTACTTGGAGTGTGAATTGGAACGAAATCGCCAATAGATAAGACCATTTTACAATTTGGGCCCAAGATATAAGCAGAGCCTAAGGTGTAAATTATCGATAGTCCATATCTCGGAAACTATAAGAGATAATGCAATTTCGCAACCGGCAATGTAATTAGCATGCCGAATATTACTTGGAGTGTGAATTGGAACGAAATCGCCAATAGATAAGACCATTTTACAATTTGGGCCCAAGTTAGAAGCAGAGCCTATGGTGTAAATTATCGATAGTCCATATCTCGGAAACTATAAGAGATAATGCAATTTGGCAACCGGCAATGTAATTAGCATGCCGAATATTACTTGGAATGTGAATTGGAACGAAATCGCCAATAGATAAGACCATTTTACAATTTGGGCCCAAGTTAGAAGCAGAGCCTAAGGTGTAAATTATCGATAGTCCATATCTCGGAAACTATAAGAGATAATGCAATTTGGCAACCGGCAATGTAATTAGCATGCTGAATATTACTTGGAATGTGAATTGGAACGAAATCGCCAAAAGATAAGGCCATTTTACAATTTGGGCCCAAGTTAGAAGCAGAGCCTATGGTGTAAATTATCGATAGTCCATATCTCGGAAACTATAAGAGATAATGCAATTTGGCAACCGGCAATGTAATTAGCATGCCGAATATTACTTGGAATGTGAATTGGAACGAAATCGCCAATAGATAAGACCATTTTACAATTTGGGCCCAAGTTAGAAGCAGAGCCTAAGGTGTAAATTATCGATAGTCCATATCTCGGAAACTATAAGAGATAATGCAATTTGGCAACCGGCAATGTAATTAGCATGCCGAATATTACTTGGAATGTGAATTGGAACGAAATCGCCAATAGATAAGACCATTTTACAATTTGGGCCCAAGTTAGAAGCAGAGCCTAAGGTGTAAATTATCGATAGTCCATATCTCGGAAACTATAAGAGATAATGCAATTTGGCAACCGGCAATGTAATTAGCATGCCGAATATTACTTGGAATGTGAATTGGAATGAAATCGCCAATAGATAAGACCATTTTACAATTTGGGCCCAAGTTAGAAGCAGAGCCTAAGGTGTAAATTATCGATAGTCCATATCTCGGAAACTATAAGAGATAATGCAATTTCGCAACCGGCAATGTAATTAGCATGCCGAATATTACTTGGAGTGTGAATTGGAACGAAATCGCCAATAGATAAGACCATTTTACAATTTGGGCCCAAGTTAGAAGCAGAGCCTAAGGTGTAAATTATCGATAGTCCATATCTCGGAAACTATAAGAGATAATGCAATTTGGCAACCGGCAATGTAATTAGCATGCCGAATATTACTTGGAATGTGAATTGGAACGAAATCGCCAATAGATAAGACCATTTTACAATTTGGGCCCAAGTTAGAAGCAGAGCCTAAGGTGTAAATTATCGATAGTCCATATCTCGGAAACTATAAGAGATAATGCAATTTGGCAACCGGCAATGTAATTAGCATGCCGAATATTACTTGGAATGTGAATTGGAACGAAATCGCCAATAGATAAGACCATTTTACAATTTGGGCCCAAGTTAGAAGCAGAGCCTAAGGTGTAAATTATCGATAGTCCATATCTCGGAAACTATAAGAGATAATGCAATTTCGCAACCGGCAATGTAATTAGCATGCCGAATATTACTTGGAGTGTGAATTGGAACGAAATCGCCAATAGATAAGACCATTTTACAATTTGGGCCCAAGATAGAAGCAGAGCCTAAGGTGTAAATTATCGATAGTCCATATCTCGGAAACTATAAGAGATAATGCAATTTCGCAACCGGCAATGTAATTAGCATGCCGAATATTACTTGGAGTGTGAATTGGAACGAAATCGCCAATAGATAAGACCATTTTACAATTTGGGCCCAAGTTAGAAGCAGAGCCTATGGTGTAAATTATCGATAGTCCATATCTCGGAAACTATAAGAGATAATGCAATTTGGCAACCGGCAATGTAATTAGCATGCCGAATATTACTTGGAATGTGAATTGGAACGAAATCGCCAATAGATAAGACCATTTTACAATTTGGGCCCAAGTTAGAAGCAGAGCCTAAGGTGTAAATTATCGATAGTCCATATCTCGGAAACTATAAGAGATAATGCAATTTGGCAACCGGCAATGTAATTAGCATGCTGAATATTACTTGGAATGTGAATTGGAACGAAATCGCCAAAAGATAAGGCCATTTTACAATTTGGGCCCAAGTTAGAAGCAGAGCCTATGGTGTAAATTATCGATAGTCCATATCTCGGAAACTATAAGAGATAATGCAATTTGGCAACCGGCAATGTAATTAGCATGCCGAATATTACTTGGAATGTGAATTGGAACGAAATCGCCAATAGATAAGACCATTTTACAATTTGGGCCCAAGTTAGAAGCAGAGCCTAAGGTGTAAATTATCGATAGTCCATATCTCGGAAACTATAAGAGATAATGCAATTTGGCAACCGGCAATGTAATTAGCATGCCGAATATTACTTGGAATGTGAATTGGAACGAAATCGCCAATAGATAAGACCATTTTACAATTTGGGCCCAAGTTAGAAGCAGAGCCTAAGGTGTAAATTATCGATAGTCCATATCTCGGAAACTATAAGAGATAATGCAATTTGGCAACCGGCAATGTAATTAGCATGCCGAATATTACTTGGAATGTGAATTGGAATGAAATCGCCAATAGGTAAGACCATTTTACAATTTGGGCCCAAGTTAGAAGCAGAGCCTAAGGTGTAAATTATCGATAGTCCATATCTCGGAAACTATAAGAGATAATTCAATTTGGCAACCGGCAATGTAATTATCATGCCGAATATTACTTGGAATGTGAATTGGAACGAAATCGCCAATAGATAAGTCCATTTTACAATTTGGGCCCAAGTTAGAAGCAGAGCCTAAGGTGTAAATTATCGATAGTCCATATCTCGGAAACTATAAGAGATAATGCAATTTGGCAACCGGCAATGTAATTAGCATGACGAATATTACTTGGAATGTGAATTGGAACGAAATCGCCAATAGATAAGACCATTTTACAATTTGGGCCCAAGTTAGAAGCAGAGCCTAAGGTGTAAATTATCGATAGTCCATATCTCGGAAACTATAAGAGATAATGCAATTTCGCAACCGGCAATGTAATTAGCATGCCGAATATTACTTGGAGTGTGAATTGGAACGAAATCGCCAATAGATAAGACCATTTTACAATTTGGGCCCAAGTTAGAAGCAGAGCCTAAGGTGTAAATTATCGATAGTCCATATCTCGGAAACTATAAGAGATAATGCAATTTGGCAACCGGCAATGTAATTAGCATGCCGAATATTACTTGGAATGTGAATTGGAACGAAATCGCCAATAGATAAGATCATTTTACAATTTGGGCCCAAGTTAGAAGCAGAGCCTAAGGTGTAAATTATCGATAGTCCATATCTCGGAAACTATAAGAGATAATGCAATTTCGCAACCGTCAATGTAATTAGCATGTCGAATATCACTTGGAATGTGAATTGGGACGAAATCGCCAATAGATAAGACCATTTTACAATTTGGGCCCAAGTTAGAAGCAGAGCCTAAGGTGTAAATTATCGATAGTCCATATCTCGGAAACTATAAGAGATAATGCAATTTGGCAACCGGCAATGTAATTAGCATGCCGAATATTACTTGGAATGTGAATTGGAACGAAATCGCCAATAGGTAAGACCATTTTACAATTTGGGCCCAAGTTAGAAGCAGAGCCTAAGGTGTAAATTATCGATAGTCCATATCTCGGAAACTATAAGAGATAATGCAATTTGGCAACCGGCAATGTAATTAGCATGCCGAATATTACTTGGAATGTGAATTGGAACGAAATCGCCAATAGATAAGACCATTTTACAATTTGGGCCCAAGTTAGAAGCAGAGCCTATGGTGTAAATTATCGATAGTCCATATCTCGGAAACTATAAGAGATAATGCAATTTGGCAACCGGAAATGTAATTAGCATGCCGAATATTACTTGGAATGTGAATTGGAACGAAATCGCCAATAGATAAGGCCATTTTACAATTTGGGCCCAAGTTAGAAGCAGAGCCTAAGGTGTAAATTATCGATAGTCCATATCTCGGAAACTATAAGAGATAATGCAATTTGGCAACCGGCAATGTAATTAGCATGCCGAATATTACTTGGAATGTGAATTGGAACGAAATCGCCAATAGATAAGACCATTTTACAATTTGGGCCCAAGTTAGAAGCAGAGCCTAAGGTGTAAATTATCGATAGTCCATATCTCGGAAACTATAAGAGATAATGAAATTTGGCAACCGGCAATGTAATTAGCATGCCGAATATTACTTGGAATGTGAATTGGAACGAAATCGCCAATAGATAAGACCATTTTACAAATTGGGCCCAAGTTAGAAGCAGAGCCTAAGGTGTAAATTATCGATAGTCCATATCTCGGAAACTATAAGAGATAATGCAATTTGGCAACCGGCAATGTAATTAGCATGCCGAATATTACTTGGAATGTGAATTGGAACGAAATCGCCAATAGATAAGACCATTTTACAATTTGGGCCCAAGTTAGAAGCAGAGCCTAAGGTGTAAATTATTGATAGTCCATATCTCGGAAACTATAAGAGATAATGCAATTTCGCAACCGGCAATGTAATTAGCATGCCGAATATCACTTGGAATGTGAATTGGGACGAAATCGCCAATAGATAAGACCATTTTACAATTTGGGCCCAAGTTAGAAGCAGAGCCTAAGGTGTAAATTATCGATAGTCCATATCTCGGAAACTATAAGAGATAATGCAATTTGGCAACCGGCAATGTAATTAGCATGCCGAATATTACTTGGAATGTGAATTGGAACGAAATCGCCAATAGATAAGACCATTTTACAATTTGGGCCCAAGTTAGAAGCAGAGCCTAAGGTGTAAATTATCGATAGTCCATATCTCGGAAACTATAAGAGATAATGCAATTTGGCAACCGGCAATGTAATTAGCATGCCGAATATTACTTGGAATGTGAATTGGAACGAAATCGCCAATAGATAAGACCATTTTACAATTTGGGCCCAAGTTAGAAGCAGAGCCTAAGGTGTAAATTATCGATAGTCCATATCTCGGAAACTATAAGAGATAATGCAATTTCGCAACCGGCAATGTAATTAGCATGCCGAATATTACTTGGAGTGTGAATTGGAACGAAATCGCCAATAGATAAGACCATTTTACAATTTGGGCCCAAGTTAGAAGCAGAGCCTAAGGTGTAAATTATCGATAGTCCATATCTCGGAAACTATAAGAGATAATGCAATTTGGCAACCGGCAATGTAATTAGCATGCCGAATATTACTTGGAATGTGAATTGGAACAAAATCGCCAATAGATAAGACCATTTTACAATTTGGGCCCAAGTTAGAAGCAGAGCCTAAGGTGTAAATTATCGATAGTCCATATCTCGGAAACTATAAGAGATAATGCAATTTCGCAACCGGCAATGTAATTAGCATGCCGAATATTACTTGGAGTGTGAATTGGAACGAAATCGCCAATAGATAAGACCATTTTACAATTTGGGCCCAAGTTAGAAGCAGAGCCTAAGGTGTAAATTATCGATAGTCCATATCTCGGAAACTATAAGAGATAATGCAATTTGGCAACCGGCAATGTAATTAGCATGCCGAATATTACTTGGAATGTGAATTGGAACGAAATCGCCAATAGATAAGACCATTTTACAATTTGGGCCCAAGTTAGAAGCAGAGCCTAAGGTGTAAATTATCGATAGTCCATATCTCGGAAACTATAAGAGATAATGCAATTTGGCAACCGGCAATGTAATTAGCATGCCGAATATTACTTGGAATGTGAATTGGAACGAAATCGCCAATAGATAAGACCATTTTACAATTTGGGCCCAAGTTAGAAGCAGAGCCTAAGGTGTAAATTATCGATAGTCCATATCTCGGAAACTATAAGAGATAATGCAATTTCGCAACCGGCAATGTAATTAGCATGCCGAATATTACTTGGAGTGTGAATTGGAACGAAATCGCCAATAGATAAGACCATTTTACAATTTGGGCCCAAGATAGAAGCAGAGCCTAAGGTGTAAATTATCGATAGTCCATATCTCGGAAACTATAAGAGATAATGCAATTTGGCAACCGGCAATGTAATTAGCATGACGAATATTACTTGGAATGTGAATTGGAACGAAATCGCCAATAGATAAGACCATTTTACAATTTGGGCCCAAGTTAGAAGCAGAGCCTAAGGTGTAAATTATCGATAGTCCATATCTCGGAAACTATAAGAGATAATGCAATTTCGCAACCGGCAATGTAATTAGCATGCCGAATATTACTTGGAGTGTGAATTGGAACGAAATCGCCAATAGATAAGACCATTTTACAATTTGGGCCCAAGTTAGAAGCAGAGCCTATGGTGTAAATTATCGATAGTCCATATCTCGGAAACTATAAGAGATAATGCAATTTGGCAACCGGCAATGTAATTAGCATGCCGAATATTACTTGGAATGTGAATTGGAACGAAATCGCCAATAGATAAGACCATTTTACAATTTGGGCCCAAGTTAGAAGCAGAGCCTAAGGTGTAAATTATCGATAGTCCATATCTCGGAAACTATAAGAGATAATGCAATTTGGCAACCGGCAATGTAATTAGCATGCTGAATATTACTTGGAATGTGAATTGGAACGAAATCGCCAAAAGATAAGGCCATTTTACAATTTGGGCCCAAGTTAGAAGCAGAGCCTATGGTGTAAATTATCGATAGTCCATATCTCGGAAACTATAAGAGATAATGCAATTTGGCAACCGGCAATGTAATTAGCATGCCGAATATTACTTGGAATGTGAATTGGAACGAAATCGCCAATAGATAAGACCATTTTACAATTTGGGCCCAAGTTAGAAGCAGAGCCTAAGGTGTAAATTATCGATAGTCCATATCTCGGAAACTATAAGAGATAATGCAATTTGGCAACCGGCAATGTAATTAGCATGCCGAATATTACTTGGAATGTGAATTGGAATGAAATCGCCAATAGGTAAGACCATTTTACAATTTGGGCCCAAGTTAGAAGCAGAGCCTAAGGTGTAAATTATCGATAGTCCATATCTCGGAAACTATAAGAGATAATTCAATTTGGCAACCGGCAATGTAATTATCATGCCGAATATTACTTGGAATGTGAATTGGAACGAAATCGCCAATAGATAAGTCCATTTTACAATTTGGGCCCAAGTTAGAAGCAGAGCCTAAGGTGTAAATTATCGATAGTCCATATCTCGGAAACTATAAGAGATAATGCAATTTCGCAACCGGCAATGTAATTAGCATGCCGAATATTACTTGGAGTGTGAATTGGAACGAAATCGCCAATAGATAAGACCATTTTACAATTTGGGCCCAAGTTAGAAGCAGAGCCTAAGGTGTAAATTATCGATAGTCCATATCTCGGAAACTATAAGAGATAATGCAATTTCGCAACCGGCAATGTAATTAGCATGCCGAATATTACTTGGAGTGTGAATTGGAACGAAATCGCCAATAGATAAGACCATTTTACAATTTGGGCCCAAGTTAGAAGCAGAGCCTAAGGTGTAAATTATCGATAGTCCATATCTCGGAAACTATAAGAGATAATGCAATTTGGCAACCGGCAATGTAATTAGCATGCCGAATATTACTTGGAATGTGAATTGGAACGAAATCGCCAATAGATAAGATCATTTTACAATTTGGGCCCAAGTTAGAAGCAGAGCCTAAGGTGTAAATTATCGATAGTCCATATCTCGGAAACTATAAGAGATAATGCAATTTCGCAACCGTCAATGTAATTAGCATGTCGAATATCACTTGGAATGTGAATTGGGACGAAATCGCCAATAGATAAGACCATTTTACAATTTGGGCCCAAGTTAGAAGCAGAGCCTAAGGTGTAAATTATCGATAGTCCATATCTCGGAAACTATAAGAGATAATGCAATTTGGCAACCGGCAATGTAATTAGCATGCCGAATATTACTTGGAATGTGAATTGGAACGAAATCGCCAATAGGTAAGACCATTTTACAATTTGGGCCCAAGTTAGAAGCAGAGCCTAAGGTGTAAATTATCGATAGTCCATATCTCGGAAACTATAAGAGATAATTCAATTTGGCAACCGGCAATGTAATTAGCATGCCGAATATTACTTGGAATGTGAATTGGAACGAAATCGCCAATAGATAAGACCATTTTACAATTTGGGCCCAAGCTAGAAGCAGAGCCTAAGGTGTAAATTATCGATAGTCCATATCTCGGAAACTATAAGAGATAATGCAATTTGGCAACCGGCAATGTAATTAGCATGCCGAATATTACTTGGAATGTGAATTGGAACGAAATCGCCAATAGATAAGACCATTTTACAATTTGGGCCCAAGTTAGAAGCAGAGCCTAAGGTATAAATTATCGATAGTCCATATCTCGGAAACTATAAGAGATAATGCAATTTGGCAACCGGCAATGTAATTAGCATGCCGAATATTACTTGGAATGTGAATTGGAACGAAATCGCCAAAAGATAAGACCATTTTACAATTTGGGCCCAAGTTAGAAG
This sequence comes from Rhynchophorus ferrugineus, assembly GCF_030347505.1. Taxonomy (NCBI): domain Eukaryota; kingdom Metazoa; phylum Arthropoda; class Insecta; order Coleoptera; family Curculionidae; genus Rhynchophorus; species Rhynchophorus ferrugineus. The sequence continues at coordinate 149,407 of NW_027472685.1, forward strand.
CAGAGCCTATGGTGTAAATTATCGATAGTCCATATCTCGGAAACTATAAGAGATAATGCAATTTGGCAACCGGCAATGTAATTAGCATGCCGAATATTACTTGGAATGTGAATTGGAACGAAATCGCCAATAGATAAGACCATTTTACAATTTGGGCCCAAGTTAGAAGCAGAGCCTAAGGTGTAAATTATCGATAGTCCATATCTCGGAAACTATAAGAGATAATGCAATTTGGCAACCGGCAATGTAATTAGCATGCCGAATATTACTTGGAATGTGAATTGGAACGAAATCGCCAATAGATAAGATCATTTTACAATTTGGGCCCAAGTTAGAAGCAGAGCCTAAGGTGTAAATTATCGATAGTCCATATCTCGGAAACTATAAGAGATAATGCAATTTGGCAACCGGCAATGTAATTAGCATGCCGAATATTACTTGGAATGTGAATTGCAACGAAATCGCCAATAGATAAGACCATTTTACAATTTGGGCTCAAGTTAGAAGCAGAGCCTAAGGTGTAAATTATCGATAGTCCATATCTCGGAAACTATAAGAGATAATGCAATTTGGCAACCGGCAATGTAATTAGCATGCCGAATATTACTTGGAATGTTAATTGGAACGAAATCGCCAATAGATAAGACCATTTTACAATTTGGGCCCAAGTTAGAAGCAGAGCCTAAGGTGTAAATTATTGATAGTCCATATCTCGGAAACTATAAGAGATAATGCAATTTCGCAACCGGCAATGTAATTAGCATGCCGAATATCACTTGGAATGTGAATTGGGACGAAATCGCCAATAGATAAGACCATTTTACAATTTGGGCCCAAGTTAGAAGCAGAGCCTAAGGTGTAAATTATCGATAGTCCATATCTCGGAAACTATAAGAGATAATGCAATTTGGCAACCGGCAATGTAATTAGCATGCCGAATATTACTTGGAATGTGAATTGGAACGAAATCGCCAATAGATAAGACCATTTTACAATTTGGGCCCAAGTTAGAAGCAGAGCCTAAGGTGTAAATTATCGATAGTCCATATCTCGGAAACTATAAGAGATAATGCAATTTGGCAACCGGCAATGTAATTAGCATGCCGAATATTACTTGGAATGTGAATTGGAACGAAATCGCCAATAGATAAGACCATTTTACAATTTGGGCCCAAGTTAGAAGCAGAGCCTAAGGTGTAAATTATCGATAGTCCATATCTCGGAAACTATAAGAGATAATGCAATTTCGCAACCGGCAATGTAATTAGCATGCCGAATATTACTTGGAGTGTGAATTGGAACGAAATCGCCAATAGATAAGATCATTTTACAATTTGGGCCCAAGTTAGAAGCAGAGCCTAAGGTGTAAATTATCGATAGTCCATATCTCGGAAACTATAAGAGATAATGCAATTTGGCAACCGGCAATGTAATTAGCATGCCGAATATTACTTGGAATGTGAATTGCAACGAAATCGCCAATAGATAAGACCATTTTACAATTTGGGCCCAAGTTAGAAGCAGAGCCTAAGGTGTAAATTATCGATAGTCCATATCTCGGAAACTATAAGAGATAATGCAATTTGGCAACCGGCAATGTAATTAGCATGCCGAATATTACTTGGAATGTGAATTGTAACGAAATCGCCAATAGATATGACCATTTTACAATTTGGGCCCAAGTTAGAAGCAGAGCCTAAGGTGTAAATTATTGATAGTCCATATCTCGGAAACTATAAGAGATAATGCAATTTCGCAACCGGCAATGTAATTAGCATGCCGAATATCACTTGGAATGTGAATTGGGACGAAATCGCCAATAGATAAGACCATTTTACAATTTGGGCCCAAGTTAGAAGCAGAGCCTAAGGTGTAAATTATCGATAGTCCATATCTCGGAAACTATAAGAGATAATGCAATTTGGCAACCGGCAATGTAATTAGCATGCCGAATATTACTTGGAATGTGAATTGGAACGAAATCGCCAATAGATAAGACCATTTTACAATTTGGGCCCAAGTTAGAAGCAGAGCCTATGGTGTAAATTATCGATAGTCCATATCTCGGAAACTATAAGAGATAATGCAATTTGGCAACCGGCAATGTAATTAGCATGCCGAATATTACTTGGAATGTGAATTGGAACGAAATCGCCAATAGATAAGGCCATTTTACAATTTGGGCCCAAGTTAGAAGCAGAGCCTAAGGTGTAAATTATCGATAGTCCATATCTCGGAAACTATAAGAGATAATGCAATTTGGCAACCGGCAATGTAATTAGCATGCCGAATATTACTTGGAATGTGAATTGGAATGAAATCGCCAATAGATAAGACCATTTTACAATTTGGGCCCAAGTTAGAAGCAGAGCCTAAGGTGTAAATTATCGAGAGTCCATATCTCGGAAACTATAAGAGATAATGAAATTTGGCAACCGGCAATGTAATTAGCATGCCGAATATTACTTGGAATGTGAATTGGAACGAAATCGCCAATAGATAAGACCATTTTACAAATTGGGCCCAAGTTAGAAGCAGAGCCTAAGGTGTAAATTATTGATAGTCCATATCTCGGAAACTATAAGAGATAATGCAATTTCGCAACCGGCAATGTAATTAGCATGCCGAATATCACTTGGAATGTGAATTGGGACGAAATCGCCAATAGATAAGACCATTTTACAATTTGGGCCCAAGTTAGAAGCAGAGCCTAAGGTGTAAATTATCGATAGTCCATATCTCGGAAACTATAAGAGATAATGCAATTTGGCAACCGGCAATGTAATTAGCATGCCGAATATTACTTGGAATGTGAATTGGAACGAAATCGCCAATAGATAAGACCATTTTACAATTTGGGCCCAAGTTAGAAGCAGAGCCTAAGGTGTAAATTATCGATAGTCCATATCTCGGAAACTATAAGAGATAATGCAATTTGGCAACCGGCAATGTAATTAGCATGCCGAATATTACTTGGAATGTGAATTGGAACGAAATCGCCAATAGATAAGACCATTTTACAATTTGGGCCCAAGTTAGAAGCAGAGCCTAAGGTGTAAATTATCGATAGTCCATATCTCGGAAACTATAAGAGATAATGCAATTTCGCAACCGGCAATGTAATTAGCATGCCGAATATTACTTGGAGTGTGAATTGGAACGAAATCGCCAATAGATAAGACCATTTTACAATTTGGGCCCAAGTTAGAAGCAGAGCCTAAGGTGTAAATTATCGATAGTCCATATCTCGGAAACTATAAGAGATAATGCAATTTGGCAACCGGCAATGTAATTAGCATGCCGAATATTACTTGGAATGTGAATTGGAACAAAATCGCCAATAGATAAGACCATTTTACAATTTGGGCCCAAGTTAGAAGCAGAGCCTAAGGTGTAAATTATCGATAGTCCATATCTCGGAAACTATAAGAGATAATGCAATTTCGCAACCGGCAATGTAATTAGCATGCCGAATATTACTTGGAGTGTGAATTGGAACGAAATCGCCAATAGATAAGACCATTTTACAATTTGGGCCCAAGTTAGAAGCAGAGCCTAAGGTGTAAATTATCGATAGTCCATATCTCGGAAACTATAAGAGATAATGCAATTTGGCAACCGGCAATGTAATTAGCATGCCGAATATTACTTGGAATGTGAATTGGAACGAAATCGCCAATAGATAAGACCATTTTACAATTTGGGCCCAAGTTAGAAGCAGAGCCTAAGGTGTAAATTATCGATAGTCCATATCTCGGAAACTATAAGAGATAATGCAATTTGGCAACCGGCAATGTAATTAGCATGCCGAATATTACTTGGACTGTGAATTGGAACGAAATCGCCAATAGATAAGACCATTTTACAATTTGGGCCCAAGTTAGAAGCAGAGCCTAAGGTGTAAATTATCGATAGTCCATATCTCGGAAACTATAAGAGATAATGCAATTTCGCAACCGGCAATGTAATTAGCATGCCGAATATTACTTGGAGTGTGAATTGGAACGAAATCGCCAATAGGTAAGACCATTTTACAATTTGGGCCCAAGTTAGAAGCAGAGCCTAAGGTGTAAATTATCGATAGTCCATATCTCGGAAACTATAAGAGATAATGCAATTTGGCAACCGGCAATGTAATTAGCATGACGAATATTACTTGGAATGTGAATTGGAACGAAATCGCCAATAGATAAGACCATTTTACAATTTGGGCCCAAGTTAGAAGCAGAGCCTAAGGTGTAAATTATCGATAGTCCATATCTCGGAAACTATAAGAGATAATGCAATTTCGCAACCGGCAATGTAATTAGCATGCCGAATATTACTTGGAGTGTGAATTGGAACGAAATCGCCAATAGATAAGACCATTTTACAATTTGGGCCCAAGTTAGAAGCAGAGCCTATGGTGTAAATTATCGATAGTCCATATCTCGGAAACTATAAGAGATAATGCAATTTGGCAACCGGCAATGTAATTAGCATGCCGAATATTACTTGGAATGTGAATTGGAACGAAATCGCCAATAGATAAGACCATTTTACAATTTGGGCCCAAGTTAGAAGCAGAGCCTAAGGTGTAAATTATCGATAGTCCATATCTCGGAAACTATAAGAGATAATGCAATTTGGCAACCGGCAATGTAATTAGCATGCTGAATATTACTTGGAATGTGAATTGGAACGAAATCGCCAAAAGATAAGGCCATTTTACAATTTGGGCCCAAGTTAGAAGCAGAGCCTATGGTGTAAATTATCGATAGTCCATATCTCGGAAACTATAAGAGATAATGCAATTTGGCAACCGGCAATGTAATTAGCATGCCGAATATTACTTGGAATGTGAATTGGAACGAAATCGCCAATAGATAAGACCATTTTACAATTTGTGCCCAAGTTTGAAGCAGAGCCTAAGGTGTAAATTATCGATAGTCCATATCTCGGAAACTATAAGAGATAATGCAATTTGGCAATCGGCAATGTAATTAGCATGCCGAATATTACTTGGAATGTGAATTGGAACGAAATCGCCAATAGATAAGACCATTTTACAATTTGGGCCCAAGTTAGAAGCAGAGCCTAAGGTGTAAATTATCGATAGTCCATATCTCGGAAACTATAAGAGATAATGCAATTTGGCAACCGGCAATGTAATTAGCATGCCGAATATTACTTGGAATGTGAATTGGAACGAAATCGCCAATAGGTAAGACCATTTTACAATTTGGGCCCAAGTTAGAAGCAGAGCCTAAGGTGTAAATTATCGATAGTCCATATCTCGGAAACTATAAGAGATAATTCAATTTGGCAACCGGCAATGTAATTATCATGCCGAATATTACTTGGAATGTGAATTGGAACGAAATCGCCAATAGATAAGTCCATTTTACAATTTGGGCCCAAGTTAGAAGCAGAGCCTAAGGTGTAAATTATCGATAGTCCATATCTCGGAAACTATAAGAGATAATGCAACTTGGCAACCGGCAATGTAATTAGCATGACGAATATTACTTGGAATGTGAATTGGAACGAAATCGCCAATAGATAAGACCATTTTACAATTTGGGCCCAAGTTAGAAGCAGAGCCTAAGGTGTAAATTATCGATAGTCCATATCTCGGAAACTATAAGAGATAATGCAATTTCGCAACCGGCAATGTAATTAGCAGGCCGAATATTACTTGGAGTGTGAATTGGAACGAAATCGCCAATAGATAAGACCATTTTACAATTTGGGCCCAAGTTAGAAGCAGAGCCTATGGTGTAAATTATCGATAGTCCATATCTCGGAAACTATAAGAGATAATGCAATTTGGCAACCGGCAATGTAATTAGCATGCCGAATATTACTTGGAATGTGAATTGGAACGAAATCGCCAATAGATAAGACCATTTTACAATTTGGGCCCAAGTTAGAAGCAGAGCCTAAGGTGTAAATTATCGATAGTCCATATCTCGGAAACTATAAGAGATAATGCAATTTGGCAACCGGCAATGTAATTAGCATGCTGAATATTACTTGGAATGTGAATTGGAACGAAATCGCCAAAAGATAAGGCCATTTTACAATTTGGGCCCAAGTTAGAAGCAGAGCCTATGGTGTAAATTATCGATAGTCCATATCTCGGAAACTATAAGAGATAATGCAATTTGGCAACCGGCAATGTAATTAGCATGCCGAATATTACTTGGAATGTGAATTGGAACGAAATCGCCAATAGATAAGACCATTTTACAATTTGGGCCCAAGTTAGAAGCAGAGCCTAAGGTGTAAATTATCGATAGTCCATATCTCGGAAACTATAAGAGATAATGCAATTTGGCAACCGGCAATGTAATTAGCATGCCGAATATTACTTGGAATGTGAATTGGAACGAAATCGCCAATAGATAAGACCGTTTTACAATTTGGGCCCAAGTTAGAAGCAGAGCCTAAGGTGTAAATTATCGATAGTCCATATCTCGGAAACTATAAGAGATAATGCAATTTGGCAACCGGCAATGTAATTAGCATGCCGAATAGTACTTGGAATGTGAATTGGAACGAAATCGCCAATAGGTAAGACCATTTTACAATTTGGGCCCAAGTTAGAAGCAGAGCCTAAGGTGTAAATTATCGATAGTCCATATCTCGGAAACTATAAGAGATAATTCAATTTGGCAACCGGCAATGTAATTATCATGCCGAATATTACTTGGAATGTGAATTGGAACGAAATCGCCAATAGATAAGACCATTTTACAATTTGGGCCCAAGTTAGAAGCAGAGCCTAAGGTGTAAATTATCGATAGTCCATATCTCGGAAACTATAAGAGATAATGCAATTTGGCAACCGGCAATGTAATTAGCATGCCGAATATTACTTGGAATGTGAATTGGAACGAAATCGCCAATAGATAAGACCATTTTACAATTTGGGCCCAAGTTAGAAGCAGAGCCTAAGGTGTAAATTATCGATAGTCCATATCTCGGAAACTATAAGAGATAATGCAATTTGGCAACCGGCAATGTAATTAGCATGCCGAATATTACTTGGAATGTGAATTGGAACGAAATCGCCAATAGATAAGACCATTTTACAATTTGGGCCCAAGTTAGAAGCAGAGCCTAAGGTGTAAATTATCGATAGTCCATATCTCGGAAACTATAAGAGATAATGCAATTTGGCAACCGGCAATGTAATTAGCATGCCGAATATTACTTGGAATGTGAATTGGAACGAAATCGCCAATAGATAAGACCATTTTACAATTTGGGCCCAAGTTAGAAGCAGAGCCTATGGTGTAAATTATCGATAGTCCATATCTCGGAAACTATAAGAGATAATGCAATTTGGCAACCGGCAATGTAATTAGCATGCCGAATATTACTTGGAATGTGAATTGGAACGAAATCGCCAAAAGATAAGGCCATTTTACAATTTGGGCCCAAGTTAGAAGCAGAGCCTATGGTGTAAATTATCGATAGTCCATATCTCGGAAACTATAAGAGATAATGCAATTTGGCAACCGGCAATGTAATTAGCATGCCGAATATTACTTGGAATGTGAATTGGAACGATATCGCCAATAGATAAGACCATTTTACAATTTGGGCCCAAGTTAGAAGCAGAGCCCAAGGTGTAAATTATCGATAGTCCATATCTCGGAAACTATAAGAGATAATGCAATTTGGCAACCGGCAATGTAATTAGCATGCCGAATATTACTTGGAATGTGAATTGGAACGAAATCGCCAATAGGTAAGACCATTTTACAATTTGGGCCCAAGTTAGAAGCAGAGCCTAAGGTGTAAATTATCGATAGTCCATATCTCGGAAACTATAAGAGATAATTCAATTTGGCAACCGGCAATGTAATTAGCATGCCGAATATTACTTGGAATGTGAATTGGAACGAAATCGCCAATAGATAAGACCATTTTACAATTTGGGCCCAAGTTAGAAGCAGAGCCTAAGGTGTAAATTATCGATAGTCCATATCTCGGAAACTATAAGAGATAATGCAATTTGGCAACCGGCAATGTAATTAGCATGCCGAATATTACTTGGAATGTGAATTGGAACGAAATCGCCAATAGATAAGACCATTTTACAATTTGGGCCCAAGTTAGAAGCAGAGCCTAAGGTGTAAATTATCGATAGTCCATATCTCGGAAACTATAAGAGATAATGCAATTTGGCAACCGGCAATGTAATTAGCATGCCGAATATTACTTGGAATGTGAATTGGAACGAAATCGCCAATAGGTAAGACCATTTTACAATTTGGGCCCAAGTTAGAAGCAGAGCCTAAGGTGTAAATTATCGATAGTCCATATCTCGGAAACTATAAGAGATAATTCAATTTGGCAACCGGCAATGTAATTAGCATGCCGAATATTACTTGGAATGTGAATTGGAACGAAATCGCCAATAGATAAGACCATTTTACAATTTGGGCCCAAGCTAGAAGCAGAGCCTAAGGTGTAAATTATCGATAGTCCATATCTCGGAAACTATAAGAGATAATGCAATTTGGCAACCGGCAATGTAATTAGCATGCCGAATATTACTTGGAATGTGAATTGGAACGAAATCGCCAATAGATAAGACCATTTTACAATTTGGGCCCAAGTTAGAAGCAGAGCCTAAGGTATAAATTATCGATAGTCCATATCTCGGAAACTATAAGAGATAATGCAATTTGGCAACCGGCAATGTAATTAGCATGCCGAATATTACTTGGAATGTGAATTGGAACGAAATCGCCAAAAGATAAGACCATTTTACAATTTGGGCCCAAGTTAGAAGCAGAGCCTATGGTGTAAATTATCGATAGTCCATATCTCGGAAACTATAAGAGATAATGCAATTTGGCAACCGGCAATGTAATTAGCATGCCGAATATTACTTGGAATGTGAATTGGAACGAAATCGGTAATAGATAAGACCATTTTACAATTTGGGCCCAAGTTAGAAGCAGAGCCTAAGGTGTAAATTATCGATAGTCCATATCTCGGAAACTATAAGAGATAATGCAATTTGGCAACCGGCAATGTAATTAGCATGCCGAATATTACTTGGAATGTGAATTGGAACGAAATCGCCAATAGATAAGATCATTTTACAATTTGGGCCCAAGTTAGAAGCAGAGCCTAAGGTGTAAATTATCGATAGTCCATATCTCGGAAACTATAAGAGATAATGCAATTTGGCAACCGGCAATGTAATTAGCATGCCGAATATTACTTGGAATGTGAATTGCAACGAAATCGCCAATAGATAAGACCATTTTACAATTTGGGCTCAAGTTAGAAGCAGAGCCTAAGGTGTAAATTATCGATAGTCCATATCTCGGAAACTATAAGAGATAATGCAATTTGGCAACCGGCAATGTAATTAGCATTCCGAATATTACTTGGAATGTTAATTGGAACGAAATCGCCAATAGATAAGACCATTTTACAATTTGGGCCCAAGTTAGAAGCAGAGCCTAAGGTGTAAATTATTGATAGTCCATATCTCGGAAACTATAAGAGATAATGCAATTTCGCAACCGGCAATGTAATTAGCATGCCGAATATCACTTGGAATGTGAATTGGGACGAAATCGCCAATAGATAAGACCATTTTACAATTTGGGCCCAAGTTAGAAGCAGAGCCTAAGGTGTAAATTATCGATAGTCCATATCTCGGAAACTATAAGAGATAATGCAATTTGGCAACCGGCAATGCAATTAGCATGCCGAATATTACTTGGAATGTGAATTGGAACGAAATCGCCAATAGATAAGACCATTTTACAATTTGGGAGCAAGTTAGTAGCAGAGCCTAAGGTGTAAATTATCGATAGTCCATATCTCGGAAACTATAAGAGATAATGCAATTTGGCAACCGGCAATGTAATTAGCATGCCGAATATTACTTGGAATGTGAATTGGAACGAAATCGCCAATAGAAAAGACCATTTTACAATTTGGGCCCAAGTTAGAAGCAGAGCCTATGGTGTAAATAATCGATAGTCCATATCTCGGAAACTATAAGAGATAATGCAATTTCGCAACCGTCAATGTAATTAGCATGCCGAATATCACTTGGAATGTGAATTGGGACGAAATCGCCAATAGATAAGACCATTTTACAATTTGGGCCCAAGTTAGAAGCAGAGCCTAAGGTGTAAATTATCGATAGTCCATATCTCGGAAACTATAAGAGATAATGCAATTTGGCAACCGGCAATGTAATTAGCATGCCGAATATTACTTGGAATGTGAATTGGAACGAAATCGCCAATAGGTAAGACCATTTTACAATTTGGGCCCAAGTTAGAAGCAGAGCCTAAGGTGTAAATTATCGATAGTCCATATCTCGGAAACTATAAGAGATAATTCAATTTGGCAACCGGCAATGTAATTAGCATGCCGAATATTACTTGGAATGTGAATTGGAACGACATCGCCAATAGATAAGACCATTTTACAATTTGGGCCCAAGCTAGAAGCAGAGCCTAAGGTGTAAATTATCGATAGTCCATATCTCGGAAACTATAAGAGATAATGCAATTTGGCAACCGGCAATGTAATTAGCATGCCGAATATTACTTGGAATGTGAATTGGAACGAAATCGCCAATAGATAAGACCATTTTACAATTTGGGCCCAAGTTAGAAGCAGAGCCTAAGGTATAAATTATCGATAGTCCATATCTCGGAAACTATAAGAGATAATGCAATTTGGCAACCGGCAATGTAATTAGCATGCCGAATATTACTTGGAATGTGAATTGGAACGAAATCGCCAAAAGATAAGACCATTTTACAATTTGGGCCCAAGTTAGAAACAGAGCCTATGGTGTAAATTATCGATAGTCCATATCTCGGAAACTATAAGAGATAATGCAATTTGGCAACCGGCAATGTAATTAGCATGCCGAATATTACTTGGAATGTGAATTGGAACGAAATCGCCAATAGATAAGACCATTTTACAATTTGGGCCCAAGTTAGAAGCAGAGCCTAAGGTGTAAATTATCGATAGTCCATATCTCGGAAACTATAAGAGATAATGCAATTTGGCAACCGGCAATGTAATTAGCATGCCGAATATTACTTGGAATGTGAATTGGAACGAAATCGCCAATAGATAAGATCACTTTACAATTTGGGCCCAAGTTAGAAGCAGAGCCTAAGGTGTAAATTATCGATAGTCCATATCTCGGAAACTATAAGAGATAATGCAATTTGGCAACCGGCAATGTAATTAGCATGCCGAATATTACTTGGAATGTGAATTGCAACGAAATCGCCAATAGATAAGACCATTTTACAATTTGGGCTCAAGTTAGATGCAGAGCCTAAGGTGTAAATTATCGATAGTCCATATCTCGGAAACTATAAGAGATAATGCAATTTGGCAACCGGCAATGTAATTAGCATGCCGAATATTACTTGGAATGTTAATTGGAACGAAATCGCCAATAGATAAGACCATTTTACAATTTGGGCCCAAGTTAGAAGCAGAGCCTAAGGTGTAAATTATTGATAGTCCATATCTCGGAAACTATAAGAGATAATGCAATTTCGCAACCGGCAATGTAATTAGCATGCCGAATATCACTTGGAATGTGAATTGGGACGAAATCGCCAATAGATAAGACCATTTTACAATTTGGGCCCAAGTTAGAAGCAGAGCCTAAGGTGTAAATTATCGATAGTCCATATCTCGGAAACTATAAGAGATAATGCAATTTGGCAACCGGCAATGCAATTAGCATGCCGAATATTACTTGGAATGTGAATTGGAACGAAATCGCCAATAGATAAGACCATTTTACAATTTGGGAGCAAGTTATTAGCAGAGCCTAAGGTGTAAATTATCGATAGTCCATATCTCGGAAACTATAAGAGATAATGCAATTTGGCAACCGGCAATGTAATTAGCATGCCGAATATTACTTGGAATGTGAATTGGAACGAAATCGCCAATAGATAAGACCATTTTACAATTTGGGCCCAAGTTAGAAGCAGAGCCTATGGTGTAAATAATCGATAGTCCATATCTCGGAAACTATAAGAGATAATGCAATTTGGCAACCGGCAATGTAATTAGCATGCCGAATATTACTTGGAATGTGAATTGGAACGAAATCGCCAATAGATAAGACCATTTTACAATTTGGGCCCAAGTTAGAAGCAGAGCCTAAGGTGTAAATTATCGATAGTCCATATCTCGGAAACTATAAGAGATAATGCAATTTGGCAACCGGCAATGTAATTAGCATGCCGAATATTACTTGGAATGTGAATTGGAACGAAATCGCCAATAGATAAGACCATTTTACAATTTGGGCCCAAGTTAGAAGCAGAGCCTAAGGTGTAAATTATCGATAGTCCATATCTCGGAAACTATAAGAGATAATGCAATTTGGCAACCGGCAATGTAATTAGCATGCCGAATATTACTTGGAATGTGAATTGGAACGAAATCGCCAATAGGTAAGACCATTTTACAATTTGGGCCCAAGTTAGAAGCAGAGCCTAAGGTGTAAATTATCGATAGTCCATATCTCGGAAACTATAAGAGATAATTCAATTTGGCAACCGGCAATGTAATTAGCATGCCGAATATTACTTGGAATGTGAATTGGAACGAAATCGCCAATAGATAAGACCATTTTACAATTTGGGCCCAAGTTAGAAGCAGAGCCTAAGGTGTAAATTATCGATAGTCCATATCTCGGAAACTATAAGAGATAATGCAATTTGGCAACCGGCAATGTAATTAGCATGCCGAATATTACTTGGAATGTGAATTGGAACGAAATCGCCAATAGATAAGACCATTTTACAATTTGGGCCCAAGTTAGAAGCAGAGCCTAAGGTGTAAATTATCGATAGTCCATATCTCGGAAACTATAAGAGATAATGCAATTTGGCAACCGGCAATGTAATTAGCATGCCGAATATTACTTGGAATGTGAATTGGAACGAAATCGCCAATAGGTAAGACCATTTTACAATTTGGGCCCAAGTTAGAAGCAGAGCCTAAGGTGTAAATTATCGATAGTCCATATCTCGGAAACTATAAGAGATAATTCAATTTGGCAACCGGCAATGTAATTAGCATGCCGAATATTACTTGGAATGTGAATTGGAACGAAATCGCCAATAGATAAGACCATTTTACAATTTGGGCCCAAGCTAGAAGCAGAGCCTAAGGTGTAAATTATCGATAGTCCATATCTCGGAAACTATAAGAGATAATGCAATTTGGCAACCGGCAATGTAATTAGCATGCCGAATATTACTTGGAATGTGAATTGGAACGAAATCGCCAATAGATAAGACCATTTTACAATTTGGGCCCAAGTTAGAAGCAGAGCCTAAGGTATAAATTATCGATAGTCCATATCTCGGAAACTATAAGAGATAATGCAATTTGGCAACCGGCAATGTAATTAGCATGCCGAATATTACTTGGAATGTGAATTGGAACGAAATCGCCAAAAGATAAGACCATTTTACAATTTGGGCCCAAGTTAGAAGCAGAGCCTATGGTGTAAATTATCGATAGTCCATATCTCGGAAACTATAAGAGATAATGCAATTTGGCAACCGGCAATGTAATTAGCATGCCGAATATTACTTGGAATGTGAATTGGAACGAAATCGGTAATAGATAAGACCATTTTACAATTTGGGCCCAAGTTAGAAGCAGAGCCTAAGGTGTAAATTATCGATAGTCCATATCTCGGAAACTATAAGAGATAATGCAATTTGGCAACCGGCAATGTAATTAGCATGCCGAATATTACTTGGAATGTGAATTGGAACGAAATCGCCAATAGATAAGATCATTTTACAATTTGGGCCCAAGTTAGAAGCAGAGCCTAAGGTGTAAATTATCGATAGTCCATATCTCGGAAACTATAAGAGATAATGCAATTTGGCAACCGGCAATGTAATTAGCATGCCGAATATTACTTGGAATGTGAATTGCAACGAAATCGCCAATAGATAAGACCATTTTACAATTTGGGCTCAAGTTAGAAGCAGAGCCTAAGGTGTAAATTATCGATAGTCCATATCTCGGAAACTATAAGAGATAATGCAATTTGGCAACCGGCAATGTAATTAGCATGCCGAATATTACTTGGAATGTTAATTGGAACGAAATCGCCAATAGATAAGACCATTTTACAATTTGGGCCCAAGTTAGAAGCAGAGCCTAAGGTGTAAATTATTGATAGTCCATATCTCGGAAACTATAAGAGATAATGCAATTTCGCAACCGGCAATGTAATTAGCATGCCGAATATCACTTGGAATGTGAATTGGGACGAAATCGCCAATAGATAAGACCATTTTACAATTTGGGCCCAAGTTAGAAGCAGAGCCTAAGGTGTAAATTATCGATAGTCCATATCTCGGAAACTATAAGAGATAATGCAATTTGGCAACCGGCAATGCAATTAGCATGCCGAATATTACTTGGAATGTGAATTGGAACGAAATCGCCAATAGATAAGACCATTTTACAATTTGGGAGCAAGTTAGTAGCAGAGCCTAAGGTGTAAATTATCGATAGTCCATATCTCGGAAACTATAAGAGATAATGCAATTTGGCAACCGGCAATGTAATTAGCATGCCGAATATTACTTGGAATGTGAATTGGAACGAAATCGCCAATAGATAAGACCATTTTACAATTTGGGCCCAAGTTAGAAGCAGAGCCTATGGTGTAAATAATCGATAGTCCATATCTCGGAAACTATAAGAGATAATGCAATTTCGCAACCGTCAATGTAATTAGCATGCCGAATATCACTTGGAATGTGAATTGGGACGAAATCGCCAATAGATAAGACCATTTTACAATTTGGGCCCAAGTTAGAAGCAGAGCCTAAGGTGTAAATTATCGATAGTCCATATCTCGGAAACTATAAGAGATAATGCAATTTGGCAACCGGCAATGTAATTAGCATGCCGAATATTACTTGGAATGTGAATTGGAACGAAATCGCCAATAGGTAAGACCATTTTACAATTTGGGCCCAAGTTAGAAGCAGAGCCTAAGGTGTAAATTATCGATAGTCCATATCTCGGAAACTATAAGAGATAATTCAATTTGGCAACCGGCAATGTAATTAGCATGCCGAATATTACTTGGAATGTGAATTGGAACGAAATCGCCAATAGATAAGACCATTTTACAATTTGGGCCCAAGCTAGAAGCAGAGCCTAAGGTGTAAATTATCGATAGTCCATATCTCGGAAACTATAAGAGATAATGCAATTTGGCAACCGGCAATGTAATTAGCATGCCGAATATTACTTGGAATGTGAATTGGAACGAAATCGCCAATAGATAAGACCATTTTACAATTTGGGCCCAAGTTAGAAGCAGAGCCTAAGGTATAAATTATCGATAGTCTATATCTCGGAAACTATAAGAGATAATGCAATTTGGCAACCGGCAATGTAATTAGCATGCCGAATATTACTTGGAATGTGAATTGGAACGAAATCGCCAAAAGATAAGACCATTTTACAATTTGGGCCCAAGTTAGAAGCAGAGCCTATGGTGTAAATTATCGATAGTCCATATCTCGTAAACTATAAGAGATAATGCAATTTGGCAACCGGCAATGTAATTAGCATGCCGAATATTACTTGGAATGTGAATTGGAACGAAATCGCCAATAGATAAGACCATTTTACAATTTGGGCCCAAGTTAAAAGCAGAGCCTAAGGTGTAAATTATCGATAGTCCATATCTCGGAAACTATAAGAGATAATGCAATTTGGCAACCGGCAATGTAATTAGCATGCCGAATATTACTTGGAATGTGAATTGGAACGAAATCGCCAATAGATAAGATCATTTTACAATTTGGGCCCAAGTTAGAAGCAGAGCCTAAGGTGTAAATTATCGATAGTCCATATCTCGGAAACTATAAGAGATAATGCAATTTGGCAACCGGCAATGTAATTAGCATGCCGAATATTACTTGGAATGTGAATTGCAACGGAATCGCCAATAGATAAGACCATTTTACAATTTGGGCTCAAGTTAGATGCAGAGCCTAAGGTGTAAATTATCGATAGTCCATATCTCGGAAACTATAAGAGATAATGCAATTTGGCAACCGGCAATGTAATTAGCATGCCGAATATTACTTGGAATGTTAATTGGAACGAAATCGCCAATAGATAAGACCATTTTACAATTTGGGCCCAAGTTAGAAGCAGAGCCTAAGGTGTAAATTATCGATAGTCCATATCTCGGAAACTATAAGAGATAATGCAATTTGGCAACCGGCAATGTAATTAGCATGCCGAATATTACTTGGAATGTGAATTGGAACGAAATCGCCAATAGATAAGACCATTTTACAATTTGGGCCCAAGTTAGAAGCAGAGCCTAAGGTGTAAATTATCGATAGTCCATATCTCGGAAACTATAAGAGATAATGCAATTTGGCAACCGGCAATGTAATTAGCATGCCGAATATTACTTGGAATGTGAATTGGAACGAAATCGCCAATAGATAAGACCATTTTACAATTTGGGCCCAAGTTAGAAGCAGAGGCTAAGGTGTAAATTATCGATAGTCCATATCTCGGAAACTATAAGAGATAATGCAATTTGGCAACCGGCAATGTAATTAGCATGCCGAATATTACTTGGAATGTGAATTGCAACGAAATCGCCAATAGATAAGACCATTTTACAATTTGGGCCCAAGTTAGAAGCAGAGCCTAAGGTGTAAATTATCGATAGTCCATATCTCGGAAACTATAAGAGATAATGCAATTTGGCAACCGGAAATGTAATTAGCATGCCGAATATTACTTGGAATGTGAATTGGAACGAAATCGCCAATAGATATGACCATTTTACAATTTGGGCCCAAGTTAGAAGCAGAGCCTAAGGTGTAAATTATTGATAGTCCATATCTCGGAAACTATAAGAGATAATGCAATTTCGCAACCGGCAATGTAATTAGCATGCCGAATATCACTTGGAATGTGAATTGGGACGAAATCGCCAATAGATAAGACCATTTTACAATTTGGGCCCAAGTTAGAAGCAGAGCCTAAGGTGTAAATTATCGATAGTCCATATCTCGGAAACTATAAGAGATAATGCAATTTGGCAACCGGCAATGTAATTAGCATGCCGAATATTACTTGGAATGTGAATTGGAACGAAATCGCCAATAGATAAGACCATTTTACAATTTGGGCCCAAGTTAGAAGCAGAGCCTATGGTGTAAATTATCGATAGTCCATATCTCGGAAACTATAAGAGATAATGCAATTTGGCAACCGGAAATGTAATTAGCATGCCGAATATTACTTGGAATGTGAATTGGAACGAAATCGCCAATAGATAAGGCCATTTTACAATTTGGGCCCAAGTTAGAAGCAGAGCCTAAGGTGTAAATTATCGATAGTCCATATCTCGGAAACTATAAGAGATAATGCAATTTGGCAACCGGCAATGTAATTAGCATGCCGAATATTACTTGGAATGTGAATTGGAACGAAATCGCCAATAGATAAGACCATTTTACAATTTGGGCCCAAGTTAGAAGCAGAGCCTAAGGTGTAAATTATCGATAGTCCATATCTCGGAAACTATAAGAGATAATGAAATTTGGCAACCGGCAATGTAATTAGCATGCCGAATATTACTTGGAATGTGAATTGGAACGAAATCGCCAATAGATAAGACCATTTTACAAATTGGGCCCAAGTTAGAAGCAGAGCCTAAGGTGTAAATTATTGATAGTCCATATCTCGGAAACTATAAGAGATAATGCAATTTCGCAACCGGCAATGTAATTAGCATGCCGAATATCACTTGGAATGTGAATTGGGACGAAATCGCCAATAGATAAGACCATTTTACAATTTGGGCCCAAGTTAGAAGCAGAGCCTAAGGTGTAAATTATCGATAGTCCATATCTCGGAAACTATAAGAGATAATGCAATTTGGCAACCGGCAATGTAATTAGCATGCCGAATATTACTTGGAATGTGAATTGGAACGAAATCGCCAATAGATAAGACCATTTTACAATTTGGGCCCCAGTTAGAAGCAGAGCCTAAGGTGTAAATTATCGATAGTCCATATCTCGGAAACTATAAGAGATAATGCAATTTGGCAACCGGCAATGTAATTAGCATGCCGAATATTACTTGGAATGTGAATTGGAACGAAATCGCCAATAGATAAGACCATTTTACAATTTGGGCCCAAGTTAGAAGCAGAGCCTAAGGTGTAAATTATCGATAGTCCATATCTCGGAAACTATAAGAGATAATGCAATTTCGCAACCGGCAATGTAATTAGCATGCCGAATATTACTTGGAGTGTGAATTGGAACGAAATCGCCAATAGATAAGACCATTTTACAATTTGGGCCCAAGTTAGAAGCAGAGCCTAAGGTGTAAATTATCGATAGTCCATATCTCGGAAACTATAAGAGATAATGCAATTTGGCAACCGGCAATGTAATTAGCATGCCGAATATTACTTGGAATGTGAATTGGAACAAAATCGCCAATAGATAAGACCATTTTACAATTTGGGCCCAAGTTAGAAGCAGAGCCTAAGGTGTAAATTATCGATAGTCCATATCTCGGAAACTATAAGAGATAATGCAATTTCGCAACCGGCAATGTAATTAGCATGCCGAATATTACTTGGAGTGTGAATTGGAACGAAATCGCCAATAGATAAGACCATTTTACAATTTGGGCCCAAGTTAGAAGCAGAGCCTAAGGTGTAAATTATCGATAGTCCATATCTCGGAAACTATAAGAGATAATGCAATTTGGCAACCGGCAATGTAATTAGCATGCCGAATATTACTTGGAATGTGAATTGGAACGAAATCGCCAATAGATAAGACCATTTTACAATTTGGGCCCAAGTTAGAAGCAGAGCCTAAGGTGTAAATTATCGATAGTCCATATCTCGGAAACTATAAGAGATAATGCAATTTGGCAACCGGCAATGTAATTAGCATGCCGAATATTACTTGGAATGTGAATTGGAACGAAATCGCCAATAGATAAGACCATTTTACAATTTGGGCCCAAGTTAGAAGCAGAGCCTAAGGTGTAAATTATCGATAGTCCATATCTCGGAAACTATAAGAGATAATGCAATTTCGCAACCGGCAATGTAATTAGCATGCCGAATATTACTTGGAGTGTGAATTGGAACGAAATCGCCAATAGATAAGACCATTTTACAATTTGGGCCCAAGTTAGAAGCAGAGCCTAAGGTGTAAATTATCGATAGTCCATATCTCGGAAACTATAAGAGATAATGCAATTTGGCAACCGGCAATGTAATTAGCATGACGAATATTACTTGGAATGTGAATTGGAACGAAATCGCCAATAGATAAGACCATTTTACAATTTGGGCCCAAGTTAGAAGCAGAGCCTAAGGTGTAAATTATCGATAGTC
Organism: Rhynchophorus ferrugineus; assembly: GCF_030347505.1. NCBI lineage: Eukaryota > Metazoa > Arthropoda > Insecta > Coleoptera > Curculionidae > Rhynchophorus > Rhynchophorus ferrugineus. The sequence goes on from NW_027472685.1 coordinate 168,872, forward strand.
CATATCTCGGAAACTATAAGAGATAATGCAATTTCGCAACCGGCAATGTAATTAGCATGCCGAATATTACTTGGAGTGTGAATTGGAACGAAATCGCCAATAGATAAGACCATTTTACAATTTGGGCCCAAGTTAGAAGCAGAGCCTATGGTGTAAATTATCGATAGTCCATATCTCGGAAACTATAAGAGATAATGCAATTTGGCAACCGGCAATGTAATTAGCATGCCGAATATTACTTGGAATGTGAATTGGAACGAAATCGCCAATAGATAAGACCATTTTACAATTTGGGCCCAAGTTAGAAGCAGAGCCTAAGGTGTAAATTATCGATAGTCCATATCTCGGAAACTATAAGAGATAATGCAATTTGGCAACCGGCAATGTAATTAGCATGCCGAATATTACTTGGAATGTGAATTGGAACGAAATCGCCAATAGATAAGACCATTTTACAATTTGGGCCCAAGTTAGAAGCAGAGCCTAAGGTGTAAATTATCGATAGTCCATATCTCGGAAACTATAAGAGATAATTCAATTTGGCAACCGGCAATGTAATTATCATGCCGAATATTACTTGGAATGTGAATTGGAACGAAATCGCCAATAGATAAGACCATTTTACAATTTGGGCCCAAGTTAGAAGCAGAGCCTAAGGTGTAAATTATCGATAGTCCATATCTCGGAAACTATAAGAGATAATGCAATTTCGCAACCGGCAATGTAATTAGCATGCCGAATATTACTTGGAGTGTGAATTGGAACGAAATCGCCAATAGATAAGACCATTTTACAATTTGGGCCCAAGTTAGAAGCAGAGCCTAAGGTGTAAATTATCGATAGTCCATATCTCGGAAACTATAAGAGATAATGCAATTTGGCAACCGGCAATGTAATTAGCATGCCGAATATTACTTGGAATGTGAATTGGAACGAAATCGCCAATAGATAAGATCATTTTACAATTTGGGCCCAAGTTAGAAGCAGAGCCTAAGGTGTAAATTATCGATAGTCCATATCTCGGAAACTATAAGAGATAATGCAATTTCGCAACCGTCAATGTAATTAGCATGCCGAATATCACTTGGAATGTGAATTGGGACGAAATCGCCAATAGATAAGACCATTTTACAATTTGGGCCCAAGTTAGAAGCAGAGCCTAAGGTGTAAATTATCGATAGTCCATATCTCGGAAACTATAAGAGATAATGCAATTTGGCAACCGGCAATGTAATTAGCATGCCGAATATTACTTGGAATGTGAATTGGAACGAAATCGCCAATAGGTAAGACCATTTTACAATTTGGGCCCAAGTTAGAAGCAGAGCCTAAGGTGTAAATTATCGATAGTCCATATCTCGGAAACTATAAGATATAATTCAATTTGGCAACCGGCAATGTAATTAGCATGCCGAATATTACTTGGAATGTGAATTGGAACGAAATCGCCAATAGATAAGACCATTTTACAATTTGGGCCCAAGCTAGAAGCAGAGCCTAAGGTGTAAATTATCGATAGTCCATATCTCGGAAACTATAAGAGATAATGCAATTTGGCAACCGGCAATGTAATTAGCATGCCGAATATTACTTGGAATGTGAATTGGAACGAAATCGCCAATAGATAAGACCATTTTACAATTTGGGCCCAAGTTAGAAGCAGAGCCTAAGGTATAAATTATCGATAGTCCATATCTCGGAAACTATAAGAGATAATGCAATTTGGCAACCGGCAATGTAATTAGCATGCCGAATATTACTTGGAATGTGAATTGGAACGAAATCGCCAAAAGATAAGACCATTTTACAATTTGGGCCCAAGTTAGAAGCAGAGCCTATGGTGTAAATTATCGATAGTCCATATCTCGGAAACTATAAGAGATAATGCAATTTGGCAACCGGCAATGTAATTAGCATGCCGAATATTACTTGGAATGTGAATTGGAACGAAATCTCCAATAGATAAGACCATTTTACAATTTGGGCCCAAGTTAGAAGCAGAGCCTAAGGTGTAAATTATCGATAGTCCATATCTCGGAAACTATAAGAGATAATGCAATTTGGCAACCGGCAATGTAATTAGCATGCCGAATATTACTTGGAATGTGAATTGGAACGAAATCGCCAATAGATAAGATCATTTTACAATTTGGGCCCAAGTTAGAAGCAGAGCCTAAGGTGTAAATTATCGATAGTCCATATCTCGGAAACTATAAGAGATAATGCAATTTGGTAACCGGCAATGTAATTAGCATGCCGAATATTACTTGGAATGTGAATTGCAACGAAATCGCCAATAGATAAGACCATTTTACAATTTGGGCTCAAGTTAGAAGCAGAGCCTAAGGTGTAAATTATCGATAGTCCATATCACGGAAACTATAAGAGATAATGCAATTTGGCAACCGGCAATGTAATTAGCATGCCGAATATTACTTGGAATGTTAATTGGAACGAAATCGCCAATAGATAAGACCATTTTACAATTTGGGCCCAAGTTAGAAGCAGAGCCTAAGGTGTAAATTATTGATAGTCCATATCTCGGAAACTATAAGAGATAATGCAATTTCGCAACCGGCAATGTAATTAGCATGCCGAATATCACTTGGAATGTGAATTGGGACGAAATCGCCAATAGATAAGACCATTTTACAATTTGGGCCCAAGTTAGAAGCAGAGCCTAAGGTGTAAATTATCGATAGTCCATATCTCGGAAACTATAAGAGATAATGCAATTTGGCAACCGGCAATGTAATTAGCATGCCGAATATTACTTGGAATGTGAATTGGAACGAAATCGCCAATAGATAAGACCATTTTACAATTTGGGCCCAAGTTAGAAGCAGAGCCTAAGGTGTAAATTATCGATAGTCCATATCTCGGAAACTATAAGAGATAATGCAATTTGGCAACCGGCAATGTAATTAGCATGCCGAATATTACTTGGAATGTGAATTGGAACGAAATCGCCAATGGATAAGACCATTTTACAATTTGGGCCCAAGTTAGAAGCAGAGCCTAAGGTGTAAATTATCGATAGTCCATATCTCGGAAACTATAAGAGATAATGCAATTTCGCAACCGGCAATGTAATTAGCATGCCGAATATTACTTGGAGTGTGAATTGGAACGAAATCGCCAATAGATAAGATCATTTTACAATTTGGGCCCAAGTTAGAAGCAGAGCCTAAGGTGTAAATTATCGATAGTCCATATCTCGGAAACTATAAGAGATAATGCAATTTGGCAACCGGCAATGTAATTAGCATGCCGAATATTACTTGGAATGTGAATTGGAACGAAATCGCCAATAGATAAGACCATTTTACAATTTGGGCCCAAGTTAGAAGCAGAGCCTAAGGTGTAAATTATCGATAGTCCATATCTCGGAAACTATAAGAGATAATGCAATTTGGCAACCGGCAATGTAATTAGCATGCCGAATATTACTTGGAATGTGAATTGGAACGAAATCGCCAATAGATAAGATCATTTTACAATTTGGGCCCAAGTTAGAAGCAGAGCCTAAGGTGTAAATTATCGATAGTCCATATCTCGGAAACTATAAGAGATAATGCAATTTGGTAACCGGCAATGTAATTAGCATGCCGAATATTACTTGGAATGTGAATTGCAACGAAATCGCCAATAGATAAGACCATTTTACAATTTGGGCTCAAGTTAGAAGCAGAGCCTAAGATGTAAATTATCGATAGTCCATATCACGGAAACTATAAGAGATAATGCAATTTGGCAACCGGCAATGTAATTAGCATGCCGAATATTACTTGGAATGTTAATTGGAACGAAATCGCCAATAGATAAGACCATTTTACAATTTGGGCCCAAGTTAGAAGCAGAGCCTAAGGTGTAAATTATTGATAGTCCATATCTCGGAAACTATAAGAGATAATGCAATTTCGCAACCGGCAATGTAATTAGCATGCCGAATATCACTTGGAATGTGAATTGGGACGAAATCGCCAATAGATAAGACCATTTTACAATTTGGGCCCAAGTTAGAAGCAGAGCCTAAGGTGTAAATTATCGATAGTCCATATCTCGGAAACTATAAGAGATAATGCAATTTGGCAACCGGCAATGTAATTAGCATGCCGAATATTACTTGGAATGTGAATTGGAACGAAATCGCCAATAGATAAGACCATTTTACAATTTGGGCCCAAGTTAGAAGCAGAGCCTAAGGTGTAAATTATCGATAGTCCATATCTCGGAAACTATAAGAGATAATGCAATTTGGCAACCGGCAATGTAATTAGCATGCCGAATATTACTTGGAATGTGAATTGGAACGAAATCGCCAATAGATAAGACCATTTTACAATTTGGGCCCAAGTTAGAAGCAGAGCCTAAGGTGTAAATTATCGATAGTCCATATCTCGGAAACTATAAGAGATAATGCAATTTCGCAACCGGCAATGTAATTAGCATGCCGAATATTACTTGGAGTGTGAATTGGAACGAAATCGCCAATAGATAAGACCATTTTACAATTTGGGCCCAAGTTAGAAGCAGAGCCTAAGGTGTAAATTATCGATAGTCCATATCTCGGAAACTATAAGAGATAATGCAATTTGGCAACCGGCAATGTATTTAGCATGACGAATATTACTTGGAATGTGAATTGGAACGAAATCGCCAATAGATAAGACCATTTTACAATTTGGGCCCAAGTTAGAAGCAGAGCCTAAGGTGTAAATTATCGATAGTCCATATCTCGGAAACTATAAGAGATAATGCAATTTCGCAACCGGCAATGTAATTAGCATGCCGAATATTACTTGGAGTGTGAATTGGAACGAAATCGCCAATAGATAAGACCATTTTACAATTTGGGCCCAAGTTAGAAGCAGAGCCTATGGTGTAAATTATCGATAGTCCATATCTCGGAAACTATAAGAGATAATGCAATTTGGCAACCGGCAATGTAATTAGCATGCCGAATATTACTTGGAATGTGAATTGGAACGAAATCGCCAATAGATAAGACCATTTTACAATTTGGGCCCAAGTTAGAAGCAGAGCCTAAGGTGTAAATTATCGATAGTCCATATCTCGGAAACTATAAGAGATAATGCAATTTGGCAACCGGCAATGTAATTAGCATGCCGAATATTACTTGGAATGTGAATTGGAACGAAATCGCCAATAGATAAGACCATTTTACAATTTGGGCCCAAGTTAGAAGCAGAGCCTAAGGTGTAAATTATCGATAGTCCATATCTCGGAAACTATAAGAGATAATTCAATTTGGCAACCGGCAATGTAATTATCATGCCGAATATTACTTGGAATGTGAATTGGAACGAAATCGCCAATAGATAAGACCATTTTACAATTTGGGCCCAAGTTAGAAGCAGAGCCTAAGGTGTAAATTATCGATAGTCCATATCTCGGAAACTATAAGAGATAATGCAATTTCGCAACCGGCAATGTAATTAGCATGCCGAATATTACTTGGAGTGTGAATTGGAACGAAATCGCCAATAGATAAGACCATTTTACAATTTGGGCCCAAGTTAGAAGCAGAGCCTAAGGTGTAAATTATCGATAGTCCATATCTCGGAAACTATAAGAGATAATGCAATTTGGCAACCGGCAATGTAATTAGCATGCCGAATATTACTTGGAATGTGAATTGGAACGAAATCGCCAATAGATAAGATCATTTTACAATTTGGGCCCAAGTTAGAAGCAGAGCCTAAGGTGTAAATTATCGATAGTCCATATCTCGGAAACTATAAGAGATAATGCAATTTCGCAACCGTCAATGTAATTAGCATGCCGAATATCACTTGGAATGTGAATTGGGACGAAATCGCCAATAGATAAGACCATTTTACAATTTGGGCCCAAGTTAGAAGCAGAGCCTAAGGTGTAAATTATCGATAGTCCATATCTCGGAAACTATAAGAGATAATGCAATTTGGCAACCGGCAATGTAATTAGCATGCCGAATATTACTTGGAATGTGAATTGGAACGAAATCGCCAATAGGTAAGACCATTTTACAATTTGGGCCCAAGTTAGAAGCAGAGCCTAAGGTGTAAATTATCGATAGTCCATATCTCGGAAACTATAAGATATAATTCAATTTGGCAACCGGCAATGTAATTAGCATGCCGAATATTACTTGGAATGTGAATTGGAACGAAATCGCCAATAGATAAGACCATTTTACAATTTGGGCCCAAGCTAGAAGCAGAGCCTAAGGTGTAAATTATCGATAGTCCATATCTCGGAAACTATAAGAGATAATGCAATTTGGCAACCGGCAATGTAATTAGCATGCCGAATATTACTTGGAATGTGAATTGGAACGAAATCGCCAATAGATAAGACCATTTTACAATTTGGGCCCAAGTTAGAAGCAGAGCCTAAGGTATAAATTATCGATAGTCCATATCTCGGAAACTATAAGAGATAATGCAATTTGGCAACCGGCAATGTAATTAGCATGCCGAATATTACTTGGAATGTGAATTGGAACGAAATCGCCAAAAGATAAGACCATTTTACAATTTGGGCCCAAGTTAGAAGCAGAGCCTATGGTGTAAATTATCGATAGTCCATATCTCGGAAACTATAAGAGATAATGCAATTTGGCAACCGGCAATGTAATTAGCATGCCGAATATTACTTGGAATGTGAATTGGAACGAAATCTCCAATAGATAAGACCATTTTACAATTTGGGCCCAAGTTAGAAGCAGAGCCTAAGGTGTAAATTATCGATAGTCCATATCTCGGAAACTATAAGAGATAATGCAATTTGGCAACCGGCAATGTAATTAGCATGCCGAATATTACTTGGAATGTGAATTGGAACGAAATCGCCAATAGATAAGATCATTTTACAATTTGGGCCCAAGTTAGAAGCAGAGCCTAAGGTGTAAATTATCGATAGTCCATATCTCGGAAACTATAAGAGATAATGCAATTTGGTAACCGGCAATGTAATTAGCATGCCGAATATTACTTGGAATGTGAATTGCAACGAAATCGCCAATAGATAAGACCATTTTACAATTTGGGCTCAAGTTAGAAGCAGAGCCTAAGGTGTAAATTATCGATAGTCCATATCACGGAAACTATAAGAGATAATGCAATTTGGCAACCGGCAATGTAATTAGCATGCCGAATATTACTTGGAATGTTAATTGGAACGAAATCGCCAATAGATAAGACCATTTTACAATTTGGGCCCAAGTTAGAAGCAGAGCCTAAGGTGTAAATTATTGATAGTCCATATCTCGGAAACTATAAGAGATAATGCAATTTCGCAACCGGCAATGTAATTAGCATGCCGAATATCACTTGGAATGTGAATTGGGACGAAATCGCCAATAGATAAGACCATTTTACAATTTGGGCCCAAGTTAGAAGCAGAGCCTAAGGTGTAAATTATCGATAGTCCATATCTCGGAAACTATAAGAGATAATGCAATTTGGCAACCGGCAATGTAATTAGCATGCCGAATATTACTTGGAATGTGAATTGGAACGAAATCGCCAATAGATAAGACCATTTTACAATTTGGGCCCAAGTTAGAAGCAGAGCCTAAGGTGTAAATTATCGATAGTCCATATCTCGGAAACTATAAGAGATAATGCAATTTGGCAACCGGCAATGTAATTAGCATGCCGAATATTACTTGGAATGTGAATTGGAACGAAATCGCCAATGGATAAGACCATTTTACAATTTGGGCCCAAGTTAGAAGCAGAGCCTAAGGTGTAAATTATCGATAGTCCATATCTCGGAAACTATAAGAGATAATGCAATTTCGCAACCGGCAATGTAATTAGCATGCCGAATATTACTTGGAGTGTGAATTGGAACGAAATCGCCAATAGATAAGATCATTTTACAATTTGGGCCCAAGTTAGAAGCAGAGCCTAAGGTGTAAATTATCGATAGTCCATATCTCGGAAACTATAAGAGATAATGCAATTTGGCAACCGGCAATGTAATTAGCATGCCGAATATTACTTGGAATGTGAATTGGAACGAAATCGCCAATAGATAAGACCATTTTACAATTTGGGCCCAAGTTAGAAGCAGAGCCTAAGGTGTAAATTATCGATAGTCCATATCTCGGAAACTATAAGAGATAATGCAATTTGGCAACCGGCAATGTAATTAGCATGCCGAATATTACTTGGAATGTGAATTGGAACGAAATCGCCAATAGATAAGATCATTTTACAATTTGGGCCCAAGTTAGAAGCAGAGCCTAAGGTGTAAATTATCGATAGTCCATATCTCGGAAACTATAAGAGATAATGCAATTTGGTAACCGGCAATGTAATTAGCATGCCGAATATTACTTGGAATGTGAATTGCAACGAAATCGCCAATAGATAAGACCATTTTACAATTTGGGCTCAAGTTAGAAGCAGAGCCTAAGATGTAAATTATCGATAGTCCATATCACGGAAACTATAAGAGATAATGCAATTTGGCAACCGGCAATGTAATTAGCATGCCGAATATTACTTGGAATGTTAATTGGAACGAAATCGCCAATAGATAAGACCATTTTACAATTTGGGCCCAAGTTAGAAGCAGAGCCTAAGGTGTAAATTATTGATAGTCCATATCTCGGAAACTATAAGAGATAATGCAATTTCGCAACCGGCAATGTAATTAGCATGCCGAATATCACTTGGAATGTGAATTGGGACGAAATCGCCAATAGATAAGACCATTTTACAATTTGGGCCCAAGTTAGAAGCAGAGCCTAAGGTGTAAATTATCGATAGTCCATATCTCGGAAACTATAAGAGATAATGCAATTTGGCAACCGGCAATGTAATTAGCATGCCGAATATTACTTGGAATGTGAATTGGAACGAAATCGCCAATAGATAAGACCATTTTACAATTTGGGCCCAAGTTAGAAGCAGAGCCTAAGGTGTAAATTATCGATAGTCCATATCTCGGAAACTATAAGAGATAATGCAATTTGGCAACCGGCAATGTAATTAGCATGCCGAATATTACTTGGAATGTGAATTGGAACGAAATCGCCAATGGATAAGACCATTTTACAATTTGGGCCCAAGTTAGAAGCAGAGCCTAAGGTGTAAATTATCGATAGTCCATATCTCGGAAACTATAAGAGATAATGCAATTTCGCAACCGGCAATGTAATTAGCATGCCGAATATTACTTGGAGTGTGAATTGGAACGAAATCGCCAATAGATAAGATCATTTTACAATTTGGGCCCAAGTTAGAAGCAGAGCCTAAGGTGTAAATTATCGATAGTCCATATCTCGGAAACTATAAGAGATAATGCAATTTGGCAACCGGCAATGTAATTAGCATGCCGAATATTACTTGGAATGTGAATTGCAACGAAATCGCCAATAGATAAGACCATTTTACAATTTGGGCCCAAGTTAGAAGCAGAGCCTAAGGTGTAAATTATCGATAGTCCATTTCTCGGAAACTATAAGAGATAATGCAATTTGGCAACCGGCAATGTAATTAGCATGCCGAATATTACTTGGAATGTGAATTGTAACGAAATCGCCAATAGATATGACCATTTTACAATTTGGGCCCAAGTTAGAAGCAGAGCCTAAGGTGTAAATTATTGATAGTCCATATCTCGGAAACTATAAGAGATAATGCAATTTGGCAACCGGCAATGTAATTAGCATGCCGAATATTACTTGGAATGTGAATTGGAACGAAATCGCCAATAGATAAGACCATTTTACAATTTGGGCCCAAGTTAGAAGCAGAGGTTAAGGTGTAAATTATCGATAGTCCATATCTCGGAAACTATAAGAGATAATGCAATTTGGCAACCGGCAATGTAATTAGCATGCCGAATATTACTTGGAATGTGAATTGGAACGAAATCGCCAATAGATAAGACCATTTTACAATTTGGGCCCAAGTTAGAAGCAGAGCCTAAGGTGTAAATTATCGATAGTCCATATCTCGGAAACTATAAGAGATAATGCAATTTGGCAACCGGCAATGTAATTAGCATGCCGAATATTACTTGGAATGTGAATTGGAACGAAATCGCCAATGGATAAGACCATTTTACAATTTGGGCCCAAGTTAGAAGCAGAGCCTAAGGTGTAAATTATCGATAGTCCATATCTCGGAAACTATAAGAGATAATGCAATTTCGCAACCGGCAATGTAATTAGCATGCCGAATATTACTTGGAATGTGAATTGGAACGAAATCGCCAATAGATAAGACCATTTTACAATTTGGGCCCAAGTTAGAAGCAGAGCCTAAGGTGTAAATTATCGATAGTCCATATCTCGGAAACTATAAGAGATAATGCAATTTGGCAACCGGCAATGTAATTAGCATGCCGAATATTACTTGGAATGTGAATTGCAACGAAATCGCCAATAGATAAGACCATTTTACAATTTGGGCCCAAGTTAGAAGCAGAGCCTAAGGTGTAAATTATCGATAGTCCATTTCTCGGAAACTATAAGAGATAATGCAATTTGGCAACCGGCAATGTAATTAGCATGCCGAATATTACTTGGAATGTGAATTGTAACGAAATCGCCAATAGATATGACCATTTTACAATTTGGGCCCAAGTTAGAAGCAGAGCCTAAGGTGTAAATTATTGATAGTCCATATCTCGGAAACTATAAGAGATAATGCAATTTGGCAACCGGCAATGTAATTAGCATGCCGAATATTACTTGGAATGTGAATTGGAACGAAATCGCCAATAGATAAGATCATTTTACAATTTGGGCCCAAGTTAGAAGCAGAGCCTAAGGTGTAAATTATCGATAGTCCATATCTCGGAAACTATAAGAGATAATGCAATTTGGCAACCGGCAATGTAATTAGCATGCCGAATATTACTTGGAATGTGAATTGGAACGAAATCGCCAATAGATAAGACCATTTTACAATTTGGGCCCAAGTTAGAAGCAGAGCCTAAGGTGTAAATTATCGATAGTCCATATCTCGGAAACTATAAGAGATAATGCAATTTGGCAACCGGCAATGTAATTAGCATGCCGAATATTACTTGGAATGTGAATTGCAACGAAATCGCCAATAGATAAGACCATTTTACAATTTGGGCCCAAGTTAGAAGCAGAGCCTAAGGTGTAAATTATCGATAGTCCATTTCTCGGAAACTATAAGAGATAATGCAATTTGGCAACCGGCAATGTAATTAGCATGCCGAATATTACTTGGAATGTGAATTGTAACGAAATCGCCAATAGATATGACCATTTTACAATTTGGGCCCAAGTTAGAAGCAGAGCCTAAGGTGTAAATTATTGATAGTCCATATCTCGGAAACTATAAGAGATAATGCAATTTGGCAACCGGCAATGTAATTAGCATGCCGAATATTACTTGGAATGTGAATTGGAACGAAATCGCCAATAGATAAGACCATTTTACAATTTGGGCCCAAGTTAGAAGCTGAGGTTAAGGTGTAAATTATCGATAGTCCATATCTCGGAAACTATAAGAGATAATGCAATTTGGCAACCGGCAATGTAATTAGCATGCCGAATATTACTTGGAATGTGAATTGGAACGAAATCGCCAATAGATAAGACCATTTTACAATTTGGGCCCAAGTTAGAAGCAGAGCCTAAGGTGTAAATTATCGATAGTCCATATCTCGGAAACTATAAGAGATAATGCAATTTCGCAACCGGCAATGTAATTAGCATGCCGAATATTACTTGGAGTGTGAATTGGAACGAAATCGCCAATAGATAAGACCATTTTACAATTTGGGCCCAAGTTAGAAGCAGAGCCTAAGGTGTAAATTATCGATAGTCCATATCTCGGAAACTATAAGAGATAATGCAATTTGGCAACCGGCAATGTAATTAGCATGCCGAATATTACTTGGAATGTGAATTGGAACAAAATCGCCAATAGATAAGACCATTTTACAATTTGGGCCCAAGTTAGAAGCAGAGCCTAAGGTGTAAATTATCGATAGTCCATATCTCGGAAACTATAAGAGATAATGCAATTTCGCAACCGGCAATGTAATTAGCATGCCGAATATTACTTGGAGTGTGAATTGGAACGAAATCGCCAATAGATAAGACCATTTTACAATTTGGGCCCAAGTTAGAAGCAGAGCCTAAGGTGTAAATTATCGATAGTCCATATCTCGGAAACTATAAGAGATAATGCAATTTGGCAACCGGCAATGTAATTAGCTTGCCGAATATTACTTGGAATGTGAATTGGAACGAAATCGCCAATAGATAAGACCATTTTACAATTTGGGCCCAAGTTAGAAGCAGAGCCTAAGGTGTAAATTATCGATAGTCCATATCTCGGAAACTATAAGAGATAATGCAATTTGGCAACCGGCAATGTAATTAGCATGCCGAATATTACTTGGACTGTGAATTGGAACGAAATCGCCAATAGATAAGACCATTTTACAATTTGGGCCCAAGTTAGAAGCAGAGCCTAAGGTGTAAATTATCGATAGTCCATATCTCGGAAACTATAAGAGATAATGCAATTTCGCAACCGGCAATGTAATTAGCATGCCGAATATTACTTGGAGTGTGAATTGGAACGAAATCGCCAATAGATAAGACCATTTTACAATTTGGGCCCAAGTTAGAAGCAGAGCCTAAGGTGTAAATTATCGATAGTCCATATCTCGGAAACTATAAGAGATAATGCAATTTGGCAACCGGCAATGTAATTAGCATGACGAATATTACTTGGAATGTGAATTGGAACGAAATCGCCAATAGATAAGACCATTTTACAATTTGGGCCCAAGTTAGAAGCAGAGCCTAAGGTGTAAATTATCGATAGTCCATATCTCGGAAACTATAAGAGATAATGCAATTTCGCAACCGGCAATGTAATTAGCATGCCGAATATTACTTGGAATGTGAATTGGAACGATATCGCCAATAGATAAGACCATTTTACAATTTGGGCCCAAGTTAGAAGCAGAGCCTAAGGTGTAAATTATCGATAGTCCATATCACGGAAACTATAAGAGATAATGCAATTTGGCAACCGGCAATGTAATTAGCATGCCGAATATTACTTGGAATGTTAATTGGAACGAAATCGCCAATAGATAAGACCATTTTACAATTTGGGCCCAAGTTAGAAGCAGAGCCTAAGGTGTAAATTATTGATAGTCCATATCTCGGAAACTATAAGAGATAATGCAATTTCGCAACCGGCAATGTAATTAGCATGCCGAATATCACTTGGAATGTGAATTGGGACGAAATCGCCAATAGATAAGACCATTTTACAATTTGGGCCCAAGTTAGAAGCAGAGCCTAAGGTGTAAATTATCGATAGTCCATATCTCGGAAACTATAAGAGATAATGCAATTTGGCAACCGGCAATGTAATTAGCATGCCGAATATTACTTGGAATGTGAATTGGAACGAAATCGCCAATAGATAAGACCATTTTACAATTTGGGCCCAAGTTAGAAGCAGAGCCTAAGGTGTAAATTATCGATAGTCCATATCTCGGAAACTATAAGAGATAATGCAATTTGGCAACCGGCAATGTAATTAGCATGCCGAATATTACTTGGAATGTGAATTGGAACGAAATCGCCAATGGATAAGACCATTTTACAATTTGGGCCCAAGTTAGAAGCAGAGCCTAAGGTGTAAATTATCGATAGTCCATATCTCGGAAACTATAAGAGATAATGCAATTTCGCAACCGGCAATGTAATTAGCATGCCGAATATTACTTGGAGTGTGAATTGGAACGAAATCGCCAATAGATAAGATCATTTTACAATTTGGGCCCAAGTTAGAAGCAGAGCCTAAGGTGTAAATTATCGATAGTCCATATCTCGGAAACTATAAGAGATAATGCAATTTGGCAACCGGCAATGTAATTAGCATGCCGAATATTACTTGGAATGTGAATTGGAACGAAATCGCCAATAGATAAGACCATTTTACAATTTGGGCCCAAGTTAGAAGCAGAGCCTAAGGTGTAAATTATCGATAGTCCATATCTCGGAAACTATAAGAGATAATGCAATTTGGCAACCGGCAATGTAATTAGCATGCCGAATATTACTTGGAATGTGAATTGCAACGAAATCGCCAATAGATAAGACCATTTTACAATTTGGGCCCAAGTTAGAAGCAGAGCCTAAGGTGTAAATTATCGATAGTCCATATCTCGGAAACTATAAGAGATAATGCAATTTGGCAACCGGCAATGTAATTAGCATGCCGAATATTACTTGGAATGTGAATTGTAACGAAATCGCCAATAGATATGACCATTTTACAATTTGGGCCCAAGTTAGAAGCAGAGCCTAAGGTGTAAATTATTGATAGTCCATATCTCGGAAACTATAAGAGATAATGCAATTTGGCAACCGGCAATGTAATTAGCATGCCGAATATTACTTGGAATGTGAATTGGAACGAAATCGCCAATAGATAAGACCATTTTACAATTTGGGCCCAAGTTAGAAGCAGAGGTTAAGGTGTAAATTATCGATAGTCCATATCTCGGAAACTATAAGAGATAATGCAATTTGGCAACCGGCAATGTAATTAGCATGCCGAATATTACTTGGAATGTGAATTGGAACGAAATCGCCAATAGATAAGACCATTTTACAATTTTGGCCCAAGTTAGAAGCAGAGCCTAAGGTGTAAATTATCGATAGTCCATATCTCGGAAACTATAAGAGATAATGCAATTTCGCAACCGGCAATGTAATTAGCATGCCGAATATTACTTGGAGTGTGAATTGGAACGAAATCGCCAATAGATAAGACCATTTTACAATTTGGGCCCAAGTTAGAAGCAGAGCCTAAGGTGTAAATTATCGATAGTCCATATCTCGGAAACTATAAGAGATAATGCAATTTGGCAACCGGCAATGTAATTAGCATGCCGAATATTACTTGGAATGTGAATTGGAACAAAATCGCCAATAGATAAGACCATTTTACAATTTGGGCCCAAGTTAGAAGCAGAGCCTAAGGTGTAAATTATCGATAGTCCATATCTCGGAAACTATAAGAGATAATGCAATTTCGCAACCGGCAATGTAATTAGCATGCCGAATATTACTTGGAGTGTGAATTGGAACGAAATCGCCAATAGATAAGACCATTTTACAATTTGGGCCCAAGTTAGAAGCAGAGCCTAAGGTGTAAATTATCGATAGTCCATATCTCGGAAACTATAAGAGATAATGCAATTTGGCAACCGGCAATGTAATTAGCTTGCCGAATATTACTTGGAATGTGAATTGGAACGAAATCGCCAATAGATAAGACCATTTTACAATTTGGGCCCAAGTTAGAAGCAGAGCCTAAGGTGTAAATTATCGATAGTCCATATCTCGGAAACTATAAGAGATAATGCAATTTGGCAACCGGCAATGTAATTAGCATGCCGAATATTACTTGGACTGTGAATTGGAACGAAATCGCCAATAGATAAGACCATTTTACAATTTGGGCCCAAGTTAGAAGCAGAGCCTAAGGTGTAAATTATCGATAGTCCATATCTCGGAAACTATAAGAGATAATGCAATTTCGCAACCGGCAATGTAATTAGCATGCCGAATATTACTTGGAGTGTGAATTGGAACGAAATCGCCAATAGATAAGACCATTTTACAATTTGGGCCCAAGTTAGAAGCAGAGCCTAAGGTGTAAATTATCGATAGTCCATATCTCGGAAACTATAAGAGATAATGCAATTTGGCAACCGGCAATGTAATTAGCATGACGAATATTACTTGGAATGTGAATTGGAACGAAATCGCCAATAGATAAGACCATTTTACAATTTGGGCCCAAGTTAGAAGCAGAGCCTAAGGTGTAAATTATCGATAGTCCATATCTCGGAAACTATAAGAGATAATGCAATTTCGCAACCGGCAATGTAATTAGCATGCCGAATATTACTTGGAGTGTGAATTGGAACGAAATCGCCAATAGATAAGACCATTTTACAATTTGGGCCCAAGTTAGAAGCAGAGCCTAAGGTGTAAATTATCGATAGTCCATATCTCGGAAACTATAAGAGATAATGCAATTTGGCAACCGGCAATGTAATTAGCATGCCGAATATTACTTGGACTGTGAATTGGAACGAAATCGCCAATAGATAAGACCATTTTACAATTTGGGCCCAAGTTAGAAGCAGAGCCTAAGGTGTAAATTATCGATAGTCCATATCTCGGAAACTATAAGAGATAATGCAATTTCGCAACCGGCAATGTAATTAGCATGCCGAATATTACTTGGAGTGTGAATTGGAACGAAATCGCCAATAGATAAGACCATTTTACAATTTGGGCCCAAGTTAGAAGCAGAGCCTAAGGTGTAAATTATCGATAGTCCATATCTCGGAAACTATAAGAGATAATGCAATTTGGCAACCGGCAATGTAATTAGCATGACGAATATTACTTGGAATGTGAATTGGAACGAAATCGCCAATAGATAAGACCATTTTACAATTTGGGCCCAAGTTAGAAGCAGAGCCTAAGGTGTAAATTATCGATAGTCCATATCTCGGAAACTATAAGAGATAATGCAATTTCGCAACCGGCAATGTAATTAGCATGCCGAATATTACTTGGAATGTGAATTGGAACGATATCGCCAATAGATAAGACCATTTTACAATTTGGGCCCAAGTTAGAAGCAGAGCCTAAGGTGTAAATTATCGATAGTCCATATCACGGAAACTATAAGAGATAATGCAATTTGGCAACCGGCAATGTAATTAGCATGCCGAATATTACTTGGAATGTTAATTGGAACGAAATCGCCAATAGATAAGACCATTTTACAATTTGGGCCCAAGTTAGAAGCAGAGCCTAAGGTGTAAATTATTGATAGTCCATATCTCGGAAACTATAAGAGATAATGCAATTTCGCAACCGGCAATGTAATTAGCATGCCGAATATCACTTGGAATGTGAATTGGGACGAAATCGCCAATAGATAAGACCATTTTACAATTTGGGCCCAAGTTAGAAGCAGAGCCTAAGGTGTAAATTATCGATAGTCCATATCTCGGAAACTATAAGAGATAATGCAATTTGGCAACCGGCAATGTAATTAGCATGCCGAATATTACTTGGAATGTGAATTGGAACGAAATCGCCAATAGATAAGACCATTTTACAATTTGGGCCCAAGTTAGAAGCAGAGCCTAAGGTGTAAATTATCGATAGTCCATATCTCGGAAACTATAAGAGATAATGCAATTTGGCAACCGGCAATGTAATTAGCATGCCGAATATTACTTGGAATGTGAATTGGAACGAAATCGCCAATGGATAAGACCATTTTACAATTTGGGCCCAAGTTAGAAGCAGAGCCTAAGGTGTAAATTATCGATAGTCCATATCTCGGAAACTATAAGAGATAATGCAATTTCGCAACCGGCAATGTAATTAGCATGCCGAATATTACTTGGAGTGTGAATTGGAACGAAATCGCCAATAGATAAGATCATTTTACAATTTGGGCCCAAGTTAGAAGCAGAGCCTAAGGTGTAAATTATCGATAGTCCATATCTCGGAAACTATAAGAGATAATGCAATTTGGCAACCGGCAATGTAATTAGCATGCCGAATATTACTTGGAATGTGAATTGGAACGAAATCGCCAATAGATAAGACCATTTTACAATTTGGGCCCAAGTTAGAAGCAGAGCCTAAGGTGTAAATTATCGATAGTCCATATCTCGGAAACTATAAGAGATAATGCAATTTGGCAACCGGCAATGTAATTAGCATGCCGAATATTACTTGGAATGTGAATTGCAACGAAATCGCCAATAGATAAGACCATTTTACAATTTGGGCCCAAGTTAGAAGCAGAGCCTAAGGTGTAAATTATCGATAGTCCATATCTCGGAAACTATAAGAGATAATGCAATTTGGCAACCGGCAATGTAATTAGCATGCCGAATATTACTTGGAATGTGAATTGTAACGAAATCGCCAATAGATATGACCATTTTACAATTTGGGCCCAAGTTAGAAGCAGAGCCTAAGGTGTAAATTATTGATAGTCCATATCTCGGAAACTATAAGAGATAATGCAATTTGGCAACCGGCAATGTAATTAGCATGCCGAATATTACTTGGAATGTGAATTGGAACGAAATCGCCAATAGATAAGACCATTTTACAATTTGGGCCCAAGTTAGAAGCAGAGGTTAAGGTGTAAATTATCGATAGTCCATATCTCGGAAACTATAAGAGATAATGCAATTTGGCAACCGGCAATGTAATTAGCATGCCGAATATTACTTGGAATGTGAATTGGAACGAAATCGCCAATAGATAAGACCATTTTACAATTTTGGCCCAAGTTAGAAGCAGAGCCTAAGGTGTAAATTATCGATAGTCCATATCTCGGAAACTATAAGAGATAATGCAATTTCGCAACCGGCAATGTAATTAGCATGCCGAATATTACTTGGAGTGTGAATTGGAACGAAATCGCCAATAGATAAGACCATTTTACAATTTGGGCCCAAGTTAGAAGCAGAGCCTAAGGTGTAAATTATCGATAGTCCATATCTCGGAAACTATAAGAGATAATGCAATTTGGCAACCGGCAATGTAATTAGCATGCCGAATATTACTTGGAATGTGAATTGGAACAAAATCGCCAATAGATAAGACCATTTTACAATTTGGGCCCAAGTTAGAAGCAGAGCCTAAGGTGTAAATTATCGATAGTCCATATCTCGGAAACTATAAGAGATAATGCAATTTCGCAACCGGCAATGTAATTAGCATGCCGAATATTACTTGGAGTGTGAATTGGAACGAAATCGCCAATAGATAAGACCATTTTACAATTTGGGCCCAAGTTAGAAGCAGAGCCTAAGGTGTAAATTATCGATAGTCCATATCTCGGAAACTATAAGAGATAATGCAATTTGGCAACCGGCAATGTAATTAGCTTGCCGAATATTACTTGGAATGTGAATTGGAACGAAATCGCCAATAGATAAGACCATTTTACAATTTGGGCCCAAGTTAGAAGCAGAGCCTAAGGTGTAAATTATCGATAGTCAATATCTCGGAAACTATAAGAGATAATGCAATTTGGCAACCGGCAATGTAATTAGCATGCCGAATATTACTTGGACTGTGAATTGGAACGAAATCGCCAATAGATAAGACCATTTTACAATTTGGGCCCAAGTTAGAAGCAGAGCCTAAGGTGTAAATTATCGATAGTCCATATCTCGGAAACTATAAGAGATAATGCAATTTCGCAACCGGCAATGTAATTAGCATGCCGAATATTACTTGGAGTGTGAATTGGAACGAAATCGCCAATAGATAAGACCATTTTACAATTTGGGCCCAAGTTAGAAGCAGAGCCTAAGGTGTAAATTATCGATAGTCCATATCTCGGAAACTATAAGAGATAATGCAATTTGGCAACCGGCAATGTAATTAGCATGACGAATATTACTTGGAATGTGAATTGGAACGAAATCGCCAATAGATAAGACCATTTTACAATTTGGGCCCAAGTTAGAAGCAGAGCCTAAGGTGTAAATTATCGATAGTCCATATCTCGGAAACTATAAGAGATAATGCAATTTCGCAACCGGCAATGTAATTAGCATGCCGAATATTACTTGGAGTGTGAATTGGAACGAAATCTCCAATAGATAAGACCATTTTACAATTTGGGCCCAAGTTAGAAGCAGAGCCTATGGTGTAAATTATCGATAGTCCATATCTCGGAAACTATAAGAGATAATGCAATTTGGCAACCGGCAATGTAATTAGCATGCCGAATATTACTTGGAATGTGAATTGGAACGAAATCGCCAATAGATAAGACCATTTTACAATTTGGGCCCAAGTTAGAAGCAGAGCCTAAGGTGTAAATTATCGATAGTCCATATCTCGGAAACTATAAGAGATAATGCAATTTGGCAACCGGCAATGTAATTAGCATGCTGAATATTACTTGGAATGTGAATTGGAACGAAATCGCCAAAAGATAAGGCCATTTTACAATTTGGGCCCAAGTTAGAAGCAGAGCCTATGGTGTAAATTATCGATAGTCCATATCTCGGAAACTATAAGAGATAATGCAATTTGGCAACCGGCAATGTAATTAGCATGCCGAATATTACTTGGAATGTGAATTGGAACGAAATCGCCAATAGATAAGACCATTTTACAATTTGTGCCCAAGTTAGAAGCAGAGCCTAAGGTGTAAATTATCGATAGTCCATATCTCGGAAACTATAAGAGATAATGCAATTTGGCAATCGGCAATGTAATTAGCATGCCGAATATTACTTGGAATGTGAATTGGAACGAAATCGCCAATAGATAAGACCATTTTACAATTTGGGCCCAAGTTAGAAGCAGAGCCTAAGGTGTAAATTATCGATAGTCCATATCTCGGAAACTATAAGAGATAATGCAATTTGGCAACCGGCAATGTAATTAGCATGCCGAATATTACTTGGAATGTGAATTGGAACGAAATCGCCAATAGGTAAGACCATTTTACAATTTGGGCCCAAGTTAGAAGCAGAGCCTAAGGTGTAAATTATCGATAGTCCATATCTCGGAAACTATAAGAGATAATTCAATTTGGCAACCGGCAATGTAATTATCATGCCGAATATTACTTGGAATGTGAATTGGAACGAAATCGCCAATAGATAAGTCCATTTTACAATTTGGGCCCAAGTTAGAAGCAGAGCCTAAGGTGTAAATTATCGATAGTCCATATCTCGGAAACTATAAGAGATAATGCAACTTGGCAACCGGCAATGTAATTAGCATGACGAATATTACTTGGAATGTGAATTGGAACGAAATCGCCAATAGATAAGACCATTTTACAATTTGGGCCCAAGTTAGAAGCAGAGCCTAAGGTGTAAATTATCGATAGTCCATATCTCGGAAACTATAAGAGATAATGCAATTTCGCAACCGGCAATGTAATTAGCAGGCCGAATATTACTTGGAGTGTGAATTGGAACGAAATCGCCAATAGATAAGACCATTTTACAATTTGGGCCCAAGTTAGAAGCAGAGCCTATGGTGTAAATTATCGATAGTCCATATCTCGGAAACTATAAGAGATAATGCAATTTGGCAACCGGCAATGTAATTAGCATGCCGAATATTACTTGGAATGTGAATTGGAACGAAATCGCCAATAGATAAGACCATTTTACAATTTGGGCCCAAGTTAGAAGCAGAGCCTAAGGTGTAAATTATCGATAGTCCATATCTCGGAAACTATAAGAGATAATGCAATTTGGCAACCGGCAATGTAATTAGCATGCTGAATATTACTTGGAATGTGAATTGGAACGAAATCGCCAAAAGATAAGGCCATTTTACAATTTGGGCCCAAGTTAGAAGCAGAGCCTATGGTATAAATTATCGATAGTCCATATCTCGGAAACTATAAGAGATAATGCAATTTGGCAACCGGCAATGTAATTAGCATGCCGAATATTACTTGGAATGTGAATTGGAACGAAATCGCCAATAGATAAGACCATTTTACAATTTGGGCCCAAGTTAGAAGCAGAGCCTAAGGTGTAAATTATCGATAGTCCATATCTCGGAAACTATAAGAGATAATGCAATTTGGCAACCGGCAATGTAATTAGCATGCCGAATATTACTTGGAATGTGAATTGGAACGAAATCGCCAATAGATAAGACCGTTTTACAATTTGGGCCCAAGTTAGAAGCAGAGCCTAAGGTGTAAATTATCGATAGTCCATATCTCGGAAACTATAAGAGATAATGCAATTTGGCAACCGGCAATGTAATTAGCATGCCGAATATTACTTGGAATGTGAATTGGAACGAAATCGCCAATAGGTAAGACCATTTTACAATTTGGGCCCAAGTTAGAAGCAGAGCCTAAGGTGTAAATTATCGATAGTCCATATCTCGGAAACTATAAGAGATAATTCAATTTGGCAACCGGCAATGTAATTATCATGCCGAATATTACTTGGAATGTGAATTGGAACGAAATCGCCAATAGATAAGACCATTTTACAATTTGGGCCCAAGTTAGAAGCAGAGCCTAAGGTGTAAATTATCGATAGTCCATATCTCGGAAACTATAAGAGATAATGCAATTTGGCAACCGGCAATGTAATTAGCATGCCGAATATTACTTGGAATGTGAATTGGAACGAAATCGCCAATAGATAAGACCATTTTACAATTTGGGTCCAAGTTAGAAGCAGAGCCTAAGGTGTAAATTATCGATAGTCCATATCTCGGAAACTATAAGAGATAATGCAATTTGGCAACCGGCAATGTAATTAGCATGCCGAATATTACTTGGAATGTGAATTGGAACGAAATCGCCAATAGATAAGACCATTTTACAATTTGGGCCCAAGTTAGAAGCAGAGCCTAAGGTGTAAATTATCGATAGTCCATATCTCGGAAACTATAAGAGATAATGCAATTTGGCAACCGGCAATGTAATTAGCATGCCGAATATTACTTGGAATGTGAATTGGAACGAAATCGCCAATAGATAAGACCATTTTACAATTTGGGCCCAAGTTAGAAGCAGAGCCTATGGTGTAAATTATCGATAGTCCATATCTCGGAAACTATAAGAGATAATGCAATTTGGCAACCGGCAATGTAATTAGCATGCCGAATATTACTTGGAATGTGAATTGGAACGAAATCGCCAAAAGATAAGGCCATTTTACAATTTGGGCCCAAGTTAGAAGCAGAGCCTATGGTGTAAATTATCGATAGTCCATATCTCGGAAACTATAAGAGATAATGCAATTTGGCAACCGGCAATGTAATTAGCATGCCGAATATTACTTGGAATGTGAATTGGAACGATATCGCCAATAGATAAGACCATTTTACAATTTGGGCCCAAGTTAGAAGCAGAGCCTAAGGTGTAAATTATCGATAGTCCATATCTCGGAAACTATAAGAGATAATGCAATTTGGCAACCGGCAATGTAATTAGCATGCCGAATATTACTTGGAATGTGAATTGGAACGAAATCGCCAATAGGTAAGACCATTTTACAATTTGGGCCCAAGTTAGAAGCAGAGCCTAAGGTGTAAATTATCGATAGTCCATATCTCGGAAACTATAAGAGATAATTCAATTTGGCAACCGGCAATGTAATTAGCATGCCGAATATTACTTGGAATGTGAATTGGAACGAAATCGCCAATAGATAAGACCATTTTACAATTTGGGCCCAAGTTAGAAGCAGAGCCTAAGGTGTAAATTATCGATAGTCCATATCTCGGAAACTATAAGAGATAATGCAATTTGGCAACCGGCAATGTAATTAGCATGCCGAATATTACTTGGAATGTGAATTGGAACGAAATCGCCAATAGATAAGACCATTTTACAATTTGGGCCCAAGTTAGAAGCAGAGCCTAAGGTGTAAATTATCGATAGTCCATATCTCGGAAACTATAAGAGATAATGCAATTTGGCAACCGGCAATGTAATTAGCATGCCGAATATTACTTGGAATGTGAATTGGAACGAAATCGCCAATAGATAAGACCATTTTACAATTTGGGCCCAAGTTAGAAGCAGAGCCTAAGGTATAAATTATCGATAGTCCATATCTCGGAAACTATAAGAGATAATGCAATTTGGCAACCGGCAATGTAATTAGCATGCCGAATATTACTTGGAATGTGAATTGGAACGAAATCGGTAATAGATAAGACCATTTTACAATTTGGGCCCAAGTTAGAAGCAGAGCCTAAGGTGTAAATTATCGATAGTCCATATCTCGGAAACTATAAGAGATAATGCAATTTGGCAACCGGCAATGTAATTAGCATGCCGAATATTACTTGGAATGTGAATTGGAACGAAATCGCCAATAGATAAGATCATTTTACAATTTGGGCCCAAGTTAGAAGCAGAGCCTAAGGTGTAAATTATCGATAGTCCATATCTCGGAAACTATAAGAGATAATGCAATTTGGCAACCGGCAATGTAATTAGCATGCCGAATATTACTTGGAATGTGAATTGCAACGAAATCGCCAATAGATAAGACCATTTTACAATTTGGGCTCAAGTTAGAAGCAGAGAGTAAGGTGTAAATTATCGATAGTCCATATCTCGGAAACTATAAGAGATAATGCAATTTGGCAACCGGCAATGTAATTAGCATGCCGAATATTACTTGGAATGTTAATTGGAACGAAATCACCAATAGATAAGACCATTTTACAATTTGTGCCCAAGTTAGAAGCAGAGCCTAAGGTGTAAATTATCGATAGTCCATATCTCGGAAACTATAAGAGATAATGCAATTTGGCAATCGGCAATGTAATTAGCATGCCGAATATTACTTGGAATGTGAATTGGAACGAAATCGCCAATAGATAAGACCATTTTACAATTTGGGCCCAAGTTAGAAGCAGAGCCTAAGGTGTAAATTATCGATAGTCCATATCTCGGAAACTATAAGAGATAATGCAATTTGGCAACCGGCAATGTAATTAGCATGCCGAATACTACTTGGAATGTGAATTGGAACGAAATCGCCAATAGGTAAGACCATTTTACAATTTGGGCCCAAGTTAGAAGCAGAGCCTAAGGTGTAAATTATCGATAGTCCATATCTCGGAAACTATAAGAGATAATTCAATTTGGCAACCGGCAATGTAATTATCATGCCGAATATTACTTGGAATGTGAATTGGAACGAAATCGCCAATAGATAAGTCCATTTTACAATTTGGGCCCAAGTTAGAAGCAGAGCCTAAGGTGTAAATTATCGATAGTCCATATCTCGGAAACTATAAGAGATAATGCAACTTGGCAACCGGCAATGTAATTAGCATGACGAATATTACTTGGAATGTGAATTGGAACGAAATCGCCAATAGATAAGACCATTTTACAATTTGGGCCCAAGTTAGAAGCAGAGCCTAAGGTGTAAATTATCGATAGTCCATATCTCGGAAACTATAAGAGATAATGCAATTTCGCAACCGGCAATGTAATTAGCAGGCCGAATATTACTTGGAGTGTGAATTGGAACGAAATCGCCAATAGATAAGACCATTTTACAATTTGGGCCCAAGTTAGAAGCAGAGCCTATGGTGTAAATTATCGATAGTCCATATCTCGGAAACTATAAGAGATAATGCAATTTGGCAACCGGCAATGTAATTAGCATGCCGAATATTACTTGGAATGTGAATTGGAACGAAATCGCCAATAGATAAGACCATTTTACAATTTGGGCCCAAGTTAGAAGCAGAGCCTAAGGTGTAAATTATCGATAGTCCATATCTCGGAAACTATAAGAGATAATGCAATTTGGCAACCGGCAATGTAATTAGCATGCTGAATATTACTTGGAATGTGAATTGGAACGAAATCGCCAAAAGATAAGGCCATTTTACAATTTGGGCCCAAGTTAGAAGCAGAGCCTATGGTGTAAATTATCGATAGTCCATATCTCGGAAACTATAAGAGATAATGCAATTTGGCAACCGGCAATGTAATTAGCATGCCGAATATTACTTGGAATGTGAATTGGAACGAAATCGCCAATAGATAAGACCATTTTACAATTTGGGCCCAAGTTAGAAGCAGAGCCTAAGGTGTAAATTATCGATAGTCCATATCTCGGAAACTATAAGAGATAATGCAATTTGGCAACCGGCAATGTAATTAGCATGCCGAATATTACTTGGAATGTGAATTGGAACGAAATCGCCAATAGATAAGACCGTTTTACAATTTGGGCCCAAGTTAGAAGCAGAGCCTAAGGTGTAAATTATCGATAGTCCATATCTCGGAAACTATAAGAGATAATGCAATTTGGCAACCGGCAATGTAATTAGCATGCCGAATATTACTTGGAATGTGAATTGGAACGAAATCGCCAATAGGTAAGACCATTTTACAATTTGGGCCCAAGTTAGAAGCAGAGCCTAAGGTGTAAATTATCGATAGTCCATATCTCGGAAACTATAAGAGATAATTCAATTTGGCAACCGGCAATGTAATTATCATGCCGAATATTACTTGGAATGTGAATTGGAACGAAATCGCCAATAGATAAGACCATTTTACAATTTGGGCCCAAGTTAGAAGCAGAGCCTAAGGTGTAAATTATCGATAGTCCATATCTCGGAAACTATAAGAGATAATGCAATTTGGCAACCGGCAATGTAATTAGCATGCCGAATATTACTTGGAATGTGAATTGGAACGAAATCGCCAATAGATAAGACCATTTTACAATTTGGGCCCAAGTTAGAAGCACAGCCTAAGGTGTAAATTATCGATAGTCCATATCTCGGAAACTATAAGAGATAATGCAATTTGGCAACCGGCAATGTAATTAGCATGCCGAATATTACTTGGAATGTGAATTGGAACGAAATCGCCAATAGATAAGACCATTTTACAATTTGGGCCCAAGTTAGAAGCAGAGCCTAAGGTGTAAATTATCGATAGTCCATATCTCGCAAACTATAAGAGATAATGCAATTTGGCAACCGGCAATGTAATTAGCATGCCGAATATTACTTGGAATGTGAATTGGAACGAGATCGCCAATAGATAAGACCATTTTACAATTTGGGCCCAAGTTAGAAGCAGAGCCTATGGTGTAAATTATCGATAGTCCATATCTCGGAAACTATAAGAGATAATGCAATTTGGCAACCGGCAATGTAATTAGCATGCCGAATATTACTTGGAATGTGAATTGGAACGAAATCGCCAAAAGATAAGGCCATTTTACAATTTGGGCCCAAGTTAGAAGCAGAGCCTATGGTGTAAATTATCGATAGTCCATATCTCGGAAACTATAAGAGATAATGCAATTTGGCAACCGGCAATGTAATTAGCATGCCGAATATTACTTGGAATGTGAATTGGAACGATATCGCCAATAGATAAGACCATTTTACAATTTGGGCCCAAGTTAGAAGCAGAGCCTAAGGTGTAAATTATCGATAGTCCATATCTCGGAAACTATAAGAGATAATGCAATTTGGCAACCGGCAATGTAATTAGCATGCCGAATATTACTTGGAATGTGAATTGGAACGAAATCGCCAATAGGTAAGACCATTTTACAATTTGGGCCCAAGTTAGAAGCAGAGCCTAAGGTGTAAATTATCGATAGTCCGTATCTCGGAAACTATAAGAGATAATTCAATTTGGCAACCGGCAATGTAATTAGCATGCCGAATATTACTTGGAATGTGAATTGGAACGAAATCGCCAATAGATAAGACCATTTTACAATTTGGGCCCAAGTTAGAAGCAGAGCCTAAGGTGTAAATTATCGATAGTCCATATCTCGGAAACTATAAGAGATAATGCAATTTGGCAACCGGCAATGTAATTAGCATGCCGAATATTACTTGGAATGTGAATTGGAACGAAATCGCCAATAGATAAGACCATTTTACAATTTGGGCCCAAGTTAGAAGCAGAGCCTAAGGTGTAAATTATCGATAGTCCATATCTCGGAAACTATAAGAGATAATGCAATTTGGCAACCGGCAATGTAATTAGCATGCCGAATATTACTTGGAATGTGAATTGGAACGAAATCGCCAATAGGTAAGACCATTTTACAATTTGGGCCCAAGTTAGAAGCAGAGCCTAAGGTGTAAATTATCGATAGTCCATATCTCGGAAACTATAAGAGATAATTCAATTTGACAACCGGCAATGTAATTAGCATGCCGAATATTACTTGGAATGTGAATTGGAACGAAATCGCCAATAGATAAGACCATTTTACAATTTGGGCCCAAGCTAGAAGCAGAGCCTAAGGTGTAAATTATCGATAGTCCATATCTCGGAAACTATAAGAGATAATGCAATTTGGCAACCGGCAATGTAATTAGCATGCCGAATATTACTTGGAATGTGAATTGGAACGAAATCGCCAATAGATAAGACCATTTTACAATTTGGGCCCAAGTTAGAAGCAGAGCCTAAGGTATAAATTATCGATAGTCCATATCTCGGAAACTATAAGAGATAATGCAATTTGGCAACCGGCAATGTAATTAGCATGCCGAATATTACTTGGAATGTGAATTGGAACGAAATCGCCAAAAGATAAGACCATTTTACAATTTGGGCCCAAGTTAGAAGCAGAGCCTATGGTGTAAATTATCGATAGTCCATATCTCGGAAACTATAAGAGATAATGCAATTTGGCCACCGGCAATGTAATTAGCATGCCGAATATTACTTGGAATGTGAATTGGAACGAAATCGGTAATAGATAAGACCATTTTACAATTTGGGCCCAAGTTAGAAGCAGAGCCTAAGGTGTAAATTATCGATAGTCCATATCTCGGAAACTATAAGAGATAATGCAATTTGGCAACCGGCAATGTAATTAGCATGCCGAATATTACTTGGAATGTGAATTGGAACGAAATCGCCAATAGATAAGATCATTTTACAATTTGGGCCCAAGTTAGAAGCAGAGCCTAAGGTGTAAATTATCGATAGTCCATATCTCGGAAACTATAAGAGATAATGCAATTTGGCAACCGGCAATGTAATTAGCATGCCGAATATTACTTGGAATGTGAATTGCAACGAAATCGCCAATAGATAAGACCATTTTACAATTTGGGCTCAAGTTAGAAGCAGAGCCTAAGGTGTAAATTATCGATAGTCCATATCTCGGAAACTATAAGAGATAATGCAATTTGGCAACCGGCAATGTAATTAGCATGCCGAATATTACTTGGAATGTTAATTGGAACGAAATCGCCAATAGATAAGACCATTTTACAATTTGGGCCCAAGTTAGAAGCAGAGCCTAAGGTGTAAATTATTGATAGTCCATATCTCGGAAACTATAAGAGATAATGCAATTTCGCAACCGGCAATGTAATTAGCATGCCGAATATCACTTGGAATGTGAATTGGGACGAAATCGCCAATAGATAAGACCATTTTACAATTTGGGCCCAAGTTAGAAGCAGAGCCTAAGGTGTAAATTATCGATAGTCCATATCTCGGAAACTATAAGAGATAATGCAATTTGGCAACCGGCAATGCAATTAGCATGCCGAATATTACTTGGAATGTGAATTGGAACGAAATCGCCAATAGATAAGACCATTTTACAATTTGGGAGCAAGTTAGTAGCAGAGCCTAAGGTGTAAATTATCGATAGTCCATATCTCGGAAACTATAAGAGATAATGCAATTTGGCAACCGGCAATGTAATTAGCATGCCGAATATTACTTGGAATGTGAATTGGAACGAAATCGCCAATAGATAAGACCATTTTACAATTTGGGCCCAAGCTAGAAGCAGAGCCTAAGGTGTAAATTATCGATAGTCCATATCTCGGAAACTATAAGAGATAATGCAATTTGGCAACCGGCAATGTAATTAGCATGCCGAATATTACTTGGAATGTGAATTGGAACGAAATCGCCAATAGATAAGACCATTTTACAATTTGGGCCCAAGTTAGAAGCAGAGCCTAAGGTATAAATTATCGATAGTCCATATCTCGGAAACTATAAGAGATAATGCAATTTGGCAACCGGCAATGTAATTAGCATGCCGAATATTACTTGGAATGTGAATTGGAACGAAATCGCCAAAAGATAAGACCATTTTACAATTTGGGCCCAAGTTAGAAGCAGAGCCTATGGTGTAAATTATCGATAGTCCATATCTCGGAAACTATAAGAGATAATGCAATTTGGCAACCGGCAATGTAATTAGCATGCCGAATATTACTTGGAATGTGAATTGGAACGAAATCGCCAATAGATAAGACCATTTTACAATTTGGGCCCAAGTTAGAAGCAGAGCCTAAGGTGTAAATTATCGATAGTCCATATCTCGGAAACTATAAGAGATAATGCAATTTGGCAACCGGCAATGTAATTAGCATGCCGAATATTACTTGGAATGTGAATTGGAACGAAATCGCCAATAGATAAGATCATTTTACAATTTGGGCCCAAGTTAGAAGCAGAGCCTAAGGTGTAAATTATCGATAGTCCATATCTCGGAAACTATAAGAGATAATGCAATTTGGCAACCGGCAATGTAATTAGCATGCCGAATATTACTTGGAATGTGAATTGCAACGAAATCGCCAATAGATAAGAACATTTTACAATTTGGGCTCAAGTTAGATGCAGAGCCTAAGGTGTAAATTATCGATAGTCCATATCTCGGAAACTATAAGAGATAATGCAATTTGGCAACCGGCAATGTAATTAGCATGCCGAATATTACTTGGAATGTTAATTGGAACGAAATCGCCAATAGATAAGACCATTTTACAATTTGGGCCCAAGTTAGAAGCAGAGCCTAAGGTGTAAATTATTGATAGTCCATATCTCGGAAACTATAAGAGATAATGCAATTTCGCAACCGGCAATGTAATTAGCATGCCGAATATCACTTGGAATGTGAATTGGGACGAAATCGCCAATAGATAAGACCATTTTACAATTTGGGCCCAAGTTAGAAGCAGAGCCTAAGGTGTAAATTATCGATAGTCCATATCTCGGAAACTATAAGAGATAATGCAATTTGGCAACCGGCAATGCAATTAGCATGCCGAATATTACTTGGAATATGAATTGGAACGAAATCGCCAATAGATAAGACCATTTTACAATTTGGGAGCAAGTTATTAGCAGAGCCTAAGGTGTAAATTATCGATAGTCCATATCTCGGAAACTATAAGAGATAATGCAATTTGGCAACCGGCAATGTAATTAGCATGCCGAATATTACTTGGAATGTGAATTGGAACGAAATCGCCAATAGATAAGACCATTTTACAATTTGGGCCCAAGTTAGAAGCAGAGCCTATGGTGTAAATAATCGATAGTCCATATCTCGGAAACTATAAGAGATAATGCAATTTGGCAACCGGCAATGTAATTAGCATGCCGAATATTACTTGGAATGTGAATTGGAACGAAATCGCCAATAGATAAGACCATTTTACAATTTGGGCCCAAGTTAGAAGCAGAGCCTAAGGTGTAAATTATCGATAGTCCATATCTCGGAAACTATAAGAGATAATGCAATTTGGCAACCGGCAATGTAATTAGCATGCCGAATATTACTTGGATTGTGAATTGGAACGAAATCGCCAATAGATAAGACCATTTTACAATTTGGGCCCAAGTTAGAAGCAGAGCCTAAGGTGTAAATTATCGATAGTCCATATCTCGGAAACTATAAGAGATAATGCAATTTGGCAACCGGCAATGTAATTAGCATGCCGAATATTACTTGGAATGTGAATTGGAACGAAATCGCCAATAGGTAAGACCATTTTACAATTTGGGCCCAAGTTAGAAGCAGAGCCTAAGGTGT
This sequence comes from Rhynchophorus ferrugineus, assembly GCF_030347505.1. Classification (NCBI taxonomy): domain Eukaryota; kingdom Metazoa; phylum Arthropoda; class Insecta; order Coleoptera; family Curculionidae; genus Rhynchophorus; species Rhynchophorus ferrugineus. Next base: position 200,291 of record NW_027472685.1, read on the forward strand.
AAATTATCGATAGTCCATATCTCGGAAACTATAAGAGATAATTCAATTTGGCAACCGGCAATGTAATTAGCATGCCGAATATTACTTGGAATGTGAATTGGAACGAAATCGCCAATAGATAAGACCATTTTACAATTTGGGCCCAAGTTAGAAGCAGAGCCTAAGGTGTAAATTATCGATAGTCCATATCTCGGAAACTATAAGAGATAATGCAATTTGGCAACCGGCAATGTAATTAGCATGCCGAATATTACTTGGAATGTGAATTGGAACGAAATCGCCAATAGATAAGACCATTTTACAATTTGGGCCCAAGTTAGAAGCAGAGCCTAAGGTGTAAATTATCGATAGTCCATATCTCGGAAACTATAAGAGATAATGCAATTTGGCAACCGGCAATGTAATTAGCATGCCGAATATAACTTGGAATGTGAATTGGAACGAAATCGCCAATAGGTAAGACCATTTTACAATTTGGGCCCAAGTTAGAAGCAGAGCCTAAGGTGTAAATTATCGATAGTCCATATCTCGGAAACTATAAGAGATAATTCAATTTGGCAACCGGCAATGTAATTAGCATGCCGAATATTACTTGGAATGTGAATTGGAACGAAATCGCCAATAGATAAGACCATTTTACAATTTGGGCCCAAGCTAGAAGCAGAGCCTAAGGTGTAAATTATCGATAGTCCATATCTCGGAAACTATAAGAGATAATGCAATTTGGCAACCGGCAATGTAATTAGCATGCCGAATATTACTTGGAATGTGAATTGGAACGAAATCGCCAATAGATAAGACCATTTTACAATTTGGGCCCAAGTTAGAAGCAGAGCCTAAGGTATAAATTATCGATAGTCCATATCTCGGAAACTATAAGAGATAATGCAATTTGGCAACCGGCAATGTAATTAGCATGCCGAATATTACTTGGAATGTGAATTGGAACGAAATCGCCAAAAGATAAGACCATTTTACAATTTGGGCCCAAGTTAGAAGCAGAGCCTATGGTGTAAATTATCGATAGTCCATATCTCGGAAACTATAAGAGATAATGCAATTTGGCAACCGGCAATGTAATTAGCATGCCGAATATTACTTGGAATGTGAATTGGAACGAAATCGGTAATAGATAAGACCATTTTACAATTTGGGCCCAAGTTAGAAGCAGAGCCTAAGGTGTAAATTATCGATAGTCCATATCTCGGAAACTATAAGAGATAATGCAATTTGGCAACCGGCAATGTAATTAGCATGCCGAATATTACTTGGAATGTGAATTGGAACGAAATCGCCAATAGATAAGATCATTTTACAATTTGGGCCCAAGTTAGAAGCAGAGCCTAAGGTGTAAATTATCGATAGTCCATATCTCGGAAACTATAAGAGATAATGCAATTTGGCAACCGGCAATGTAATTAGCATGCCGAATATTACTTGGAATGTGAATTGCAACGAAATCGCCAATAGATAAGACCATTTTACAATTTGGGCTCAAGTTAGAAGCAGAGCCTAAGGTGTAAATTATCGATAGTCCATATCTCGGAAACTATAAGAGATAATGCAATTTGGCAACCGGCAATGTAATTAGCATGCCGAATATTACTTGGAATGTTAATTGGAACGAAATCGCCAATAGATAAGACCATTTTACAATTTGGGCCCAAGTTAGAAGCAGAGCCTAAGGTGTAAATTATTGATAGTCCATATCTCGGAAACTATAAGAGATAATGCAATTTCGCAACCGGCAATGTAATTAGCATGCCGAATATCACTTGGAATGTGAATTGGGACGAAATCGCCAATAGATAAGACCATTTTACAATTTGGGCCCAAGTTAGAAGCAGAGCCTAAGGTGTAAATTATCGATAGTCCATATCTCGGAAACTATAAGAGATAATGCAATTTGGCAACCGGCAATGCAATTAGCATGCCGAATATTACTTGGAATGTGAATTGGAACGAAATCGCCAATAGATAAGACCATTTTACAATTTGGGAGCAAGTTAGTAGCAGAGCCTAAGGTGTAAATTATCGATAGTCCATATCTCGGAAACTATAAGAGATAATGCAATTTGGCAACCGGCAATGTAATTAGCATGCCGAATATTACTTGGAATGTGAATTGGAACGAAATCGCCAATAGATAAGACCATTTTACAATTTGGGCCCAAGTTAGAAGCAGAGCCTATGGTGTAAATAATCGATAGTCCATATCTCGGAAACTATAAGAGATAATGCAATTTCGCAACCGTCAATGTAATTAGCATGCCGAATATCACTTGGAATGTGAATTGGGACGAAATCGCCAATAGATAAGACCATTTTACAATTTGGGCCCAAGTTAGAAGCAGAGCCTAAGGTGTAAATTATCGATAGTCCATATCTCGGAAACTATAAGAGATAATGCAATTTGGCAACCGGCAATGTAATTAGCATGCCGAATATTACTTGGAATGTGAATTGGAACGAAATCGCCAATAGGTAAGACCATTTTACAATTTGGGCCCAAGTTAGAAGCAGAGCCTAAGGTGTAAATTATCGATAGTCCATATCTCGGAAACTATAAGAGATAATTCAATTTGGCAACCGGCAATGTAATTAGCATGCCGAATATTACTTGGAATGTGAATTGGAACGAAATCGCCAATAGATAAGACCATTTTACAATTTGGGCCCAAGCTAGAAGCAGAGCCTAAGGTGTAAATTATCGATAGTCCATATCTCGGAAACTATAAGAGATAATGCAATTTGGCAACCGGCAATGTAATTAGCATGCCGAATATTACTTGGAATGTGAATTGGAACGAAATCGCCAATAGATAAGACCATTTTACAATTTGGGCCCAAGTTAGAAGCAGAGCCTAAGGTATAAATTATCGATAGTCCATATCTCGGAAACTATAAGAGATAATGCAATTTGGCAACCGGCAATGTAATTAGCATGCCGAATATTACTTGGAATGTGAATTGGAACGAAATCGCCAAAAGATAAGACCATTTTACAATTTGGGCCCAAGTTAGAAGCAGAGCCTATGGTGTAAATTATCGATAGTCCATATCTCGTAAACTATAAGAGATAATGCAATTTGGCAACCGGCAATGTAATTAGCATGCCGAATATTACTTGGAATGTGAATTGGAACGAAATCGCCAATAGATAAGACCATTTTACAATTTGGGCCCAAGTTAGAAGCAGAGCCTAAGGTGTAAATTATCGATAGTCCATATCTCGGAAACTATAAGAGATAATGCAATTTGGCAACCGGCAATGTAATTAGCATGCCGAATATTACTTGGAATGTGAATTGGAACGAAATCGCCAATAGATAAGATCATTTTACAATTTGGGCCCAAGTTAGAAGCAGAGCCTAAGGTGTAAATTATCGATAGTCCATATCTCGGAAACTATAAGAGATAATGCAATTTGGCAACCGGCAATGTAATTAGCATGCCGAATATTACTTGGAATGTGAATTGCAACGAAATCGCCAATAGATAAGACCATTTTACAATTTGGGCTCAAGTTAGATGCAGAGCCTAAGGTGTAAATTATCGATAGTCCATATCTCGGAAACTATAAGAGATAATGCAATTTGGCAACCGGCAATGTAATTAGCATGCCGAATATTACTTGGAATGTTAATTGGAACGAAATCGCCAATAGATAAGACCATTTTACAATTTGGGCCCAAGTTAGAAGCAGAGCCTAAGGTGTAAATTATTGATAGTCCATATCTCGGAAACTATAAGAGATAATGCAATTTCGCAACCGGCAAAGTAATTAGCATGCCGAATATCACTTGGAATGTGAATTGGGACGAAATCGCCAATAGATAAGACCATTTTACAATTTGGGCCCAAGTTAGAAGCAGAGCCTAAGGTGTAAATTATCGATAGTCCATATCTCGGAAACTATAAGAGATAATGCAATTTGGCAACCGGCAATGCAATTAGCATGCCGAATATTACTTGGAATGTGAATTGGAACGAAATCGCCAATAGATAAGACCATTTTACAATTTGGGAGCAAGTTATTAGCAGAGCCTAATGTGTAAATTATCGATAGTCCATATCTCGGAAACTATAAGAGATAATGCAATTTGGCAACCGGCAATGTAATTAGCATGCCGAATATTACTTGGAATGTGAATTGGAACGAAATCGCCAATAGATAAGACCATTTTACAATTTGGGCCCAAGTTAGAAGCAGAGCCTATGGTGTAAATAATCGATAGTCCATATCTCGGAAACTATAAGAGATAATGCAATTTGGCAATCGGCAATGTAATTAGCATGCCGAATATTACTTGGAATGTGAATTGGAACGAAATCGCCAATAGATAAGACCATTTTACAATTTGGGCCCAAGTTAGAAGCAGAGCCTAAGCTGTAAATTATCGATAGTCCATATCTCGGAAACTATAAGAGATAATGCAATTTGGCAACCGGCAATGTAATTAGCATGCCGAATATTACTTGGAATGTGAAATGGAACGAAATCGCCAATAGATAAGACCATTTTACAATTTGGGCCCAAGGTAGAAGCAGAGCCTAAGGTGTAAATTATCGATAGTCCATATCTCGGAAACTATAAGAGATAATGCAATTTGGCAACCGGCAATGTAATTAGCATGCCGAATATTACTTGGAATGTGAATTGGAACGAAATCGCCAATAGATAAGACCATTTTACAAATTGGGCCCAAGTTAGAAGCAGAGCTTAAGGTGTAAATTATTGATAGTCCATATCTCGGAAACTATAAGAGATAATGCAATTTCGCAACCGGCAATGTGATTAGCATGCCGAATATCACTTGGAATGTGAATTGGGACGAAATCGCCAATAGATAAGACCATTTTACAATTTGGGCCCAAGTTAGAAGCAGAGCCTAAGGTGTAAATTATCGATAGTCCATATCTCGGAAACTATAAGAGATAATGCAATTTGGCAATCGGCAATGTAATTAGCATGCCGAATATTACTTGGAATGTGAATTGGAACGAAATCGCCAATAGATAAGACCATTTTACAATTTGGGCCCAAGTTAGAAGCAGAGCCTAAGGTGTAAATTATCGATAGTCCATATCTCGGAAACTATAAGAGATAATGCAATTTGGCAACCGGCAATGTAATTAGCATGCCGAATATTACTTGGAATGTGAATTGGAACGAAATCGCCAATAGATAAGACCATTTTACAATTTGGGCCCAAGTTAGAAGCAGAGCCTAAGGTGTAAATTATCGATAGTCCATATCTCGGAAACTATAAGAGATAATGCAATTTCGCAACCGGCAATGTAATTAGCGTGCCGAATATTACTTGGAGTGTGAATTGGAACGAAATCGCCAATAGATAAGACCATTTTATAATTTGGGCCCAAGTTAGAAGCAGAACCTAAGGTGTAAATTATCGATAGTCCATATCTCGGAAACTATAAGAGATAATGCAATTTCGCAACCGGCAATGTAATTAGCATGCCGAATATCACTTGGAATGTGAATTGGGACGAAATCGCCAATAGATAAGACCATTTTACAATTTGGGCCCAAGTTAGAAGCAGAGCCTAAGGTGTAAATTATCGATAGTCCATATCTCGGAAACTATAAGAGATAATGCAATTTGGCAATCGGCAATGTAATTAGCATGCCGAATATTACTTGGAATGTGAATTGGAACGAAATCGCCAATAGATAAGACCATTTTACAATTTGGGCCCAAGTTAGAAGCAGAGCCTAAGGTGTAAATTATCGATAGTCCATATCTCGGAAACTATAAGAGATAATGCAATTTGGCAACCGGCAATGTAATTAGCATGCCGAATATTACTTGGAATGTGAATTGGAACGAAATCGCCAATAGATAAGACCATTTTACAATTTGGGCCCAAGTTAGAAGCAGAGCCTAAGGTGTAAATTATCGATAGTCCATATCTCGGAAACTATAAGAGATAATGCAATTTGGCAACCGGCAATGTAATTAGCATGCCGAATATTACTTGGAATGTGAATTGGAACGAAATCGCCAATAGATAAGACCATTTTACAATTTGGGCCCAAGTTAGAAGCAGAGCCTAAGGTGTAAATTATCGATAGTCCATATCTCGGAAACTATAAGAGATAATGCAATTTCGCAACCGGCAATGTAATTAGCGTGCCGAATATTACTTGGAGTGTGAATTGGAACGAAATCGCCAATAGATAAGACCATTTTATAATTTGGGCCCAAGTTAGAAGCAGAGCCTAAGGTGTAAATTATCGATAGTCCATATCTCGGAAACTATAAGAGATAATGCAATTTCGCAACCGGCAATGTAATTAGCATGCCGAATATCACTTGGAATGTGAATTGGGACGAAATCGCCAATAGATAAGACCATTTTACAATTTGGGCCCAAGTTAGAAGCAGAGCCTAAGGTGTAAATTATCGATAGTCCATATCTCGGAAACTATAAGAGATAATGCAATTTGGCAATCGGCAATGTAATTAGCATGCCGAATATTACTTGGAATGTGAATTGGAACGAAATCGCCAATAGATAAGACCATTTTACAATTTGGGCCCAAGTTAGAAGCAGAGCCTAAGGTGTAAATTATCGATAGTCCATATCTCGGAAACTATAAGAGATAATGCAATTTGGCAACCGGCAATGTAATTAGCATGCCGAATATTACTTGGAATGTGAATTGGAACGAAATCGCCAATAGATAAGACCATTTTACAATTTGGGCCCAAGTTAGAAGCAGAGCCTAAGGTGTAAATTATCGATAGTCCATATCTCGGAAACTATAAGAGATAATGCAATTTGGCAACCGGCAATGTAATTAGCATGCCGAATATTACTTGGAATGTGAATTGGAACGAAATCGCCAATAGATAAGACCATTTTACAAATTGGGCCCAAGTTAGAAGCAGAGCTTAAGGTGTAAATTATTGATAGTCCATATCTCGGAAACTATAAGAGATAATGCAATTTCGCAACCGGCAATGTGATTAGCATGCCGAATATCACTTGGAATGTGAATTGGGACGAAATCGCCAATAGATAAGACCATTTTACAATTTGGGCCCAAGTTAGAAGCAGAGCCTAAGGTGTAAATTATCGATAGTCCATATCTCGGAAACTATAAGAGATAATGCAATTTGGCAATCGGCAATGTAATTAGCATGCCGAATATTACTTGGAATGTGAATTGGAACGAAATCGCCAATAGATAAGACCATTTTACAATTTGGGCCCAAGTTAGAAGCAGAGCCTAAGGTGTAAATTATCGATAGTCCATATCTCGGAAACTATAAGAGATAATGCAATTTGGCAACCGGCAATGTAATTAGCATGCCGAATATTACTTGGAATGTGAATTGGAACGAAATCGCCAATAGATAAGACCATTTTACAATTTGGGCCCAAGTTAGAAGCAGAGCCTAAGGTGTAAATTATCGATAGTCCATATCTCGGAAACTATAAGAGATAATGCAATTTCGCAACCGGCAATGTAATTAGCGTGCCGAATATTACTTGGAGTGTGAATTGGAACGAAATCGCCAATAGATAAGACCATTTTATAATTTGGGCCCAAGTTAGAAGCAGAACCTAAGGTGTAAATTATCGATAGTCCATATCTCGGAAACTATAAGAGATAATGCAATTTCGCAACCGGCAATGTAATTAGCATGCCGAATATCACTTGGAATGTGAATTGGGACGAAATCGCCAATAGATAAGACCATTTTACAATTTGGGCCCAAGTTAGAAGCAGAGCCTAAGGTGTAAATTATCGATAGTCCATATCTCGGAAACTATAAGAGATAATGCAATTTGGCAATCGGCAATGTAATTAGCATGCCGAATATTACTTGGAATGTGAATTGGAACGAAATCGCCAATAGATAAGACCATTTTACAATTTGGGCCCAAGTTAGAAGCAGAGCCTAAGGTGTAAATTATCGATAGTCCATATCTCGGAAACTATAAGAGATAATGCAATTTGGCAACCGGCAATGTAATTAGCATGCCGAATATTACTTGGAATGTGAATTGGAACGAAATCGCCAATAGATAAGACCATTTTACAATTTGGGCCCAAGTTAGAAGCAGAGCCTAAGGTGTAAATTATCGATAGTCCATATCTCGGAAACTATAAGAGATAATGCAATTTGGCAACCGGCAATGTAATTAGCATGCCGAATATTACTTGGAATGTGAATTGGAACGAAATCGCCAATAGATAAGACCATTTTACAATTTGGGCCCAAGTTAGAAGCAGAGCCTAAGGTGTAAATTATCGATAGTCCATATCTCGGAAACTATAAGAGATAATGCAATTTCGCAACCGGCAATGTAATTAGCGTGCCGAATATTACTTGGAGTGTGAATTGGAACGAAATCGCCAATAGATAAGACCATTTTATAATTTGGGCCCAAGTTAGAAGCAGAGCCTAAGGTGTAAATTATCGATAGTCCATATCTCGGAAACTATAAGAGATAATGCAATTTCGCAACCGGCAATGTAATTAGCATGCCGAATATCACTTGGAATGTGAATTGGGACGAAATCGCCAATAGATAAGACCATTTTACAATTTGGGCCCAAGTTAGAAGCAGAGCCTAAGGTGTAAATTATCGATAGTCCATATCTCGGAAACTATAAGAGATAATGCAATTTGGCAATCGGCAATGTAATTAGCATGCCGAATATTACTTGGAATGTGAATTGGAACGAAATCGCCAATAGATAAGACCATTTTACAATTTGGGCCCAAGTTAGAAGCAGAGCCTAAGGTGTAAATTATCGATAGTCCATATCTCGGAAACTATAAGAGATAATGCAATTTGGCAACCGGCAATGTAATTAGCATGCCGAATATTACTTGGAATGTGAATTGGAACGAAATCGCCAATAGATAAGACCATTTTACAATTTGGGCCCAAGTTAGAAGCAGAGCCTAAGGTGTAAATTATCGATAGTCCATATCTCGGAAACTATAAGAGATAATGCAATTTGGCAACCGGCAATGTAATTAGCATGCCGAATATTACTTGGAATGTGAATTGGAACGAAATCGCCAATAGATAAGACCATTTTACAATTTGGGCCCAAGTTAGAAGCAGAGCCTAAGGTGTAAATTATTGATAGTCCATATCTCGGAAACTATAAGAGATAATGCAATTTCGCAACCGGCAATATAATTAGCATGCCGAATATCACTTGGAATGTGAATTGGGACGAAATCGCCAATAGATAAGACCATTTTACAATTTGGGCCCAAGTTAGAAGCAGAGCCTAAGGTGTAAATTATCGATAGTCCATATCTCGGAAACTATACGAGATAATGCAATTTGGCAACCGGCAATGTAATTAGCATGCCGAATATTACTTGGAATGTGAATTGGAACGAAATCGCCAATAGATAAGACCATTTTACAATTTGGGCCCAAGTTAGAAGCAGAGCCTAAGGTGTAAATTATCGATAGTCCATATCTCGGAAACTATAAGAGATAATGCAATTTGGCAACCGGCAATGCAATTAGCATGCCGAATATTACTTGGAATGTGAATTGGAACGAAATCGCCAATAGGTAAGACCATTTTACAATTTGGGCCCAAGTTAGAAGCAGAGCCTAAGGTGTAAATTATCGATAGTCCATATCTCGGAAACTATAAGAGATAATTCAATTTGGCAACCGGCAATGTAATTAGCATGCCGAATATTACTTGGAATGTGAATTGGAACGAAATCGCCAATAGATAAGACCATTTTACAATTTGGGCCCAAGTTAGAAGCAGAGCCTAAGGTGTAAATTATCGATAGTCCATATCTCGGAAACTATAAGAGATAATGCAATTTGGCAACCGGCAATGTAATTAGCATGCCGAATATTACTTGGAATGTGAATTGGAACGAAATCGCCAATAGATAAGACCATTTTACAATTTGGGCCCAAGTTAGAAGCAGAGCCTAAGGTGTAAATTATCGATAGTCCATATCTCGGAAACTATAAGAGATAATGCAATTTGGCAACCGGCAATGTAATTAGCATGCTGAATATTACTTGGAATGTGAATTGGAACGAAATCGCCAAAAGATAAGGCCATTTTACAATTTGGGCCCAAGTTAGAAGCAGAGCCTATGGTGTAAATTATCGATAGTCCATATCTCGGAAACTATAAGAGATAATGCAATTTGGCAACCGGCAATGTAATTAGCATGCCGAATATTACTTGGAATGTGAATTGGAACGAAATCGCCAATAGATAAGACCATTTTTAAATTATCTATAGTCCATATCTCGGAAACTATAAGAGATAATGCAATTTGGCAACCGGCAATGTAATTAGCATGCCGAATATTACTTGGAATGTGAATAGGAACGAAATCGCCTATAGATAAGACCATTTTACAATTTGGGCCCAAGTTAGAAGCAGAGCCTAAGGTGTAAATTATCGATAGTCCATATCTCGGAAACTATAAGAGATAATGCAATTTGGCAACCGGCAATGTAATTAGCATGCCGAATATTACTTGGAATGTGAATAGGAACGAAATCGCCAATAGGTAAGACCATTTTACAATTTGGGCCCAAGTTAGAAGCAGAGCCTAAGGTGTAAATTATCGATAGTCCATATCTCGGAAACTATAAGAGATAATTCAATTTGGCAACCGGCAATGTAATTAGCATGCCGAATATTACTTGGAATGTGAATTGGAACGAAATCGCCAATAGATAAGACCATTTTACAATTTGGGCCCAAGTTAGAAGCAGAGCCTAAGGTGTAAATTATCGATAGTCCATATCTCGGAAACTATATGAGATAATGCAATTTGGCAACCGGCAATGTAATTAGCATGCCGAATATTACTTGGAATGTGAATTGGAACGAAATCGCCAATAGATAAGACCATTTTACAATTTGGGCCCAAGTTAGAAGCAGAGCCTAAGGTGTAAATTATCGTTAGTCCATATCTCGGAAACTATAAGAGATAATGCAATTTGGCAACCGGCAATGTAATTAGCATGCCGAATATTACTTGGAATGTGAATTGGAACGAAATCGCCAATAGGTAAGACCATTTTACAATTTGGGCCCAAGTTAGAAGCAGAGCCTAAGGTGTAAATTATCGATAGTCCATATCTCGGAAACTATAAGAGATAATTCAATTTGGCAACCGGCAATGTAATTAGCATGCCGAATATTACTTGGAATGTGAATTGGAACGAAATCGCCAATAGATAAGACCATTTTACAATTTGGGCAAAAGATAGAAGCAGAGCCTAAGGTGTAAATTATCGATAGTCCATATCTCGGAAACTATAAGAGATAATGCAATTTGGCAACCGGCAATGTAATTAGCATGCCGAATATTACTTGGAATGTGAATTGGAACGAAATCGCCAATAGATAAGACCATTTTACAATTTGGGCCCAAGTTAGAAGCAGAGCCTAAGGTGTAAATTATCGATAGTCCATATCTCGGAAACTATAAGAGATAATGCAATTTGGCAACCGGCAATGTAATTAGCATGCCGAATATTACTTGGAATGTGAATTGGAACGAAATCGCCAATAGATAAGACCATTTTACAATTTGGGCCCAAGTTAAAAGCAGAGCCTAAGGTGTAAATTATCGATAGTCCATATCTCGGAAACTATAAGAGATAATGCAATTTCGCAACCGGCAATGTAATTAGCATGCCGAATATTACTTGGAGTGTGAATTGGAACGAAATCGCCAATAGATAAGACCATTTTACAATTTGGGCCCAAGTTAGAAGCAGAGCCTAAGGTGTAAATTATCGATAGTCCATATCTCGGAAACTATAAGAGATAATGCAATTTGGCAACCGGCAATGTAATTAGCATGCCGAATATTACTTGGAATGTGAATTGGAACGAAATCGCCAATAGATAAGATCATTTTACAATTTGGGCCCAAGTTAGAAGCAGAGCCTAAGGTGTAAATTATCGATAGTCCATATCTCGGAAACTATAAGAGATAATGCAATTTCGCAACCGTCAATGTAATTAGCATGCCGAATATCACTTGGAATGTGAATTGGGACGAAATCGCCAATAGATAAGACCATTTTACAATTTGGGCCCAAGTTAGAAGCAGAGCCTAAGGTGTAAATTATCGATAGTCCATATCTCGGAAACTATAAGAGATAATGCAATTTGGCAACCGGCAATGTAATTAGCATGCCGAATATTACTTGGAATGTGAATTGGAACGAAATCGCCAATAGGTAAGACCATTTTACAATTTGGGCCCAAGTTAGAAGCAGAGCCTAAGGTGTAAATTATCGATAGTCCATATCTCGGAAACTATAAGATATAATTCAATTTGGCAACCGGCAATGTAATTAGCATGCCGAATATTACTTGGAATGTGAATTGGAACGAAATCGCCAATAGATAAGACCATTTTACAATTTGGGCCCAAGCTAGAAGCAGAGCCTAAGGTGTAAATTATCGATAGTCCATATCTCGGAAACTATAAGAGATAATGCAATTTGGCAACCGGCAATGTAATTAGCATGCCGAATATTACTTGGAATGTGAATTGGAACGAAATCGCCAATAGATAAGACCATTTTACAATTTGGGCCCAAGTTAGAAGCAGAGCCTAAGGTATAAATTATCGATAGTCCATATCTCGGAAACTATAAGAGATAATGCAATTTGGCAACCGGCAATGTAATTAGCATGCCGAATATTACTTGGAATGTGAATTGGAACGAAATCGCCAAAAGATAAGACCATTTTACAATTTGGGCCCAAGTTAGAAGCAGAGCCTATGGTGTAAATTATCGATAGTCCATATCTCGGAAACTATAAGAGATAATGCAATTTGGCAACCGGCAATGTAATTAGCATGCCGAATATTACTTGGAATGTGAATTGGAACGAAATCTCCAATAGATAAGACCATTTTACAATTTGGGCCCAAGTTAGAAGCAGAGCCTAAGGTGTAAATTATCGATAGTCCATATCTCGGAAACTATAAGAGATAATGCAATTTGGCAACCGGCAATGTAATTAGCATGCCGAATATTACTTGGAATGTGAATTGGAACGAAATCGCCAATAGATAAGATCATTTTACAATTTGGGCCCAAGTTAGAAGCAGAGCCTAAGGTGTAAATTATCGATAGTCCATATCTCGGAAACTATAAGAGATAATGCAATTTGGCAACCGGCAATGTAATTAGCATGCCGAATATTACTTGGAATGTGAATTGCAACGAAATCGCCAATAGATAAGACCATTTTACAATTTGGGCTCAAGTTAGAAGCAGAGCCTAAGGTGTAAATTATCGATAGTCCATATCTCGGAAACTATAAGAGATAATGCAATTTGGCAACCGGCAATGTAATTAGCATGCCGAATATTACTTGGAATGTTAATTGGAACGAAATCGCCAATAGATAAGACCATTTTACAATTTGGGCCCAAGTTAGAAGCAGAGCCTAAGGTGTAAATTATTGATAGTCCATATCTCGGAAACTATAAGAGATAATGCAATTTCGCAACCGGCAATGTAATTAGCATGCCGAATATCACTTGGAATGTGAATTGGGACGAAATCGCCAATAGATAAGACCATTTTACAATTTGGGCCCAAGTTAGAAGCAGAGCCTAAGGTGTAAATTATCGATAGTCCATATCTCGGAAACTATAAGAGATAATGCAATTTGGCAACCGGCAATGTAATTAGCATGCCGAATATTACTTGGAATGTGAATTGGAACGAAATCGCCAATAGATAAGACCATTTTACAATTTGGGCCCAAATTAGAAGCAGAGCCTAAGGTGTAAATTATCGATAGTCCATATCTCGGAAACTATAAGAGATAATGCAATTTCGCAACCGGCAATGTAATTAGCATGCCGAATATTACTTGGAGTGTGAATTGGAACGAAATCGCCAATAGATAAGATCATTTTACAATTTGGGCCCAAGTTAGAAGCAGAGCCTAAGGTGTAAATTATCGATAGTCCATATCTCGGAAACTATAAGAGATAATGCAATTTGGCAACCGGCAATGTAATTAGCATGCCGAATATTACTTGGAATGTGAATTGGAACGAAATCGCCAATAGATAAGACCATTTTACAATTTGGGCCCAAGTTAGAAGCAGAGCCTAAGGTGTAAATTATCGATAGTCCATATCTCGGAAACTATAAGAGATAATGCAATTTGGCAACCGGCAATGTAATTAGCATGCCGAATATTACTTGGAATGTGAATTGCAACGAAATCGCCAATAGATAAGACCATTTTACAATTTGGGCCCAAGTTAGAAGCAGAGCCTAAGGTGTAAATTATCGATAGTCCATATCTCGGAAACTATAAGAGATAATGCAATTTGGCAACCGGCAATGTAATTAGCATGCCGAATATTACTTGGAATGTGAATTGTAACGAAATCGCCAATAGATATGACCATTTTACAATTTGGGCCCAAGTTAGAAGCAGAGCCTAAGGTGTAAATTATTGATAGTCCATATCTCGGAAACTATAAGAGATAATGCAATTTGGCAACCGGCAATGTAATTAGCATGCCGAATATTACTTGGAATGTGAATTGGAACGAAATCGCCAATAGATAAGACCATTTTACAATTTGGGCCCAAGTTAGAAGCAGAGCCTAAGGTGTACATTATCGATAGTCCATATCTCGGAAACTATAAGAGATAATGCAATTTGGCAACCGGCAATGTAATTAGCATGCCGAATATTACTTGGAATGTGAATTGGAACGAAATCGCCAATAGATAAGACCATTTTACAATTTGGGCCCAAGTTAGAAGCAGAGCCTAAGGTGTAAATTATCGATAGTCCATATCTCGGAAACTATAAGAGATAATGCAATTTCGCAACCGGCAATGTAATTAGCATGCCGAATATTACTTGGAGTGTGAATTGGAACGAAATCGCCAATAGATAAGACCATTTTACAATTTGGGCCCAAGTTAGAAGCAGAGCCTAAGGTGTAAATTATCGATAGTCCATATCTCGGAAACTATAAGAGATAATGCAATTTGGCAACCGGCAATGTAATTAGCATGCCGAATATTACTTGGAATGTGAATTGGAACAAAATCGCCAATAGATAAGACCATTTTACAATTTGGGCCCAAGTTAGAAGCAGAGCCTAAGGTGTAAATTATCGATAGTCCATATCTCGGAAACTATAAGAGATAATGCAATTTCGCAACCGGCAATGTAATTAGCATGCCGAATATTACTTGGAGTGTGAATTGGAACGAAATCGCCAATAGATAAGACCATTTTACAATTTGGGCCCAAGTTAGAAGCAGAGCCTAAGGTGTAAATTATCGATAGTCCATATCTCGGAAACTATAAGAGATAATGCAATTTGGCAACCGGCAATGTAATTAGCATGCCGAATATTACTTGGAATGTGAATTGGAACGAAATCGCCAATAGATAAGACCATTTTACAATTTGGGCCCAAGTTAGAAGCAGAGCCTAAGGTGTAAATTATCGATAGTCCATATCTCGGAAACTATAAGAGATAATGCAATTTGGCAACCGGCAATGTAATTAGCATGCCGAATATTACTTGGACTGTGAATTGGAACGAAATCGCCAATAGATAAGACCATTTTACAATTTGGGCCCAAGTTAGAAGCAGAGCCTAAGGTGTAAATTATCGATAGTCCATATCTCGGAAACTATAAGAGATAATGCAATTTCGCAACCGGCAATGTAATTAGCATGCCGAATATTACTTGGAGTGTGAATTGGAACGAAATCGCCAATAGATAAGACCATTTTACAATTTGGGCCCAAGTTAGAAGCAGAGCCTAAGGTGTAAATTATCGATAGTCCATATCTCGGAAACTATAAGAGATAATGCAATTTGGCAACCGGCAATGTAATTAGCATGACGAATATTACTTGGAATGTGAATTGGAACGAAATCGCCAATAGATAAGACCATTTTACAATTTGGGCCCAAGTTAGAAGCAGAGCCTAAGGTGTAAATTATCGATAGTCCATATCTCGGAAACTATAAGAGATAATGCAATTTCGCAACCGGCAATGTAATTAGCATGCCGAATATTACTTGGAGTGTGAATTGGAACGAAATCGCCAATAGATAAGACCATTTTACAATTTGGGCCCAAGTTAGAAGCAGAGCCTATGGTGTAAATTATCGATAGTCCATATCTCGGAAACTATAAGAGATAATGCAATTTGGCAACCGGCAATGTAATTAGCATGCCGAATATTACTTGGAATGTGAATTGGAACGAAATCGCCAATAGATAAGACCATTTTACAATTTGGGCCCAAGTTAGAAGCAGAGCCTAAGGTGTAAATTATCGATAGTCCATATCTCGGAAACTATAAGAGATAATGCAATTTGGCAACCGGCAATGTAATTAGCATGCTGAATATTACTTGGAATGTGAATTGGAACGAAATCGCCAAAAGATAAGGCCATTTTACAATTTGGGCCCAAGTTAGAAGCAGAGCCTATGGTGTAAATTATCGATAGTCCATATCTCGGAAACTATAAGAGATAATGCAATTTGGCAACCGGCAATGTAATTAGCATGCCGAATATTACTTGGAATGTGAATTGGAACGAAATCGCCAATAGATAAGACCATTTTACAATTTGTGCCCAAGTTAGAAGCAGAGCCTAAGGTGTAAATTATCGATAGTCCATATCTCGGAAACTATAAGAGATAATGCAATTTGGCAATCGGCAATGTAATTAGCATGCCGAATATTACTTGGAATGTGAATTGGAACGAAATCGCCAATAGATAAGACCATTTTACAATTTGGGCCCAAGTTAGAAGCAGAGCCTAAGGTGTAAATTATCGATAGTCCATATCTCGGAAACTATAAGAGATAATGCAATTTGGCAACCGGCAATGTAATTAGCATGCCGAATATTACTTGGAATGTGAATTGGAACGAAATCGCCAATAGGTAAGACCATTTTACAATTTGGGCCCAAGTTAGAAGCAGAGCCTAAGGTGTAAATTATCGATAGTCCATATCTCGGAAACTATAAGAGATAATTCAATTTGGCAACCGGCAATGTAATTATCATGCCGAATATTACTTGGAATGTGAATTGGAACGAAATCGCCAATAGATAAGTCCATTTTACAATTTGGGCCCAAGTTAGAAGCAGAGCCTAAGGTGTAAATTATCGATAGTCCATATCTCGGAAACTATAAGAGATAATGCAACTTGGCAACCGGCAATGTAATTAGCATGACGAATATTACTTGGAATGTGAATTGGAACGAAATCGCCAATAGATAAGACCATTTTACAATTTGGGCCCAAGTTAGAAGCAGAGCCTAAGGTGTAAATTATCGATAGTCCATATCTCGGAAACTATAAGAGATAATGCAATTTCGCAACCGGCAATGTAATTAGCAGGCCGAATATTACTTGGAGTGTGAATTGGAACGAAATCGCCAATAGATAAGACCATTTTACAATTTGGGCCCAAGTTAGAAGCAGAGCCTATGGTGTAAATTATCGATAGTCCATATCTCGGAAACTATAAGAGATAATGCAATTTGGCAACCGGCAATGTAATTAGCATGCCGAATATTACTTGGAATGTGAATTGGAACGAAATCGCCAATAGATAAGACCATTTTACAATTTGGGCCCAAGTTAGAAGCAGAGCCTAAGGTGTAAATTATCGATAGTCCATATCTCGGAAACTATAAGAGATAATGCAATTTGGCAACCGGCAATGTAATTAGCATGCTGAATATTACTTGGAATGTGAATTGGAACGAAATCGCCAAAAGATAAGGCCATTTTACAATTTGGGCCCAAGTTAGAAGCAGAGCCTATGGTGTAAATTATCGATAGTCCATATCTCGGAAACTATAAGAGATAATGCAATTTGGCAACCGGCAATGTAATTAGCATGCCGAATATTACTTGGAATGTGAATTGGAACGAAATCGCCAATAGATAAGACCATTTTACAATTTGGGCCCAAGTTAGAAGCAGAGCCTAAGGTGTAAATTATCGATAGTCCATATCTCGGAAACTATAAGAGATAATGCAATTTGGCAACCGGCAATGTAATTAGCATGCCGAATATTACTTGGAATGTGAATTGGAACGAAATCGCCAATAGATAAGACCGTTTTACAATTTGGGCCCAAGTTAGAAGCAGAGCCTAAGGTGTAAATTATCGATAGTCCATATCTCGGAAACTATAAGAGATAATGCAATTTGGCAACCGGCAATGTAATTAGCATACCGAATATTACTTGGAATGTGAATTGGAACGAAATCGCCAATAGGTAAGACCATTTTACAATTTGGGCCCAAGTTAGAAGCAGAGCCTAAGGTGTAAATTATCGATAGTCCATATCTCGGAAACTATAAGAGATAATTCAATTTGGCAACCGGCAATGTAATTATCATGCCGAATATTACTTGGAATGTGAATTGGAACGAAATCGCCAATAGATAAGACCATTTTACAATTTGGGCCCAAGTTAGAAGCAGAGCCTAAGGTGTAAATTATCGATAGTCCATATCTCGGAAACTATAAGAGATAATGCAATTTGGCAACCGGCAATGTAATTAGCATGCCGAATATTACTTGGAATGTGAATAGGAACGAAATCGCCAATAGGTAAGACCATTTTACAATTTGGGCCCAAGTTAGAAGCAGAGCCTAAGGTGTAAATTATCGATAGTCCATATCTCGGAAACTATAAGAGATAATTCAATTTGGCAACCGGCAATGTAATTAGCATGCCGAATATTACTTGGAATGTGAATTGGAACGAAATCGCCAATAGATAAGACCATTTTACAATTTGGGCCCAAGTTAGAAGCAGAGCCTAAGGTGTAAATTATCGATAGTCCATATCTCGGAAACTATATGAGATAATGCAATTTGGCAACCGGCAATGTAATTAGCATGCCGAATATTACTTGGAATGTGAATTGGAACGAAATCGCCAATAGATAAGACCATTTTACAATTTGGGCCCAAGTTAGAAGCAGAGCCTAAGGTGTAAATTATCGTTAGTCCATATCTCGGAAACTATAAGAGATAATGCAATTTGGCAACCGGCAATGTAATTAGCATGCCGAATATTACTTGGAATGTGAATTGGAACGAAATCGCCAATAGGTAAGACCATTTTACAATTTGGGCCCAAGTTAGAAGCAGAGCCTAAGGTGTAAATTATCGATAGTCCATATCTCGGAAACTATAAGAGATAATTCAATTTGGCAACCGGCAATGTAATTAGCATGCCGAATATTACTTGGAATGTGAATTGGAACGAAATCGCCAATAGATAAGACCATTTTACAATTTGGGCAAAAGATAGAAGCAGAGCCTAAGGTGTAAATTATCGATAGTCCATATCTCGGAAACTATAAGAGATAATGCAATTTGGCAACCGGCAATGTAATTAGCATGCCGAATATTACTTGGAATGTGAATTGGAACGAAATCGCCAATAGATAAGACCATTTTACAATTTGGGCCCAAGTTAGAAGCAGAGCCTAAGGTGTAAATTATCGATAGTCCATATCTCGGAAACTATAAGAGATAATGCAATTTGGCAACCGGCAATGTAATTAGCATGCCGAATATTACTTGGAATGTGAATTGGAACGAAATCGCCAATAGATAAGACCATTTTACAATTTGGGCCCAAGTTAGAAGCAGAGCCTAAGGTGTAAATTATCGATAGTCCATATCTCGGAAACTATAAGAGATAATGCAATTTCGCAACCGGCAATGTAATTAGCATGCCGAATATTACTTGGAGTGTGAATTGGAACGAAATCGCCAATAGATAAGACCATTTTACAATTTGGGCCCAAGTTAGAAGCAGAGCCTAAGGTGTAAATTATCGATAGTCCATATCTCGGAAACTATAAGAGATAATGCAATTTGGCAACCGGCAATGTAATTAGCATGCCGAATATTACTTGGAATGTGAATTGGAACGAAATCGCCAATAGATAAGATCATTTTACAATTTGGGCCCAAGTTAGAAGCAGAGCCTAAGGTGTAAATTATCGATAGTCCATATCTCGGAAACTATAAGAGATAATGCAATTTCGCAACCGTCAATGTAATTAGCATGCCGAATATCACTTGGAATGTGAATTGGGACGAAATCGCCAATAGATAAGACCATTTTACAATTTGGGCCCAAGTTAGAAGCAGAGCCCAAGGTGTAAATTATCGATAGTCCATATCTCGGAAACTATAAGAGATAATGCAATTTGGCAACCGGCAATGTAATTAGCATGCCGAATATTACTTGGAATGTGAATTGGAACGAAATCGCCAATAGATAAGACCATTTTACAATTTGGGCCCAAGCTAGAAGCAGAGCCTAAGGTGTAAATTATCGATAGTCCATATCTCGGAAACTATAAGAGATAATGCAATTTGGCAACCGGCAATGTAATTAGCATGCCGAATATTACTTGGAATGTGAATTGGAACGAAATCGCCAATAGATAAGACCATTTTACAATTTGGGCCCAAGTTAGAAGCAGAGCCTAAGGTGTAAATTATCGATAGTCCATATCTCGGAAACTATAAGATATAATTCAATTTGGCAACCGGCAATGTAATTAGCATGCCGAATATTACTTGGAATGTGAATTGGAACGAAATCGCCAATAGATAAGACCATTTTACAATTTGGGCCCAAGCTAGAAGCAGAGCCTAAGGTGTAAATTATCGATAGTCCATATCTCGGAAACTATAAGAGATAATGCAATTTGGCAACCGGCAATGTAATTAGCATGCCGAATATTACTTGGAATGTGAATTGGAACGAAATCGCCAATAGATAAGACCATTTTACAATTTGGGCCCAAGTTAGAAGCAGAGCCTAAGGTATAAATTATCGATAGTCCATATCTCGGAAACTATAAGAGATAATGCAATTTGGCAACCGGCAATGTAATTAGCATGCCGAATATTACTTGGAATGTGAATTGGAACGAAATCGCCAAAAGATAAGACCATTTTACAATTTGGGCCCAAGTTAGAAGCAGAGCCTATGGTGTAAATTATCGATAGTCCATATCTCGGAAACTATAAGAGATAATGCAATTTGGCAACCGGCAATGTAATTAGCATGCCGAATATTACTTGGAATGTGAATTGGAACGAAATCTCCAATAGATAAGACCATTTTACAATTTGGGCCCAAGTTAGAAGCAGAGCCTAAGGTGTAAATTATCGATAGTCCATATCTCGGAAACTATAAGAGATAATGCAATTTGGCAACCGGCAATGTAATTAGCATGCCGAATATTACTTGGAATGTGAATTGGAACGAAATCGCCAATAGATAAGATCATTTTACAATTTGGGCCCAAGTTAGAAGCAGAGCCTAAGGTGTAAATTATCGATAGTCCATATCTCGGAAACTATAAGAGATAATGCAATTTGGCAACCGGCAATGTAATTAGCATGCCGAATATTACTTGGAATGTGAATTGCAACGAAATCGCCAATAGATAAGACCATTTTACAATTTGGGCTCAAGTTAGAAGCAGAGCCTAAGGTGTAAATTATCGATAGTCCATATCTCGGAAACTATAAGAGATAATGCAATTTGGCAACCGGCAATGTAATTAGCATGCCGAATATTACTTGGAATGTTAATTGGAACGAAATCGCCAATAGATAAGACCATTTTACAATTTGGGCCCAAGTTAGAAGCAGAGCCTAAGGTGTAAATTATTGATAGTCCATATCTCGGAAACTATAAGAGATAATGCAATTTCGCTACCGGCAATGTAATTAGCATGCCGAATATCACTTGGAATGTGAATTGGGACGAAATCGCCAATAGATAAGACCATTTTACAATTTGGGCCCAAGTTAGAAGCAGAGCCTAAGGTGTAAATTATCGATAGTCCATATCTCGGAAACTATAAGAGATAATGCAATTTGGCAACCGGCAATGTAATTAGCATGCCGAATATTACTTGGAATGTGAATTGGAACGAAATCGCCAATAGATAAGACCATTTTACAATTTGGGCCCAAGTTAGAAGCAGAGCCTAAGGTGTAAATTATCGATAGTCCATATCTCGGAAACTATAAGAGATAATGCAATTTGGCAACCGGCAATGTAATTAGCATGCCGAATATTACTTGGAATGTGAATTGGAACGAAATCGCCAATGGATAAGACCATTTTACAATTTGGGCCCAAGTTAGAAGCAGAGCCTAAGGTGTAAATTATCGATAGTCCATATCTCGGAAACTATAAGAGATAATGCAATTTCGCAACCGGCAATGTAATTAGCATGCCGAATATTACTTGGAGTGTGAATTGGAACGAAATCGCCAATAGATAAGATCATTTTACAATTTGGGCCCAAGTTAGAAGCAGAGCCTAAGGTGTAAATTATCGATAGTCCATATCTCGGAAACTATAAGAGATAATGCAATTTGGCAACCGGCAATGTAATTAGCATGCCGAATATTACTTGGAATGTGAATTGGAACGAAATCGCCAATAGATAAGACCATTTTACAATTTGGGCCCAAGTTAGAAGCAGAGCCTAAGGTGTAAATTATCGATAGTCCATATCTCGGAAACTATAAGAGATAATGCAATTTGGCAACCGGCAATGTAATTAGCATGCCGAATATTACTTGGAATGTGAATTGCAACGAAATCGCCAATAGATAAGACCATTTTACAATTTGGGCCCAAGTTAGAAGCAGAGCCTAAGGTGTAAATTATCGATAGTCCATATCTCGGAAACTATAAGAGATAATGCAATTTGGCAACCGGCAATGTAATTAGCATGCCGAATATTACTTGGAATGTGAATTGTAACGAAATCGCCAATAGATATGACCATTTTACAATTTGGGCCCAAGTTAGAAGCAGAGCCTAAGGTGTAAATTATTGATAGTCCATATCTCGGAAACTATAAGAGATAATGCAATTTGGCAACCGGCAATGTAATTAGCATGCCGAATATTACTTGGAATGTGAATTGGAACGAAATCGCCAATAGATAAGACCATTTTACAATTTGGGCCCAAGTTAGAAGCAGAGCCTAAGGTGTACATTATCGATAGTCCATATCTCGGAAACTATAAGAGATAATGCAATTTGGCAACCGGCAATGTAATTAGCATGCCGAATATTACTTGGAATGTGAATTGGAACGAAATCGCCAATAGATAAGACCATTTTACAATTTGGGCCCAAGTTAGAAGCAGAGCCTAAGGTGTAAATTATCGATAGTCCATATCTCGGAAACTATAAGAGATAATGCAATTTCGCAACCGGCAATGTAATTAGCATGCCGAATATTACTTGGAGTGTGAATTGGAACGAAATCGCCAATAGATAAGACCATTTTACAATTTGGGCCCAAGTTAGAAGCAGAGCCTAAGGTGTAAATTATCGATAGTCCATATCTCGGAAACTATAAGAGATAATGCAATTTGGCAACCGGCAATGTAATTAGCATGCCGAATATTACTTGGAATGTGAATTGGAACAAAATCGCCAATAGATAAGACCATTTTACAATTTGGGCCCAAGTTAGAAGCAGAGCCTAAGGTGTAAATTATCGATAGTCCATATCTCGGAAACTATAAGAGATAATGCAATTTCGCAACCGGCAATGTAATTAGCATGCCGAATATTACTTGGAGTGTGAATTGGAACGAAATCGCCAATAGATAAGACCATTTTACAATTTGGGCCCAAGTTAGAAGCAGAGCCTAAGGTGTAAATTATCGATAGTCCATATCTCGGAAACTATAAGAGATAATGCAATTTGGCAACCGGCAATGTAATTAGCATGCCGAATATTACTTGGAATGTGAATTGGAACGAAATCGCCAATAGATAAGACCATTTTACAATTTGGGCCCAAGTTAGAAGCAGAGCCTAAGGTGTAAATTATCGATAGTCCATATCTCGGAAACTATAAGAGATAATGCAATTTGGCAACCGGCAATGTAATTAGCATGCCGAATATTACTTGGACTGTGAATTGGAACGAAATCGCCAATAGATAAGACCATTTTACAATTTGGGCCCAAGTTAGAAGCAGAGCCTAAGGTGTAAATTATCGATAGTCCATATCTCGGAAACTATAAGAGATAATGCAATTTCGCAACCGGCAATGTAATTAGCATGCCGAATATTACTTGGAGTGTGAATTGGAACGAAATCGCCAATAGATAAGACCATTTTACAATTTGGGCCCAAGTTAGAAGCAGAGCCTAAGGTGTAAATTATCGATAGTCCATATCTCGGAAACTATAAGAGATAATGCAATTTGGCAACCGGCAATGTAATTAGCATGACGAATATTACTTGGAATGTGAATTGGAACGAAATCGCCAATAGATAAGACCATTTTACAATTTGGGCCCAAGTTAGAAGCAGAGCCTAAGGTGTAAATTATCGATAGTCCATATCTCGGAAACTATAAGAGATAATGCAATTTCGCAACCGGCAATGTAATTAGCATGCCGAATATTACTTGGAGTGTGAATTGGAACGAAATCGCCAATAGATAAGACCATTTTACAATTTGGGCCCAAGTTAGAAGCAGAGCCTATGGTGTAAATTATCGATAGTCCATATCTCGGAAACTATAAGAGATAATGCAATTTGGCAACCGGCAATGTAATTAGCATGCCGAATATTACTTGGAATGTGAATTGGAACGAAATCGCCAATAGATAAGACCATTTTACAATTTGGGCCCAAGTTAGAAGCAGAGCCTAAGGTGTAAATTATCGATAGTCCATATCTCGGAAACTATAAGAGATAATGCAATTTGGCAACCGGCAATGTAATTAGCATGCTGAATATTACTTGGAATGTGAATTGGAACGAAATCGCCAAAAGATAAGGCCATTTTACAATTTGGGCCCAAGTTAGAAGCAGAGCCTATGGTGTAAATTATCGATAGTCCATATCTCGGAAACTATAAGAGATAATGCAATTTGGCAACCGGCAATGTAATTAGCATGCCGAATATTACTTGGAATGTGAATTGGAACGAAATCGCCAATAGATAAGACCATTTTACAATTTGTGCCCAAGTTAGAAGCAGAGCCTAAGGTGTAAATTATCGATAGTCCATATCTCGGAAACTATAAGAGATAATGCAATTTGGCAATCGGCAATGTAATTAGCATGCCGAATATTACTTGGAATGTGAATTGGAACGAAATCGCCAATAGATAAGACCATTTTACAATTTGGGCCCAAGTTAGAAGCAGAGCCTAAGGTGTAAATTATCGATAGTCCATATCTCGGAAACTATAAGAGATAATGCAATTTGGCAACCGGCAATGTAATTAGCATGCCGAATATTACTTGGAATGTGAATTGGAACGAAATCGCCAATAGGTAAGACCATTTTACAATTTGGGCCCAAGTTAGAAGCAGAGCCTAAGGTGTAAATTATCGATAGTCCATATCTCGGAAACTATAAGAGATAATTCAATTTGGCAACCGGCAATGTAATTATCATGCCGAATATTACTTGGAATGTGAATTGGAACGAAATCGCCAATAGATAAGTCCATTTTACAATTTGGGCCCAAGTTAGAAGCAGAGCCTAAGGTGTAAATTATCGATAGTCCATATCTCGGAAACTATAAGAGATAATGCAACTTGGCAACCGGCAATGTAATTAGCATGACGAATATTACTTGGAATGTGAATTGGAACGAAATCGCCAATAGATAAGACCATTTTACAATTTGGGCCCAAGTTAGAAGCAGAGCCTAAGGTGTAAATTATCGATAGTCCATATCTCGGAAACTATAAGAGATAATGCAATTTCGCAACCGGCAATGTAATTAGCAGGCCGAATATTACTTGGAGTGTGAATTGGAACGAAATCGCCAATAGATAAGACCATTTTACAATTTGGGCCCAAGTTAGAAGCAGAGCCTATGGTGTAAATTATCGATAGTCCATATCTCGGAAACTATAAGAGATAATGCAATTTGGCAACCGGCAATGTAATTAGCATGCCGAATATTACTTGGAATGTGAATTGGAACGAAATCGCCAATAGATAAGACCATTTTACAATTTGGGCCCAAGTTAGAAGCAGAGCCT
Source organism: Rhynchophorus ferrugineus (assembly GCF_030347505.1). Lineage (NCBI taxonomy): Eukaryota > Metazoa > Arthropoda > Insecta > Coleoptera > Curculionidae > Rhynchophorus > Rhynchophorus ferrugineus. The sequence continues at coordinate 226,442 of NW_027472685.1, forward strand.
AAGGTGTAAATTATCGATAGTCCATATCTCGGAAACTATAAGAGATAATGCAATTTGGCAACCGGCAATGTAATTAGCATGCTGAATATTACTTGGAATGTGAATTGGAACGAAATCGCCAAAAGATAAGGCCATTTTACAATTTGGGCCCAAGTTAGAAGCAGAGCCTATGGTGTAAATTATCGATAGTCCATATCTCGGAAACTATAAGAGATAATGCAATTTGGCAACCGGCAATGTAATTAGCATGCCGAATATTACTTGGAATGTGAATTGGAACGAAATCGCCAATAGATAAGACCATTTTACAATTTGGGCCCAAGTTAGAAGCAGAGCCTAAGGTGTAAATTATCGATAGTCCATATCTCGGAAACTATAAGAGATAATGCAATTTGGCAACCGGCAATGTAATTAGCATGCCGAATATTACTTGGAATGTGAATTGGAACGAAATCGCCAATAGATAAGACCGTTTTACAATTTGGGCCCAAGTTAGAAGCAGAGCCTAAGGTGTAAATTATCGATAGTCCATATCTCGGAAACTATAAGAGATAATGCAATTTGGCAACCGGCAATGTAATTAGCATGCCGAATATTACTTGGAATGTGAATTGGAACGAAATCGCCAATAGGTAAGACCATTTTACAATTTGGGCCCAAGTTAGAAGCAGAGCCTAAGGTGTAAATTATCGATAGTCCATATCTCGGAAACTATAAGAGATAATTCAATTTGGCAACCGGCAATGTAATTATCATGCCGAATATTACTTGGAATGTGAATTGGAACGAAATCGCCAATAGATAAGACCATTTTACAATTTGGGCCCAAGTTAGAAGCAGAGCCTAAGGTGTAAATTATCGATAGTCCATATCTCGGAAACTATAAGAGATAATGCAATTTGGCAACCGGCAATGTAATTAGCATGCCGAATATTACTTGGAATGTGAATTGGAACGAAATCGCCAATAGATAAGACCATTTTACAATTTGGGTCCAAGTTAGAAGCAGAGCCTAAGGTGTAAATTATCGATAGTCCATATCTCGGAAACTATAAGAGATAATGCAATTTGGCAACCGGCAATGTAATTAGCATGCCGAATATTACTTGGAATGTGAATTGGAACGAAATCGCCAATAGATAAGACCATTTTACAATTTGGGCCCAAGTTAGAAGCAGAGCCTAAGGTGTAAATTATCGATAGTCCATATCTCGGAAACTATAAGAGATAATGCAATTTGGCAACCGGCAATGTAATTAGCATGCCGAATATTACTTGGAATGTGAATTGGAACGAAATCGCCAATAGATAAGACCATTTTACAATTTGGGCCCAAGTTAGAAGCAGAGCCTATGGTGTAAATTATCGATAGTCCATATCTCGGAAACTATAAGAGATAATGCAATTTGGCAACCGGCAATGTAATTAGCATGCCGAATATTACTTGGAATGTGAATTGGAACGAAATCGCCAAAAGATAAGGCCATTTTACAATTTGGGCCCAAGTTAGAAGCAGAGCCTATGGTGTAAATTATCGATAGTCCATATCTCGGAAACTATAAGAGATAATGCAATTTGGCAACCGGCAATGTAATTAGCATGCCGAATATTACTTGGAATGTGAATTGGAACGAAATCGCCAATAGGTAAGACCATTTTACAATTTGGGCCCAAGTTAGAAGCAGAGCCTAAGGTGTAAATTATCGATAGTCCATATCTCGGAAACTATAAGAGATAATTCAATTTGGCAACCGGCAATGTAATTAGCATGCCGAATATTACTTGGAATGTGAATTGGAACGAAATCGCCAATAGATAAGACCATTTTACAATTTGGGCCCAAGTTAGAAGCAGAGCCTAAGGTGTAAATTATCGATAGTCCATATCTCGGAAACTATAAGAGATAATGCAATTTGGCAACCGGCAATGTAATTAGCATGCCGAATATTACTTGGAATGTGAATTGGAACGAAATCGCCAATAGATAAGACCATTTTACAATTTGGGCCCAAGTTAGAAGCAGAGCCTAAGGTGTAAATTATCGATAGTCCATATCTCGGAAACTATAAGAGATAATGCAATTTGGCAACCGGCAATGTAATTAGCATGCCGAATATTACTTGGAATGTGAATTGGAACGAAATCGCCAATAGATAAGACCATTTTACAATTTGGGCCCAAGTTAGAAGCAGAGCCTAAGGTATAAATTATCGATAGTCCATATCTCGGAAACTATAAGAGATAATGCAATTTGGCAACCGGCAATGTAATTAGCATGCCGAATATTACTTGGAATGTGAATTGGAACGAAATCGGTAATAGATAAGACCATTTTACAATTTGGGCCCAAGTTAGAAGCAGAGCCTAAGGTGTAAATTATCGATAGTCCATATCTCGGAAACTATAAGAGATAATGCAATTTGGCAACCGGCAATGTAATTAGCATGCCGAATATTACTTGGAATGTGAATTGGAACGAAATCGCCAATAGATAAGATCATTTTACAATTTGGGCCCAAGTTAGAAGCAGAGCCTAAGGTGTAAATTATCGATAGTCCATATCTCGGAAACTATAAGAGATAATGCAATTTGGCAACCGGCAATGTAATTAGCATGCCGAATATTACTTGGAATGTGAATTGCAACGAAATCGCCAATAGATAAGACCATTTTACAATTTGGGCTCAAGTTAGAAGCAGAGCCTAAGGTGTAAATTATCGATAGTCCATATCTCGGAAACTATAAGAGATAATGCAATTTGGCAACCGGCAATGTAATTAGCATGCCGAATATTACTTGGAATGTTAATTGGAACGAAATCGCCAATAGATAAGACCATTTTACAATTTGTGCCCAAGTTAGAAGCAGAGCCTAAGGTGTAAATTATCGATAGTCCATATCTCGGAAACTATAAGAGATAATGCAATTTGGCAATCGGCAATGTAATTAGCATGCCGAATATTACTTGGAATGTGAATTGGAACGAAATCGCCAATAGATAAGACCATTTTACAATTTGGGCCCAAGTTAGAAGCAGAGCCTAAGGTGTAAATTATCGATAGTCCATATCTCGGAAACTATAAGAGATAATGCAATTTGGCAACCGGCAATGTAATTAGCATGCCGAATATTACTTGGAATGTGAATTGGAACGAAATCGCCAATAGGTAAGACCATTTTACAATTTGGGCCCAAGTTAGAAGCAGAGCCTAAGGTGTAAATTATCGATAGTCCATATCTCGGAAACTATAAGAGATAATTCAATTTGGCAACCGGCAATGTAATTATCATGCCGAATATTACTTGGAATGTGAATTGGAACGAAATCGCCAATAGATAAGTCCATTTTACAATTTGGGCCCAAGTTAGAAGCAGAGCCTAAGGTGTAAATTATCGATAGTCCATATCTCGGAAACTATAAGAGATAATGCAACTTGGCAACCGGCAATGTAATTAGCATGACGAATATTACTTGGAATGTGAATTGGAACGAAATCGCCAATAGATAAGACCATTTTACAATTTGGGCCCAAGTTAGAAGCAGAGCCTAAGGTGTAAATTATCGATAGTCCATATCTCGGAAACTATAAGAGATAATGCAATTTCGCAACCGGCAATGTAATTAGCAGGCCGAATATTACTTGGAGTGTGAATTGGAACGAAATCGCCAATAGATAAGACCATTTTACAATTTGGGCCCAAGTTAGAAGCAGAGCCTATGGTGTAAATTATCGATAGTCCATATCTCGGAAACTATAAGAGATAATGCAATTTGGCAACCGGCAATGTAATTAGCATGCCGAATATTACTTGGAATGTGAATTGGAACGAAATCGCCAATAGATAAGACCATTTTACAATTTGGGCCCAAGTTAGAAGCAGAGCCTAAGGTGTAAATTATCGATAGTCCATATCTCGGAAACTATAAGAGATAATGCAATTTGGCAACCGGCAATGTAATTAGCATGCTGAATATTACTTGGAATGTGAATTGGAACGAAATCGCCAAAAGATAAGGCCATTTTACAATTTGGGCCCAAGTTAGAAGCAGAGCCTATGGTGTAAATTATCGATAGTCCATATCTCGGAAACTATAAGAGATAATGCAATTTGGCAACCGGCAATGTAATTAGCATGCCGAATATTACTTGGAATGTGAATTGGAACGAAATCGCCAATAGATAAGACCATTTTACAATTTGGGCCCAAGTTAGAAGCAGAGCCTAAGGTGTAAATTATCGATAGTCCATATCTCGGAAACTATAAGAGATAATGCAATTTGGCAACCGGCAATGTAATTAGCATGCCGAATATTACTTGGAATGTGAATTGGAACGAAATCGCCAATAGATAAGACCGTTTTACAATTTGGGCCCAAGTTAGAAGCAGAGCCTAAGGTATAAATTATCGATAGTCCATATCTCGGAAACTATAAGAGATAATGCAATTTGGCAACCGGCAATGTAATTAGCATGCCGAATATTACTTGGAATGTGAATTGGAACGAAATCGCCAATAGGTAAGACCATTTTACAATTAGGGCCCAAGTTAGAAGCAGAGCCTAAGGTGTAAATTATCGATAGTCCATATCTCGGAAACTATAAGAGATAATTCAATTTGGCAACCGGCAATGTAATTAGCATGCCGAATATTACTTGGAATGTGAATTGGAACGAAATCGCCAATAGATAAGACCATTTTACAATTTGGGCCCAAGTTAGAAGCAGAGCCTAAGGTGTAAATTATCGATAGTCCATATCTCGGAAACTATAAGAGATAATGCAATTTGGCAACCGGCAATGTAATTAGCATGCCGAATATTACTTGGAATGTGAATTGGAACGAAATCGCCAATAGATAAGACCATTTTACAATTTGGGCCCAAGTTAGAAGCACAGCCTAAGGTGTAAATTATCGATAGTCCATATCTCGGAAACTATAAGAGATAATGCAATTTGGCAACCGGCAATGTAATTAGCATGCCGAATATTACTTGGAATGTGAATTGGAACGAAATCGCCAATAGATAAGACCATTTTACAATTTGGGCCCAAGTTAGAAGCAGAGCCTAAGGTGTAAATTATCGATAGTCCATATCTCGGAAACTATAAGAGATAATGCAATTTGGCAACCGGCAATGTAATTAGCATGCCGAATATTACTTGGAATGTGAATTGGAACGAAATCGCCAATAGATAAGACCATTTTACAATTTGGGCCCAAGTTAGAAGCAGAGCCTATGGTGTAAATTATCGATAGTCCATATCTCGGAAACTATAAGAGATAATGCAATTTGGCAACCGGCAATGTAATTAGCATGCCGAATATTACTTGGAATGTGAATTGGAACGAAATCGCCAAAAGATAAGGCCATTTTACAATTTGGGCCCAAGTTAGAAGCAGAGCCTATGGTGTAAATTATCGATAGTCCATATCTCGGAAACTATAAGAGATAATGCAATTTGGCAACCGGCAATGTAATTAGCATGCCGAATATTACTTGGAATGTGAATTGGAACGATATCGCCAATAGATAAGACCATTTTACAATTTGGGCCCAAGTTAGAAGCAGAGCCTAAGGTGTAAATTATCGATAGTCCATATCTCGGAAACTATAAGAGATAATGCAATTTGGCAACCGGCAATGTAATTAGCATGCCGAATATTACTTGGAATGTGAATTGGAACGAAATCGCCAATAGGTAAGACCATTTTACAATTTGGGCCCAAGTTAGAAGCAGAGCCTAAGGTGTAAATTATCGATAGTCCGTATCTCGGAAACTATAAGAGATAATTCAATTTGGCAACCGGCAATGTAATTAGCATGCCGAATATTACTTGGAATGTGAATTGGAACGAAATCGCCAATAGATAAGACCATTTTACAATTTGGGCCCAAGTTAGAAGCAGAGCCTAAGGTGTAAATTATCGATAGTCCATATCTCGGAAACTATAAGAGATAATGCAATTTGGCAACCGGCAATGTAATTAGCATGCCGAATATTACTTGGAATGTGAATTGGAACGAAATCGCCAATAGATAAGACCATTTTACAATTTGGGCCCAAGTTAGAAGCAGAGCCTAAGGTGTAAATTATCGATAGTCCATATCTCGGAAACTATAAGAGATAATGCAATTTGGCAACCGGCAATGTAATTAGCATGCCGAATATTACTTGGAATGTGAATTGGAACGAAATCGCCAATAGGTAAGACCATTTTACAATTTGGGCCCAAGTTAGAAGCAGAGCCTAAGGTGTAAATTATCGATAGTCCATATCTCGGAAACTATAAGAGATAATTCAATTTGACAACCGGCAATGTAATTAGCATGCCGAATATTACTTGGAATGTGAATTGGAACGAAATCGCCAATAGATAAGACCATTTTACAATTTGGGCCCAAGTTAGAAGCAGAGCCTAAGGTATAAATTATCGATAGTCCATATCTCGGAAACTATAAGAGATAATGCAATTTGGCAACCGGCAATGTAATTAGCATGCCGAATATTACTTGGAATGTGAATTGGAACGAAATCGCCAAAAGATAAGACCATTTTACAATTTGGGCCCAAGTTAGAAGCAGAGCCTATGGTGTAAATTATCGATAGTCCATATCTCGGAAACTATAAGAGATAATGCAATTTGGCCAACGGCAATGTAATTAGCATGCCGAATATTACTTGGAATGTGAATTGGAACGAAATCGGTAATAGATAAGACCATTTTACAATTTGGGCCCAAGTTAGAAGCAGAGCCTAAGGTGTAAATTATCGATAGTCCATATCTCGGAAACTATAAGAGATAATGCAATTTGGCAACCGGCAATGTAATTAGCATGCCGAATATTACTTGGAATGTGAATTGGAACGAAATCGCCAATAGATAAGATCATTTTACAATTTGGGCCCAAGTTAGAAGCAGAGCCTAAGGTGTAAATTATCGATAGTCCATATCTCGGAAACTATAAGAGATAATGCAATTTGGCAACCGGCAATGTAATTAGCATGCCGAATATTACTTGGAATGTGAATTGCAACGAAATCGCCAATAGATAAGACCATTTTACAATTTGGGCTCAAGTTAGAAGCAGAGCCTAAGGTGTAAATTATCGATAGTCCATATCTCGGAAACTATAAGAGATAATGCAATTTGGCAACCGGCAATGTAATTAGCATGCCGAATATTACTTGGAATGTTAATTGGAACGAAATCGCCAATAGATAAGACCATTTTACAATTTGGGCCCAAGTTAGAAGCAGAGCCTAAGGTGTAAATTATTGATAGTCCATATCTCGGAAACTATAAGAGATAATGCAATTTCGCAACCGGCAATGTAATTAGCATGCCGAATATCACTTGGAATGTGAATTGGGACGAAATCGCCAATAGATAAGACCATTTTACAATTTGGGCCCAAGTTAGAAGCAGAGCCTAAGGTGTAAATTATCGATAGTCCATATCTCGGAAACTATAAGAGATAATGCAATTTGGCAACCGGCAATGCAATTAGCATGCCGAATATTACTTGGAATGTGAATTGGAACGAAATCGCCAATAGATAAGACCATTTTACAATTTGGGAGCAAGTTAGTAGCAGAGCCTAAGGTGTAAATTATCGATAGTCCATATCTCGGAAACTATAAGAGATAATGCAATTTGGCAACCGGCAATGTAATTAGCATGCCGAATATTACTTGGAATGTGAATTGGAACGAAATCGCCAATAGATAAGACCATTTTACAATTTGGGCCCAAGCTAGAAGCAGAGCCTAAGGTGTAAATTATCGATAGTCCATATCTCGGAAACTATAAGAGATAATGCAATTTGGCAACCGGCAATGTAATTAGCATGCCGAATATTACTTGGAATGTGAATTGGAACGAAATCGCCAATAGATAAGACCATTTTACAATTTGGGCCCAAGTTAGAAGCAGAGCCTAAGGTATAAATTATCGATAGTCCATATCTCGGAAACTATAAGAGATAATGCAATTTGGCAACCGGCAATGTAATTAGCATGCCGAATATTACTTGGAATGTGAATTGGAACGAAATCGCCAAAAGATAAGACCATTTTACAATTTGGGCCCAAGTTAGAAGCAGAGCCTATGGTGTAAATTATCGATAGTCCATATCTCGGAAACTATAAGAGATAATGCAATTTGGCAACCGGCAATGTAATTGGCATGCCGAATATTACTTGGAATGTGAATTGGAACGAAATCGCCAATAGATAAGACCATTTTACAATTTGGGCCCAAGTTAGAAGCAGAGCCTAAGGTGTAAATTATCGATAGTCCATATCTCGGAAACTATAAGAGATAATGCAATTTGGCAACCGGCAATGTAATTAGCATGCCGAATATTACTTGGAATGTGAATTGGAACGAAATCGCCAATAGATAAGATCATTTTACAATTTGGGCCCAAGTTAGAAGCAGAGCCTAAGGTGTAAATTATCGATAGTCCATATCTCGGAAACTATAAGAGATAATGCAATTTGGCAACCGGCAATGTAATTAGCATGCCGAATATTACTTGGAATGTGAATTGCAACGAAATCGCCAATAGATAAGACCATTTTACAATTTGGGCTCAAGTTAGATGCAGAGCCTAAGGTGTAAATTATCGATAGTCCATATCTCGGAAACTATAAGAGATAATGCAATTTGGCAACCGGCAATGTAATTAGCATGCCGAATATTACTTGGAATGTTAATTGGAACGAAATCGCCAATAGATAAGACCATTTTACAATTTGGGCCCAAGTTAGAAGCAGAGCCTAAGGTGTAAATTATTGATAGTCCATATCTCGGAAACTATAAGAGATAATGCAATTTCGCAACCGGCAATGTAATTAGCATGCCGAATATCACTTGGAATGTGAATTGGGACGAAATCGCCAATAGATAAGACCATTTTACAATTTGGGCCCAAGTTAGAAGCAGAGCCTAAGGTGTAAATTATCGATAGTCCATATCTCGGAAACTATAAGAGATAATGCAATTTGGCAACCGGCAATGCAATTAGCATGCCGAATATTACTTGGAATATGAATTGGAACGAAATCGCCAATAGATAAGACCATTTTACAATTTGGGAGCAAGTTATTAGCAGAGCCTAAGGTGTAAATTATCGATAGTCCATATCTCGGAAACTATAAGAGATAATGCAATTTGGCAACCGGCAATGTAATTAGCATGCCGAATATTACTTGGAATGTGAATTGGAACGAAATCGCCAATAGATAAGACCATTTTACAATTTGGGCCCAAGTTAGAAGCAGAGCCTAAGGTGTAAATTATCGATAGTCCATATCTCGGAAACTATAAGAGATAATGCAATTTGGCAACCGGCAATGTAATTAGCATGCCGAATATTACTTGGAATGTGAATTGGAACGAAATCGCCAATAGGTAAGACCATTTTACAATTTGGGCCCAAGTTAGAAGCAGAGCCTAAGGTGTAAATTATCGATAGTCCATATCTCGGAAACTATAAGAGATAATTCAATTTGGCAACCGGCAATGTAATTAGCATGCCGAATATTACTTGGAATGTGAATTGGAACGAAATCGCCAATAGATAAGACCATTTTACAATTTGGGCCCAAGTTAGAAGCAGAGCCTAAGGTGTAAATTATCGATAGTCCATATCTCGGAAACTATAAGAGATAATGCAATTTGGCAACCGGCAATGTAATTAGCATGCCGAATATTACTTGGAATGTGAATTGGAACGAAATCGCCAATAGATAAGACCGTTTTACAATTTGGGCCCAAGTTAGAAGCAGAGCCTAAGGTGTAAATTATCGATAGTCCATATCTCGGAAACTATAAGAGATAATGCAATTTGGCAACCGGCAATGTAATTAGCATGCCGAATATTACTTGGAATGTGAATTGGAACGAAATCGCCAATAGGTAAGACCATTTTACAATTTGGGCCCAAGTTAGAAGCAGAGCCTAAGGTGTAAATTATCGATAGTCCATATCTCGGAAACTATAAGAGATAATTCAATTTGGCAACCGGCAATGTAATTAGCATGCCGAATATTACTTGGAATGTGAATTGGAACGAAATCGCCAATAGACAAGACCATTTTACAATTTGGGCCCAAGCTAGAAGCAGAGCCTAAGGTGTAAATTATCGATAGTCCATATCTCGGAAACTATAAGAGATAATGCAATTTGGCAACCGGCAATGTAATTAGCATGCCGAATATTACTTGGAATGTGAATTGGAACGAAATCGCCAATAGATAAGACCATTTTACAATTTGGGCCCAAGTTAGAAGCAGAGCCTAAGGTATAAATTATCGATAGTCCATATCTCGGAAACTATAAGAGATAATGCAATTTGGCAACCGGCAATGTAATTAGCATGCCGAATATTACTTGGAATGTGAATTGGAACGAAATCGCCAAAAGATAAGACCATTTTACAATTTGGGCCCAAGTTAGAAGCAGAGCCTATGGTGTAAATTATCGATAGTCCATATCTCGGAAACTATAAGAGATAATGCAATTTGGCAACCGGCAATGTAATTAGCATGCCGAATATTACTTGGAATGTGAATTGGAACGAAATCGGTAATAGATAAGACCATTTTACAATTTGGGCCCAAGTTAGAAGCAGAGCCTAAGGTGTAAATTATCGATAGTCCATATCTCGGAAACTATAAGAGATAATGCAATTTGGCAACCGGCAATGTAATTAGCATGCCGAATATTACTTGGAATGTGAATTGGAACGAAATCGCCAATAGATAAGATCATTTTACAATTTGGGCCCAAGTTAGAAGCAGAGCCTAAGGTGTAAATTATCGATAGTCCATATCTCGGAAACTATAAGAGATAATGCAATTTGGCAACCGGCAATGTAATTAGCATGCCGAATATTACTTGGAATGTGAATTGCAACGAAATCGCCAATAGATAAGACCATTTTACAATTTGGGCTCAAGTTAGAAGCAGAGCCTAAGGTGTAAATTATCGATAGTCCATATCTCGGAAACTATAAGAGATAATGCAATTTGGCAACCGGCAATGTAATTAGCATGCCGAATATTACTTGGAATGTTAATTGGAACGAAATCGCCAATAGATAAGACCATTTTACAATTTGGGCCCAAGTTAGAAGCAGAGCCTAAGGTGTAAATTATTGATAGTCCATATCTCGGAAACTATAAGAGATAATGCAATTTCGCAACCGGCAATGTAATTAGCATGCCGAATATCACTTGGAATGTGAATTGGGACGAAATCGCCAATAGATAAGACCATTTTACAATTTGGGCCCAAGTTAGAAGCAGAGCCTAAGGTGTAAATTATCGATAGTCCATATCTCGGAAACTATAAGAGATAATGCAATTTGGCAACCGGCAATGCAATTAGCATGCCGAATATTACTTGGAATGTGAATTGGAACGAAATCGCCAATAGATAAGACCATTTTACAATTTGGGAGCAAGTTAGTAGCAGAGCCTAAGGTGTAAATTATCGATAGTCCATATCTCGGAAACTATAAGAGATAATGCAATTTGGCAACCGGCAATGTAATGAGCTTGCCGAATATTACTTGGAATGTGAATTGGAACGAAATCGCCAATAGATAAGACCATTTTACAATTTGGGCCCAAGTTAGAAGCAGAGCCTATGGTGTAAATAATCGATAGTCCATATCTCGGAAACTATAAGAGATAATGCAATTTCGCAACCGTCAATGTAATTAGCATGCCGAATATCACTTGGAATGTGAATTGGGACGAAATCGCCAATAGATAAGACCATTTTACAATTTGGGCCCAAGTTAGAAGCAGAGCCTAAGGTGTAAATTATCGATAGTCCATATCTCGGAAACTATAAGAGATAATGCAATTTGGCAACCGGCAATGTAATTAGCATGCCGAATATTACTTGGAATGTGAATTGGAACGAAATCGCCAATAGGTAAGACCATTTTACAATTTGGGCCCAAGTTAGAAGCAGAGCCTAAGGTGTAAATTATCGATAGTCCATATCTCGGAAACTATAAGAGATAATTCAATTTGGCAACCGGCAATGTAATTAGCATGCCGAATATTACTTGGAATGTGAATTGGAACGAAATCGCCAATAGATAAGACCATTTTACAATTTGGGCCCAAGCTAGAAGCAGAGCCTAAGGTGTAAATTATCGATAGTCCATATCTCGGAAACTATAAGAGATAATGCAATTTGGCAACCGGCAATGTAATTAGCATGCCGAATATTACTTGGAATGTGAATTGGAACGAAATCGCCAATAGATAAGACCATTTTACAATTTGGGCCCAAGTTAGAAGCAGAGCCTAAGGTATAAATTATCGATAGTCCATATCTCGGAAACTATAAGAGATAATGCAATTTGGCAACCGGCAATGTAATTAGCATGCCGAATATTACTTGGAATGTGAATTGGAACGAAATCGCCAAAAGATAAGACCATTTTACAATTTGGGCCCAAGTTAGAAGCAGAGCCTATGGTGTAAATTATCGATAGTCCATATCTCGTAAACTATAAGAGATAATGCAATTTGGCAACCGGCAATGTAATTAGCATGCCGAATATTACTTGGAATGTGAATTGGAACGAAATCGCCAATAGATAAGACCATTTTACAATTTGGGCCCAAGTTAGAAGCAGAGCCTAAGGTGTAAATTATCGATAGTCCATATCTCGGAAACTATAAGAGATAATGCAATTTGGCAACCGGCAATGTAATTAGCATGCCGAATATTACTTGGAATGTGAATTGGAACGAAATCGCCAATAGATAAGATCATTTTACAATTTGGGCCCAAGTTAGAAGCAGAGCCTAAGGTGTAAATTATCGATAGTCCATATCTCGGAAACTATAAGAGATAATGCAATTTGGCAACCGGCAATGTAATTAGCATGCCGAATATTACTTGGAATGTGAATTGCAACGAAATCGCCAATAGATAAGACCATTTTACAATTTGGACTCAAGTTAGATGCAGAGCCTAAGGTGTAAATTATCGATAGTCCATATCTCGGAAACTATAAGAGATAATGCAATTTGGCAACCGGCAATGTAATTAGCATGCCGAATATTACTTGGAATGTTAATTGGAACGAAATCGCCAATAGATAAGACCATTTTACAATTTGGGCCCAAGTTAGAAGCAGAGCCTAAGGTGTAAATTATTGATAGTCCATATCTCGGAAACTATAAGAGATAATGCAATTTCGCAACCGGCAAAGTAATTAGCATGCCGAATATCACTTGGAATGTGAATTGGGACGAAATCGCCAATAGATAAGACCATTTTACAATTTGGGCCCAAGTTAGAAGCAGAGCCTAAGGTGTAAATTATCGATAGTCCATATCTCGGAAACTATAAGAGATAATGCAATTTGGCAACCGGCAATGCAATTAGCATGCCGAATATTACTTGGAATGTGAATTGGAACGAAATCGCCAATAGATAAGACCATTTTACAATTTGGGAGCAAGTTATTAGCAGAGCCTAAGGTGTAAATTATCGATAGTCCATATCTCGGAAACTATAAGAGATAATGCAATTTGGCAACCGGCAATGTAATTAGCATGCCGAATATTACTTGGAATGTGAATTGGAACGAAATCGCCAATAGATAAGACCATTTTACAATTTGGGCCCAAGTTAGAAGCAGAGCCTATGGTGTAAATAATCGATAGTCCATATCTCGGAAACTATAAGAGATAATGCAATTTGGCAATCGGCAATGTAATTAGCATGCCGAATATTACTTGGAATGTGAATTGGAACGAAATCGCCAATAGATAAGACCATTTTACAATTTGGGCCCAAGTTAGAAGCAGAGCCTAAGCTGTAAATTATCGATAGTCCATATCTCGGAAACTATAAGAGATAATGCAATTTGGCAACCGGCAATGTAATTAGCATGCCGAATATTACTTGGAATGTGAAATGGAACGAAATCGCCAATAGATAAGACCATTTTACAATTTGGGCCCAAGTTAGAAGCAGAGCCTAAGGTGTAAATTATCGATAGTCCATATCTCGGAAACTATAAGAGATAATGCAATTTGGCAACCGGCAATGTAATTAGCATGCCGAATATTACTTGGAATGTGAATTGGAACGAAATCGCCAATAGATAAGACCATTTTACAAATTGGGCCCAAGTTAGAAGCAGAGCTTAAGGTGTAAATTATTGATAGTCCATATCTCGGAAACTATAAGAGATAATGCAATTTCGCAACCGGCAATGTGATTAGCATGCCGAATATCACTTGGAATGTGAATTGGGACGAAATCGCCAATAGATAAGACCATTTTACAATTTGGGCCCAAGTTAGAAGCAGAGCCTAAGGTGTAAATTATCGATAGTCCATATCTCGGAAACTATAAGAGATAATGCAATTTGGCAATCGGCAATGTAATTAGCATGCCGAATATTACTTGGAATGTGAATTGGAACGAAATCGCCAATAGATAAGACCATTTTACAATTTGGGCCCAAGTTAGAAGCAGAGCCTAAGGTGTAAATTATCGATAGTCCATATCTCGGAAACTATAAGAGATAATGCAATTTGGCAACCGGCAATGTAATTAGCATGCCGAATATTACTTGGAATGTGAATTGGAACGAAGTCGCCAATAGATAAGACCATTTTACAATTTGGGCCCAAGTTAGAAGCAGAGCCTAAGGTGTAAATTATCGATAGTCCATATCTCGGAAACTATAAGAGATAATGCAATTTCGCAACCGGCAATGTAATTAGCGTGCCGAATATTACTTGGAGTGTGAATTGGAACGAAATCGCCAATAGATAAGACCATTTTATAATTTGGGCCCAAGTTAGAAGCAGAGCCTAAGGTGTAAATTATCGATAGTCCATATCTCGGAAACTATAAGAGATAATGCAATTTCGCAACCGGCAATGTAATTAGCATGCCGAATATCACTTGGAATGTGAATTGGGACGAAATCGCCAATAGATAAGACCATTTTACAATTTGGGCCCAAGTTAGAAGCAGAGCCTAAGGTGTAAATTATCGATAGTCCATATCTCGGAAACTATAAGAGATAATGCAATTTGGCAATCGGCAATGTAATTAGCATGCCGAATATTACTTGGAATGTGAATTGGAACGAAATCGCCAATAGATAAGACCATTTTACAATTTGGGCCCAAGTTAGAAGCAGAGCCTAAGGTGTAAATTATCGATAGTCCATATCTCGGAAACTATAAGAGATAATGCAATTTGGCAACCGGCAATGTAATTAGCATGCCGAATATTACTTGGAATGTGAATTGGAACGAAATCGCCAATAGATAAGACCATTTTACAATTTGGGCCCAAGTTAGAAGCAGAGCGTAAGGTGTAAATTATCGATAGTCCATATCTCGGAAACTATAAGAGATAATGCAATTTGGCAACCGGCAATGTAATTAGCATGCCGAATATTACTTGGAATGTGAATTGGAACGAAATCGCCAATAGATAAGACCATTTTACAATTTGGGCCCAAGTTAGAAGCAGAGCCTAAGGTGTAAATTATCGATAGTCCATATCTCGGAAACTATAAGAGATAATGCAATTTCGCAACCGGCAATGTAATTAGCATGCCGAATATTACTTGGAGTGTGAATTGGAACGAAATCGCCAATAGATAAGACCATTTTATAATTTGGGCCCAAGTTAGAAGCAGAGCCTAAGGTGTAAATTATCGATAGTCCATATCTCGGAAACTATAAGAGATAATGCAATTTCGCAACCGGCAATGTAATTAGCATGCCGAATATCACTTGGAATGTGAATTGGGACGAAATCGCCAATAGATAAGACCATTTTACAATTTGGGCCCAAGTTAGAAGCAGAGCCTAAGGTGTAAATTATCGATAGTCCATATCTCGGAAACTATAAGAGATAATGCAATTTGGCAATCGGCAATGTAATTAGCATGCCGAATATTACTTGGAATGTGAATTGGAACGAAATCGCCAATAGATAAGACCATTTTACAATTTGGGCCCAAGTTAGAAGCAGAGCCTAAGGTGTAAATTATCGATAGTCCATATCTCGGAAACTATAAGAGATAATGCAATTTGGCAACCGGCAATGTAATTAGCATGCCGAATATTACTTGGAATGTGAATTGGAACGAAATCGCCAATAGATAAGACCATTTTACAATTTGGGCCCAAGTTAGAAGCAGAGCCTAAGGTGTAAATTATTGATAGTCCATATCTCGGAAACTATAAGAGATAATGCAATTTCGCAACCGGCAATATAATTAGCATGCCGAATATCACTTGGAATGTGAATTGGGACGAAATCGCCAATAGATAAGACCATTTTACAATTTGGGCCCAAGTTAGAAGCAGAGCCTAAGGTGTAAATTATCGATAGTCCATATCTCGGAAACTATACGAGATAATGCAATTTGGCAACCGGCAATGTAATTAGCATGCCGAATATTACTTGGAATGTGAATTGGAACGAAATCGCCAATATATAAGACCATTTTACAATTTGGGCCCAAGTTAGAAGCAGAGCCTAAGGTGTAAATTATCGATAGTCCATATCTCGGAAACTATAAGAGATAATGCAATTTGGCAACCGGCAATGCAATTAGCATGCCGAATATTACTTGGAATGTGAATTGGAACGAAATCGCCAATAGGTAAGACCATTTTACAATTTGGGCCCAAGTTAGAAGCAGAGCCTAAGGTGTAAATTATCGATAGTCCATATCTCGGAAACTATAAGAGATAATTCAATTTGGCAACCGGCAATGTAATTAGCATGCCGAATATTACTTGGAATGTGAATTGGAACGAAATCGCCAATAGATAAGACCATTTTACAATTTGGGCCCAAGTTAGAAGCAGAGCCTAAGGTGTAAATTATCGATAGTCCATATCTCGGAAACTATAAGAGATAATGCAATTTGGCAACCGGCAATGTAATTAGCATGCTGAATATTACTTGGAATGTGAATTGGAACGAAATCGCCAAAAGATAAGGCCATTTTACAATTTGGGCCCAAGTTAGAAGCAGAGCCTATGGTGTAAATTATCGATAGTCCATATCTCGGAAACTATAAGAGATAATGCAATTTGGCAACCGGCAATGTAATTAGCATGCCGAATATTACTTGGAATGTGAATTGGAACGAAATCGCCAATAGATAAGACCATTTTACAATTTGGGCCCAAGTTAGAAGCAGAGCCTAAGGTGTAAATTATCTATAGTCCATATCTCGGAAACTATAAGAGATAATGCAATTTGGCAACCGGCAATGTAATTAGCATGCCGAATATTACTTGGAATGTGAATAGGAACGAAATCGCCTATAGATAAGACCATTTTACAATTTGGGCCCAAGTTAGAAGCAGAGCCTAAGGTGTAAATTATCGATAGTCCATATCTCGGAAACTATAAGAGATAATGCAATTTGGCAACCGGCAATGTAATTAGCATGCCGAATATTACTTGGAATGTGAATAGGAACGAAATCGCCAATAGGTAAGACCATTTTACAATTTGGGCCCAAGTTAGAAGCAGAGCCTAAGGTGTAAATTATCGATAGTCCATATCTCGGAAACTATAAGAGATAATTCAATTTGGCAACCGGCAATGTAATTAGCATGCCGAATATTACTTGGAATGTGAATTGGAACGAAATCGCCAATAGATAAGACCATTTTACAATTTGGGCCCAAGTTAGAAGCAGAGCCTAAGGTGTAAATTATCGATAGTCCATATCTCGGAAACTATATGAGATAATGCAATTTGGCAACCGGCAATGTAATTAGCATGCCGAATATTACTTGGAATGTGAATTGGAACGAAAGCGCCAATAGATAAGACCATTTTACAATTTGGGCCCAAGTTAGAAGCAGAGCCTAAGGTGTAAATTATCGTTAGTCCATATCTCGGAAACTATAAGAGATAATGCAATTTGGCAACCGGCAATGTAATTAGCATGCCGAATATTACTTGGAATGTGAATTGGAACGAAATCGCCAATAGGTAAGACCATTTTACAATTTGGGCCCAAGTTAGAAGCAGAGCCTAAGGTGTAAATTATCGATAGTCCATATCTCGGAAACTATAAGAGATAATTCAATTTGGCAACCGGCAATGTAATTAGCATGCCGAATATTACTTGGAATGTGAATTGGAACGAAATCGCCAATAGATAAGACCATTTTACAATTTGGGCAAAAGATAGAAGCAGAGCCTAAGGTGTAAATTATCGATAGTCCATATCTCGGAAACTATAAGAGATAATGCAATTTGGCAACCGGCAATGTAATTAGCATGCCGAATATTACTTGGAATGTGAATTGGAACGAAATCGCCAATAGATAAGACCATTTTACAATTTGGGCCCAAGTTAGAAGCAGAGCCTAAGGTGTAAATTATCGATAGTCCATATCTCGGAAACTATAAGAGATAATGCAATTTGGCAACCGGCAATGTAATTAGCATGCCGAATATTACTTGGAATGTGAATTGGAACGAAATCGCCAAAAGATAAGACCATTTTACAATTTGGGCCCAAGTTAGAAGCAGAGCCTATGGTGTAAATTATCGATAGTCCATATCTCGGAAACTATAAGAGATAATGCAATTTGGCAACCGGCAATGTAATTAGCATGCCGAATATTACTTGGAATGTGAATTGGAACGAAATCGCCAATAGATAAGACCATTTTACAATTTGGGCCCAAGTTAGAAGCAGAGCCTAAGGTGTAAATTATCGATAGTCCATATCTCGGAAACTATAAGAGGTAATGCAATTTGGCAACCGGCAATGTAATTGGCATGCCGAATATTACTTGGAATGTGAATTGGAACGAAATCGCCAATAGATAAGATCATTTTACAATTTGGGCCCAAGTTAGAAGCAGAGCCTTAGGTGTAAATTATCGATAGTCCATATCTCGGAAACTATAAGAGATAATGCAATTTGGCAACCGGCAATGTAATTAGCATGCCGAATATTACTTGGAATGTGAATTGCAACGAAATCGCCAATAGATAAGACCATTTTACAATTTGGGCCCAAGTTAGAAGCAGAGCCTAAGGTGTAAATTATCGATAGTCCATATCTCGGAAACTATAAGAGATAATGCAATTTGGCAACCGGCAATGTAATTAGCATGCCGAATATTACTTGGAATGTTAATTGGAACGAAATCGCCAATAGATAAGACCATTTTACAATTTGGGCCCAAGTTAGAAGCAGAGCCTAAGGTGTAAATTATTGATAGTCCATATCTCGGAAACTATAAGAGATAATGCAATTTCGCAACCGGCAATGTAATTAGCATGCCGAATATCACTTGGAATGTGAATTGGGACGAAATCGCCAATAGATAAGACCATTTTACAATTTGGGCCCAAGTTAGAAGCAGAGCCTAAGGTGTAAATTATCGATAGTCCATATCTCGGAAACTATAAGAGATAATGCAATTTGGCAACCGGCAATGTAATTAGCATGCCGAATATTACTTGGAATGTGAATTGGAACGAAATCGCCAATAGATAAGACCATTTTACAATTTGGGAGCAAGTTAGAAGCAGAGCCTAAGGTGTAAATTATCGATAGTCCATATCTCGGAAACTATAAGAGATAATGCAATTTGGCAACCGGCAATGTAATTAGCATGCCGAATATTACTTGGAATGTGAATTGGAACGAAATCGCCAATAGATAAGACCATTTTACAATTTGGGCCCAAGTTAGAAGCAGAGCCTATGGTGTAAATTATCGATAGTCCATATCTCGGAAACTATAAGAGATAATGCAATTTGGCAACTGGCAATGTAATTAGCATGCCGAATATTACTTGGAATGTGAATTGGAACGAAATCGCCAATAGATAAGACCATTTTACAATTTGGGCCCAAGTTAGAAGCAGAGCCTAAGGTGTAAATTATCGATAGTCCATATCTCGGAAACTATAAGAGATAATGCAATTTGGCAACCGGCAATGTAATTAGCATGCCGAATATTACTTGGAATGTGAATTGGAACGAAATCGCCAATAGATAAGACCATTTTACAATTTGGGCCCAAGTTAGAAGCAGAGCCTAAGGTGTAAATTATCGATAGTCCATATCTCGGAAACTATAAGAGATAATGCAATTTGGCAACCGACAATGTAATTAGCATGCCGAATATTACTTGGAATGTGAATTGGAACGAAATCGCCAATAGATAAGACCATTTTACAAATTGGGCCCAAGTTAGAAGCAGAGCCTAAGGTGTAAATTATTGATAGTCCATATCTCGGAAACTATAAGAGATAATGCAATTTCGCAACCGTCAATGTAATTAGCATGCCGAATATCACTTGGAATGTGAATTGGGACGAAATCGCCAATAGATAAGACCATTTTACAATTTGGGCCCAAGTTAGAAGCAGAGCCTAAGGTGTAAATTATTGATAGTCCATATCTCGGAAACTATAAGAGATAATGCAATTTCGCAACCGGCAATGTAATTAGCATGCCGAATATCACTTGGAATGTGAATTGGGACGAAATCGCCAATAGATAAGACCATTTTACAATTTGGGCCCAAGTTAGAAGCAGAGCCTAAGGTGTAAATTATCGATAGTCCATATCTCGGAAACTATAAGAGATAATGCAATTTGGCAACCGGCAATGTAATTAGCATGCCGAATATTACTTGGAATGTGAATTGGAACGAAATCGCCAATAGATAAGACCATTTTACAATTTGGGCCCAAGTTAGAAGCAGAGCCTAAGGTGTAAATTATCGATAGTCCATATCTCGGAAACTATAAGAGATAATGCAATTTGGCAACCGGCAATGTAATTAGCATGCCGAATATTACTTGGAATGTGAATTGGAACGAAATCGCCAATAGGTAGGACCATTCTACAATTTGGGCCCAAGTTAGAAGCAGAGCCTAAGTTATAAATTATCGATAGTCCATATCTCGGAAACTATAAGAGATAATGCAATTTGGCAACCGGCAATGCAATTAGCATGCCGAATATTACTTGGAATGTGAATTGGAACGAAATCGCCAATAGGTAAGACCATTTTACAATTTGGGCCCAAGTTAGAAGCAGAGCCTAAGGTGTAAATTATTGATAGTCCATATCTCGGAAACTATAAGAGATAATTCAATTTGGCAACCGGCAATGTAATTAGCATGCCGAATATTACTTGGAATGTGAATTGGAACGAAATCGCCAATAGATAAGACCATTTTACAATTTGGGCCCAAGTTAGAAGCAGAGCCTAAGGTGTAAATTATCGATAGTCCATATCTCGGAAACTATAAGAGATAATGCAATTTGGCAACCGGCAATGTAATTAGAATGCCGAATATTACTTGGAATGTGAATTGGAACGAAATCGCCAATAGATAAGACCATTTTACAATTTGGGCCCAAGTTAGAAGCAGAGCCTATGGTGTAAATTATCGATAGTCCATATCTCGGAAACTATAAGAGATAATGCAATTTGGCAACCGGCAATGTAATTAGCATGCCGAATATTACTTGGAATGTGAATTGGAACGAAATCGCCAATAGATAAGACCATTTTACAATTTGGGCCCAAGTTAGAAGCAGAGCCTAAGGTGTAAATTATCTATAGTCCATATCTCGGAAACTATAAGAGATAATGCAATTTGGCAACCGGCAATGTAATTAGCATGCCGAATATTACTTGGAATGTGAATTGGAACGAAATCGCCAATAGATAAGACCATTTTACAATTTGGGCCCAAGTTAGAAGCAGAGCCTAAGGTGTAAATTATCGATAGTCCATATCTCGGAAACTATAAGAGATAATGCAATTTGGCAACCGGCAATGTAATTAGCATGCCGAATATTACTTGGAATGTGAATTGGAACGAAATCGCCAATAGGTAAGACCATTTTACAATTTGGGCCCAAGTTAGAAGCAGAGCCTAAGGTGTAAATTATCGATAGTCCATATCTCGGAAACTATAAGAGATAATTCAATTTGGCAACCGGCAATGTAATTAGCATGCCGAATATTACTTGGAATGTGAATTGGAACGAAATCGCCAATAGATAAGACCATTTTACAATTTGGGCAAAAGTTAGAAGCAGAGCCTAAGGTGTAAATTATCGATAGTCCATATCTCGGAAACTATAAGAGATAATGCAATTTGGCAACCGGCAATGTAATTAGCATGCCGAATATTACTTGGAATGTGAATTGGAACGAAATCGCCAATAGATAAGACCATTTTACAATTTGGGCCCAAGTTAGAAGCAGAGCCTAAGGTGTAAATTATCGATAGTCCATATCTCGGAAACTATAAGAGATAATGCAATTTGGCAACCGGCAATGTAATTAGCATGCCGAATATTACTTGGAATGTGAATTGGAACGAAATCGCCAAAAGATAAGACCATTTTACAATTTGGGCCCAAGTTAGAAGCAGAGCCTATGGTGTAAATTATCGATAGTCCATATCTCGGAAACTATAAGAGATAAGGCAATTTGGCAACCGGCAATGTAATTAGCATGCCGAATATTACTTGGAATGTGAATTGGAACGAAATCGCCAATAGATAAGACCATTTTACAATTTGGGCCCAAGTTAGAAGCAGAGCCTAAGGTGTAAATTATCGATAGTCCATATCTCGGAAACTATAAGAGATAATGCAATTTGGCAACCGGCAATGTAATTAGCATGCCGAATATTACTTGGAATGTGAATTGGAACGAAATCGCCAATAGATAAGGTCATTTTACAATTTGGGCCCAAGTTAGAAGCAGAGCCTAAGGTGTAAATTATCGATAGTCCATATCTCGGAAACTATAAGAGATAATGCAATTTGGCAACCGGCAATGTAATTAGCATGCCGAATATTACTTGGAATGTGAATTGCAACGAAATCGCCAATAGATAAGACCATTTTACAATTTGGGCCCAAGTTAGAAGCAGAGCCTAAGGTGTAAATTATCGATAGTCCATATCTCGGAAACTATAAGAGATAATGCAATTTGGCAACCGGCAATGTAATTAGCATGCCGAATATTACTTGGAATGTTAATTGGAACGAAATCGCCAATAGATAAGACCATTTTACAATTTGGGCCCAAGTTAGAAGCAGAGCCTAAGGTGTAAATTATTGATAGTCCATATCTCGGAAACTATAAGAGATAATGCAATTTCGCAACCGGCAATGTAATTAGCATGCCGAATATCACTTGGAATGTGAATTGGGACGAAATCGCCAATAGATAAGACCATTTTACAATTTGGGCCCAAGTTAGAAGCAGAGCCTAAGGTGTAAATTATCGATAATCCATATCTCGGAAACTAAAAGAGATAATGCAATTTGGCAACCGGCAATGTAATTAGCATGCCGAATATTACTTGGAATGTGAATTGGAACGAAATCGCCAATAGATAAGACCATTTTCCAATTTGGGAGCAAGTTAGAAGCAGAGCCTAAGGTGTAAATTATCGATAGTCCATATCTCGGAAACTATAAGAGATAATGCAATTTGGCAACCGGCAATGTAATTAGCATGCCGAATATTACTTGGAATGTGAATTGGAACGAAATCGCCAATAGATAAGACCATTTTACAATTTGGGCCCAAGTTAGAAGCAGAGCCTATGGTGTAAATTATCGATAGTCCATATCTCGGAAACTATAAGAGATAATGCAATTTGGCAACCGGCAATGTAATTAGCATGCCGAATATTACTTGGAATGTGAATTGGAACGAAATCGCCAATAGATAAGACCATTTTACAATTTGGGCCCAAGTTAGAAGCAGAGCCTAAGGTGTAAATTATCGATAGTCCATATCTCGGAAACTATAAGAGATAATGCAATTTGGCAACCGGCAATGTAATTAGCATGCCGAATATTACTTGGAATGTGAATTGGAACGAAATCGCCAATAGATAAGACCATTTTACAATTTGGGCCCAAGTTAGAAGCAGAGCCTAAGGTGTAAATTATCGATAGTCCATATCTCGGAAACTATAAGAGATAATGCAATTTGGCAACCGACAATGTAATTAGCATGCCGAATATTACTTGGAATGTGAATTGGAACGAAATCGCCAATAGATAAGACCATTTTACAAATTGGGCCCAAGTTAGAAGCAGAGCCTAAGGTGTAAATTATTGATAGTCCATATCTCGGAAACTATAAGAGATAATGCAATTTCGCAACCGTCAATGTAATTAGCATGCCGAATATCACTTGGAATGTGAATTGGGACGAAATCGCCAATAGATAAGACCATTTTACAATTTGGGCCCAAGTTAGAAGCAGAGCCTAAGGTGTAAATTATCGATAGTCCATATCTCGGAAACTATAAGAGATAATGCAATTTGGCAACCGGCAATGTAATTAGCATGCCGAATATTACTTGGAATGTGAATTGGAACGAAATCGCCAATAGAGAAGACCATTTTACAAATTGGGCCCAAGTTAGAAGCAGAGCCTAAGGTGTAAATTATTGATAGTCCATATCTCGGAAACTATAAGAGATAATGCAATTTGGCAACCGGCAATGTAATTAGCATGCCGAATATTACTTGGAATGTGAATTGGAACGAAATCGCCAATAGATAAGACCATTTTACAATTTGGGCCCAAGTTAGAAGCAGAGCCTAAGGTGTAAATTATTGATAGTCCATATCTCGGAAACTATAAGAGATAATGCAATTCCGCAACCGGCAATGTAATTAGCATGCCGAATATCACTTGGAATGTGAATTGGGACGAAATCGCCAATAGATAAGATCATTTTACAATTTGGGCCCAAGTTAGAAGCAGAGCCTAAGGTGTAAATTATCGATAGTCCGTATCTCGGAAACTATAAGAGATAATGCAATTTGGCAACCGGCAATGTAATTAGCATGCCGAATATTACTTGGAATGTGAATTGGAACGAAATCGCCAATAGGTAGGACCATTTTACAATTTGGGCCCAAGTTAGAAGCAGAGCCTAAGGTGTAAATTATCGATAGTCCATATCTCGGAAACTATAAGAGATAATTCAATTTGGCAACCGGCAATGTAATTAGCATGCCGAATATTACTTGGAATGTGAATTGGAACGAAATCACCAATAGATAAGACCATTTTACAATTTGGGCCCAAGTTAGAAGCAGAGCCTAAGGTGTAAATTATCGATAGTCCATATCTCGGAAACTATAAGAGATAATGCAATTTGGCAACCGGCAATGTAATTAGCATGCCGAATATTACTTGGAATGTGAATTGGAACGAAATCGCCAATAGATAAGATCATTTTACAATTTGGGCCCAAGTTAGAAGCAGAGCCTAAGGTGTAAATTATCGATAGTCCATATCTCGGAAACTATAAGAGATAATGCAATTTGGCAACCGGCAATGTAATTAGCATGCCGAATATTACTTGGAATGTGAATTGGAACGAAATCGCCAAAAGATAAGGCCATTTTACAATTTGGGCCCAAGTTAGAAGCAGAGCCTATGGTGTAAATTATCGATAGTCCATATCTCGGAAACTATAAGAGATAATGCAATTTGGCAACCGGCAATGTAATTAGCATGCCGAATATTACTTGGAATGTGAATTGGAACGAGATCGCCAATAGATAAGACCATTTTACAATTTGGGCCCAAGTTAGAAGCAGAGCCTAAGGTGTAAATTATCGATAGTCCATATCTCGGAAACTATAAGAGATAATGCAATTTGGCAACCGGCAATGTAATTAGCATGCCGAATATTACTTGGAATGTGAATTGGAACGAAATCGCCAATAGGTAAGACCATTTTACAATTTGGGCCCAAGTTAGAAGCAGAGCCTAAGGTGTAAATTATCGATAGTCCATATCTCGGAAACTATAAGAGATAATTCAATTTGGCAACCGGCAATGTAAATAGCATGCCGAAAATTACTTGGAATGTGAATTGGAACGAAATCGCCAATAGATAAGACCATTTTACAATTTGGGCCCAAGTTAGAAGCAGAGCCTAAGGTGTAAATTATCGATAGTCCATATCTCGGAAACTATAAGAGATAATGCAATTTGGCAACCGGCAATGTAATTAGCATGCCGAATATTACTTGGAATGTGAATTGGAACGAAATCGCCAATAGATAAGACCATTTTACAATTTGGGCCCAAGTTAGAAGCAGAGCCTAAGGTGTAAATTATCGATAGTCCATATCTCGGAAACTATAAGAGATAATGCAATTTGGCAACCGGCAATGTAACTAGCATGCCGAATATTACTTGGAATGTGAATTGGAACGAAATCGCCAAAAGATAAGACCATTTTACAATTTGGGCCCAAGTTAGAAGCAGAGCCTAAGGTGTAAATTATCGATAGTCCATATCTCGGAAACTATAAGAGATAATGCAATTTGGCAACCGGCAATGTAATTAGCATGCCGAATATTACTTGGAATGTGAATTGGAACGAAATCGCCAATAGATAAGACCATTTTACAATTTGGGAGCAAGTTAGAAGCAGAGCCTAAGGTGTAAATTATCGATAGTCCATATCTCGGAAACTATAAGAGATAATGCAATTTGGCAACCGGCAATGTAATTAGCATGCCGAATATTACTTGGAATGTGAATTGGAACGAAATCGCCAATAGATAAGACCATTTTACAATTTGGGCCCAAGTTAGAAGCAGAGCCTATGGTGTAAATTATCGATAGTCCATATCTCGGAAACTATAAGAGATAATGCAATTTGGCAACCGGCAATGTAATTAGCATGCCGAATATTACTTGGAATGTGAAATGGAACGAAATCGCCAATAGATAAGACCATTTTACAATTTGGGCCCAAGTTAGAAGCAGAGCCTAAGGTGTAAATTATCGATAGTCCATATCTCGGAAACTATAAGAGATAATGCAATTTGGCAACCGGCAATGTAATTAGCATGCCGAATATTACTTGGAATGTGAATTGGAACGAAATCGCCAATAGAT
Organism: Rhynchophorus ferrugineus; assembly: GCF_030347505.1. Taxonomy (NCBI): domain Eukaryota; kingdom Metazoa; phylum Arthropoda; class Insecta; order Coleoptera; family Curculionidae; genus Rhynchophorus; species Rhynchophorus ferrugineus. The sequence continues at coordinate 253,440 of NW_027472685.1, forward strand.
AAGACCATTTTACAATTTGGGCCCAAGTTAGAAGCAGAGCCTGAGGTGTAAATTATCGATAGTCCATATCTCGGAAACTATAAGAGATAATGCAATTTGGCAACCGACAATGTAATTAGCATGCCGAATATTACTTGGAATGTGAATTGGAACGAAATCGCCAATAGATAAGACCATTTTACAAATTGGGCCCAAGTTAGAAGCAGAGCCTAAGGTGTAAATTATTGATAGTCCATATCTCGGAAACTATAAGAGATAATGCAATTTCGCAACCGTCAATGTAATTAGCATGCCGAATATCACTTGGAATGTGAATTGGGACGAAATCGCCAATAGATAAGACCATTTTACAATTTGGGCCCAAGTTAGAAGCAGAGCCTAAGGTGTAAATTATCGATAGTCCATATCTCGGAAACTATAAGAGATAATGCAATTTGGCAACCGGCAATGTAATTAGCATGCCGAATATTACTTGGAATGTGAATTGGAACGAAATCGCCAATAGATAAGACCATTTTACAATTTGGGCCCAAGTTAGAAGCAGAGCCTAAGGTGTAAATTATCGATAGTCCATATCTCGGAAACTATAAGAGGTAATGCAATTTGGCAACCGGCAATGTAATTAGCATGCCGAATATTACTTGGAATGTGAATTGGAACGAAATCGCCAATAGATAAGACCATTTTACAATTTGGGCCCAAGTTAGAAGCAGAGCCTATGGTGTAAATTATCGATAGTCCATATCTCGGAAACTATAAGAGATAATGCAATTTGGCAACCGGCAATGTAATTAGCATGCCGAATATTACTTGGAATGTGAAATGGAACGAAATCGCCAATAGATAAGACCATTTTACAATTTGGGCCCAAGTTAGAAGCAGAGCCTAAGGTGTAAATTATCGATAGTCCATATCTCGGAAACTATAAGAGATAATGCAATTTGGCAACCGGCAATGTAATTAGCATGCCGAATATTACTTGGAATGTGAATTGGAACGAAATCGCCAATAGATAAGACCATTTTACAATTTGGGCCCAAGTTAGAAGCAGAGCCTGAGGTGTAAATTATCGATAGTCCATATCTCGGAAACTATAAGAGATAATGCAATTTGGCAACCGACAATGTAATTAGCATGCCGAATATTACTTGGAATGTGAATTGGAACGAAATCGCCAATAGATAAGACCATTTTACAAATTGGGCCCAAGTTAGAAGCAGAGCCTAAGGTGTAAATTATTGATAGTCCATATCTCGGAAACTATAAGAGATAATGCAATTTCGCAACCGTCAATGTAATTAGCATGCCGAATATCACTTGGAATGTGAATTGGGACGAAATCGCCAATAGATAAGACCATTTTACAATTTGGGCCCAAGTTAGAAGCAGAGCCTAAGGTGTAAATTATCGATAGTCCATATCTCGGAAACTATAAGAGATAATGCAATTTGGCAACCGGCAATGTAATTAGCATGCCGAATATTACTTGGAATGTGAATTGGAACGAAATCGCCAATAGATAAGACCATTTTACAATTTGGGCCCAAGTTAGAAGCAGAGCCTAAGGTGTAAATTATCGATAGTCCATATCTCGGAAACTATAAGAGGTAATGCAATTTGGCAACCGGCAATGTAATTAGCATGCCGAATATTACTTGGAATGTGAATTGCAACGAAATCGCCAATAGATAAGACCATTTTACAATTTGGGCCCAAGTTAGAAGCAGAGCCTAAGGTGTAAATTATCGATAGTCCATATCTCGGAAACTATAAGAGATAATGCAATTTGGCAACCGGCAATGTAATTAGCATGCCGAATATTACTTGGAATGTGAATTGGAACGAAATCGCCAATAGATAAGACCATTTTACAATTTGGGCCCAAGTTAGAAGCAGAGCCTAAGGTGTAAATTATTAATAGTCCATATCTCGGAAACTATAAGAGATAATGCAATTTGGCAACCGGCAATGTAATTAGCATGCCGAATATTACTTGGAATGTGAATTGGAACGAAATCGCCAATAGATAAGACCATTTTACAATTTGGGCCCAAGTTAGAAGCAGAGCCTAAGGTGTAAATTATCGATAGTCCATATCTCGGAAACTATAAGAGATAATGCAATTTGGCAACCGGCAATGTAATTAGCATGCCGAATATTACTTGGAATGTGAATTGGAACGAAATCGCCAATAGGTAGGACCATTTTACAATTTGGGCCCAAGTTAGAAGCAGAGCCTAAGGTGTAAATTATCGATAGTCCATATCTCGGAAACTATAAGAGATAATTCAATTTGGCAACCGGCAATGTAATTACCATGCCGAATATTACTTGGAATGTGAATTGGAACGAAATCGCCAATAGATAAGACCATTTTACAATTTGGGCCCAAGTTAGAAGCAGAGCCTAAGGTGTAAATTATCGATAGTCCATATCTCGGAAACTATAAGAGATAATGCAATTTGGCAACCGGCAATGTAATTAGCATGCCGAATATTACTTGGAATGTGAATTGGAACGAAATCGCCAATAGGTAAGACCATTTTACAATTTGGGCCCAAGTTAGAAGCAGAGCCTAAGGTGTAAATTATCGATAGTCCATATCTCGGAAACTATAAGAGATAATTCAATTTGGCAACCGGCAATGTAATTAGCATGCCGAATATTACTTGGAATGTGAATTGGAACGAAATCACCAATAGATAAGACCATTTTACAATTTGGGCCCAAGTTAGAAGCAGAGCCTAAGGTGTAAATTATCGATAGTCCATATCTCGGAAACTATAAGAGATAATGCAATTTGGCAACCGGCAATGTAATTAGCATGCCAAATATTACTTGGAATGTGAATTGGAACGAAATCGCCAATAGATAAGACCATTTTACAATTTGGGCCCAAGTTAGAAGCAGAGCCTAAGGTGTAAATTATCGATAGTCCATATCTCAGAAACTATAAGAGATAATGCAATTTGGCAACCGGCAATGTAATTAGCATGCCGAATATTACTTGGAATGTGAATTGGAACGAAATCGCCAATAGATAAGACCATTTTACAATTTGGGCCCAAGTTAGAAGCAGAGCCTAAGGTGTAAATTATCGATGGACGAACCTCCATATCTCGGAAACTATAAGAGATAATGCAATTTGGCAACCGGCAATGTAATTAGCATGCCGAATATTACTTGGAATGTGAATTGGAACGAAATCGCCAATAGATAAGACCATTTTACAATTTGGGCCCAAGTTAGAAGCAGAGCCTAAGGTGTAAATTATCGATAGTCCATATCTCGGAAACTATAAGAGATAATGCAATTTGGCAACCGGCAATGTAATTAGCATGCCGAATATTACTTGGAATGTGAATTGGAACGAAATCGACAAAAGATAAGGCCATTTTACAATTTGGGCCCAAGTTAGAAGCAGAGCCTATGGTGTAAATTATCGATAGTCCATATCTCGGAAACTATAAGAGATAATGCAATTTGGCAACCGGCAATGTAATTAGCATGCCGAATATTACTTGGAATGTGAATTGGAACGAAATCGCCAATAGATAAGACCATTTTACAATTTGGGCCCAAGTTAGAAGCAGAGCCTAAGGTGTAAATTATCGATAGTCCATATCTCGGAAACTATAAGAGATAATGCAATTTGGCAACCGGCAATGTAATTAGCATGCCGAATATTACTTGGAATGTGAATTGGAACGAAATCGCCAATAGGTAAGACCATTTTACAATTTGGGCCCAAGTTAGAAGCAGAGCCTAAGGTGTAAATTATCGATAGTCCATATCTCGGAAACTATAAGAGATAATTCAATTTGGCAACCGGCAATGTAAATAGCATGCCGAAAATTACTTGGAATGTGAATTGGAACGAAATCGCCAATAGATAAGACCATTTTACAATTTGGGCCCAAGTTAGAAGCAGAGCCTAAGGTGTAAATTATCGATAGTCCATATCTCGGAAACTATAAGAGATAATGCAATTTGGCAACCGGCAATGTAATTAGCATGCCGAATATTACTTGGAATGTGAATTGGAACGAAATCGCCAATAGATAAGGCCATTTTACAATTTGGGCCCAAGTTAGAAGCAGAGCCTAAGGTGTAAATTATCGATAGTCCATATCTCGGAAACTATAAGAGATAATGCAATTTGGCAACCGGCAATGTAATTAGCATGCCGAATATTACTTGGAATGTGAATTGGAACGAAATCGCCAAAAGATAAGACCATTTTACAATTTGGGCCCAAGTTAGAAGCAGAGCCTATGGTGTAAATTATCGATAGTCCATATCTCGGAAACTATAAGAGATAATGCAATTTGGCAACCGGCAATGTAATTAGCATGCCGAATATTACTTGGAATGTGAATTGGAACGAAATCGCCAATAGATAAGACCATTTTACAATTTGGGCCCAAGTTAGAAGCAGAGCCTAAGGTGTAAATTATCGATAGTCCATATCTCGGAAACTATAAGAGATAATGCAATTTGGCAACCGGCAATGTAATTAGAATGCCGAATATTACTTGGAATGTGAATTGGAACGAAATCGCCAATAGATAAGACCATTTTACAATTTGGGCCCAAGTTAGAAGCAGAGCCTAAGGTGTAAATTATCGATAGTCCATATCTCGGAAACTATAAGAGATAATGCAATTTGGCAACCGGCAATGTAATTAGCATGCCGAATATTACTTGGAATGTGAATTGCAACGAAATCGCCAATAGATAAGACCATTTTACAATTTGGGCCCAAGTTAGAAGCAGAGCCTAAGGTGTAAATTATCGATAGTCCATATCTCGGAAACTATAAGAGATAATGCAATTTGGCAACCGGCAATGTAATTAGCATGCCGAATATTACTTGGAATGTTAATTGGAACGAAATCGCCAATAGATAAGACCATTTTACAATTTGGGCCCAAATTAGAAGCAGAGCCTAAGGTGTAAATTATTGATAGTCCATATCTCGGAAACTATAAGAGATAATGCAATTTCGCAACCGGCAATGTAATTAGCATGCCGAATATCACTTGGAATGTGAATTGGGACGAAATCGCCAATAGATAAGACCATTTTACAATTTGGGCCCAAGTTAGAAGCAGAGCCTAAGGTGTAAATTATCGATAGTCCATATCTCGGAAACTATAAGAGATAACGCAATTTGGCAACCGGCAATGTAATTAGCATGCCGAATATTACTTGGAATGTGAATTGGAACGAAATCGCCAATAGATAAAACCATTTTACAATTTGGGCCCAAGTTAGAAGCAGAGCCTAAGGTGTAAATTATCGATAGTCCATATCTCGGAAACTATAAGAGATAATACAATTTGGCAACCGGCAATGTAATTAGCATGCCGAATATTACTTGGAATGTGAATTGGAACGAAATCGCCAATAGGTAAGACCATTTTACAATTTGGGCCCAAGTTAGAAGCAGAGCCTAAGGTGTAAATTATCGATAGTCCATATCTCGGAAACTATAAGAGATAATTCAATTTGGCAACCGGCAATGTAATTAGCATGCCGAATATTACTTGGAATGTGAATTGGAACGAAATCGCCAATAGATAAGACCATTTTACAATTTGGGCCCAAGTTAGAAGCAGAGCCTAAGGTGTAAATTATCGATAGTCCATATCTCGGAAACTATAAGAGATAATGCAATTTGGCAACCGGCAATGTAATTAGCATGCCGAATATTACTTGGAATGTGAATTGGAACGAAATCGCCAATAGATAAGACCATTTTACAATTTGGGCCCAAGTTAGAAGCAGAGCCTAAGGTGTAAATTATCGATAGTCCATATCTCGGAAACTATAAGAGATAATGCAATTTGGCAACCGGCAATGTAATTAGCATGCCGAATATTACTTGGAATGTGAATTGGAACGAAATCGCCAAAAGATAAGACCATTTTACAATTTGGGCCCAAGTTAGAAGCAGAGCCTATGGTGTAAATTATCGATAGTCCATATCTCGGAAACTATAAGAGATAATGCAATTTGGCAACCGGCAATGTAATTAGCATGCCGAATATTACTTGGAGTGTGAATTGGAACGAAATCGCCAATAGATAAGACCATTTTACAATTTGGGCTCAAGTTAGAAGCAGAGCCTAAGGTGTAAATTATCGACAGTCCATATCTCGGAAACTATAAGAGATAATGCAATTTGGCAACCGGCAATGTAATTAGCATGCCGAATATTACTTGGAATGTGAATTGGAACGAAATCGCCAATAGATAAGACCATTTTACAATTTGGGCCCAAGTTAGAAGCAGAGCCTAAGGTGTAAATAATCGATAGTCCATATCTCGGAAACTATAAGAGATAATGCAATTTGGCAACCGGCAATGTAATTAGCATGCCGAATATTACTTGGAATGTGAATTGGAACGAAATTGCCAATAGATAAGACCATTTTACAATTTGGGCCCAAGTTAGAAGCAGAGCCTAAGGTGTAAATTATCGATAGTCCATATCTCTGAAACTATAAGAGATAATGCAATTTCGCAACCGGCAATGTAACTAGCATGCCGAATATTACTTGGAATGTGAATTGGGACGAAATCGCCAATAGATAAGGCCATTTTACAATTTGGGCCCAAGTTAGAAGCAGAGCCTAAGGTGTAAATTATCGATAGTCCATATCTCGGAAACTATAAGAGATAATGCAATTTGGCAACCGGCAATGTAATTAGCATGCCGAATATTACTTGGAATGTGAATTGGAACGAAATCGCCAATAGATAAGACCATTTTACAATTTGGGCCCAAGTTAGAAGCAGAGCCTAAGGTGTAAATTATCGATAGTCCATATCTCGGAAACTATAAGAGATAATGCAATTTGGCAACCGGCAATGTAATTAGCATGCCGAATATTACTTGGAATGTGAATTGGAACGAAATCGCCAATAGATAAGACCATTTTACAATTTGGGCCCAAGTTAGAAGCAGAGCCTAAGGTGTAAATTATCGATAGACCATATCTCGGAAACTATAAGAGATAATGCAATTTGGCAACCGGCAATGTAATTAGCATGCCGAATATTACTTGGAATGTGAATTGGAACGAAATCGCCAATAGGTAAGACCATTTTACAATTTGGGCCCAAGTTAGAAGCAGAGCCTAAGGTGTAAATTATCGATAGTCCATATCTCGGAAACTATAAGAGATAATTCAATTTGGCAACCGGCAATGTAATTAGCATGCCGAATATTACTTGGAATGTGAATTGGAACGAAATCGCCAATAGATAAGACCATTTTACAATTTGGGCCCAAGTTAGAAGCAGAGCCTAAGGTGTAAATTATCGATAGTCCATATCTCGGAAACTATAAGAGATAATGCAATTTGGCAACCGGCAATGTAATTAGCATGCCGAATATTACTTGGAATGTGAATTGGAACGAAATCGCCAATAGATAAGACCATTTTACAATTTGGGCCCAAGTTAGAAGCAGAGCCTAAGGTGTAAATTATCGATAGTCCATATCTCGGAAACTATAAGAGATAATGCAATTTGGCAACCGGCAATGTAATTAGCATGCCGAATATTACTTGGAATGTGAATTGGAACGAAATCGCCAATAGATAAGACCATTTTACAATTTGGGCCCAAGTTAGAAGCAGAGCCTAAGGTGTAAATTATCGATAGTCCATATCTCGGAAACTATAAGAGATAATGCAATTTGGCAACCGGCAATGTAATTAGCATGCCGAATATTACTTGGAATGTGAATTGGAACGAAATCGCCAATAGATAAGACCATTTTACAATTTGGGCCCACGTTAGAAGCAGAGTCTAAGGTGTAAATTATCGATAGTCCATATCTCGGAAACTATAAGAGATAATGCAATTTGGCAACCGGCAATGTAATTAGCATGCCGAATATTATTTGGAATGTGAATTGGAACGAAATCGCCAATAGATAAGACCATTTTACAATTTGAGCCCAAGTTAGAAGCAGAGCCTAAGGTGTAAATTATTGATAGTCCATATCTCGGAAACTATAAGAGATAATGCAATTTTGCAACCGGCAATGTAATTAGCATGCCGAATATCATTTGGAATGTGAATTGGGACGAAATCGCCAATAGATAAGACCATTTTACAATTTGGGCCCAAGTTAGAAGCAGAGCCTAAGGTGTAAATTATCGATAGTCCATATCTCTGAAACTATAAGAGATAATGCAATTTCGCAACCGGCAATGTAATTAGCATGCCGAATATTACTTGGAATGTGAATTGGGACGAAATCGCCAATAGATAAGGCCATTTTACAATTTGGGCCCAAGTTAGAAGCAGAGCCTAAGGTGTAAATTATTGATAGTCCATATCTCGGAAACTATAAGAGATAATGCAATTTCGCAACCGGCAATGTAATTAGCATGCCGAATATTACTTGGAGTGTGAATTGGAACGAAATCGCCAATAGATAAGACCATTTTACAATTTGGGCCCAAGTTAGAAGCAGAGCCTAAGGTGTAAATTATCGATAGTCTATATCTCGGAAACTATAAGAGATAATGCAATTTGGCAACCGGCAATGTAATTAGCATGCCGAATATTACTTGGAATGTGAATTGGAAAGAAATCGCCAATAGATAAGACCATTTTACAATTTGGGCCCAAGTTAGAAGCAGAGCCTAAGGTGTAAATTATTGATAGTCCATATCTCGGAAACTATAAGAGATAATGCAATTTCGCAACCGGCAATGTAATTAGCATGCCGAATATTACTTGGAGTGTGAATTGGAACGAAATCGCCAATAGATAAGACCATTTTACAATTTGGGCCCAAGTTAGAAGCAGAGCCTAAGGTGTAAATTATCGATAGTCCATATCTCGGAAACTATAAGAGATAATGCAATTTGGCAACCGGCAATGTAATTAGCATGCCGAATATTACTTGGAATGTGAATTGGAACGAAATCGCCAATAGGTAAGACCATTTTACAATTTGGGCCCAAGTTAGAAGCAGAGCCTAAGGTGTAAATTATTGATAGTCCATATCTCGGAAACTATAAGAGATAATGCAATTTCGCAACCGGCAATGTAATTAGCATGGCGAATATCACTTGGAATGTGAATTGGGACGAAATCGCCAATAGATAAGACCATTTTACAATTTGGGCCCAAGTTAGAAGCAGAGCCTAAGGTGTAAATTATCGATAGTCCATATCTCGGAAACTATAAGAGATAATGCAATTTGGCAACCGGCAATGTAATTAGCATGCCGAATATTACTTGGAATGTGAATTGGAACGAAATCGCCAATAGATAAAACCATTTTACAATTTGGGCCCAAGTTAGAAGCAGAGCCTAAGGTGTAAATTATCGATAGTCCATATCTCGGAAACTATAAGAGATAATACAATTTGGCAACCGGCAATGTAATTAGCATGCCGAATATTACTTGGAATGTGAATTGGAACGAAATCGCCAATAGGTAAGACCATTTTACAATTTGGGCCCAAGTTAGAAGCAGAGCCTAAGGTGTAAATTATCGATAGTCCATATCTCGGAAACTATAAGAGATAATTCAATTTGGCAACCGGCAATGTAATTAGCATGCCGAATATTACTTGGAATGTGAATTGGAACGAAATCGCCAATAGATAAGACCATTTTACAATTTGGGCCCAAGTTAGAAGCAGAGCCTAAGGTGTAAATTATCGATAGTCCATATCTCGGAAACTATAAGAGATAATGCAATTTGGCAACCGGCAATGTAATTAGCATGCCGAATATTACTTGGAATGTGAATTGGAACGAAATCGCCAATAGATAAGACCATTTTACAATTTGGGCCCAAGTTAGAAGCAGAGCCTAAGGTGTAAATTATCGATAGTCCATATCTCGGAAACTATAAGAGATAATGCAATTTGGCAACCGGCAATGTAATTAGCATGCCGAATATTACTTGGAATGTGAATTGGAACGAAATCGCCAAAAGATAAGACCATTTTACAATTTGGGCCCAAGTTAGAAGCAGAGCCTATGGTGTAAATTATCGATAGTCCATATCTCGGAAACTATAAGAGATAATGCAATTTGGCAACCGGCAATGTAATTAGCATGCCGAATATTACTTGGAGTGTGAATTGGAACGAAATCGCCAATAGATAAGACCATTTTACAATTTGGGCTCAAGTTAGAAGCAGAGCCTAATGTGTAAATTATCGACAGTCCATATCTCGGAAACTATAAGAGATAATGCAATTTGGCAACCGGCAATGTAATTAGCATGCCGAATATTATTTGGAATGTGAATTGGAACGAAATCGCCAATAGATAAGACCATTTTACAATTTGAGCCCAAGTTAGAAGCAGAGCCTAAGGTGTAAATTATTGATAGTCCATATCTCGGAAACTATAAGAGATAATGCAATTTTGCAACCGGCAATGTAATTAGCATGCCGAATATCATTTGGAATGTGAATTGGGACGAAATCGCCAATAGATAAGACCATTTTACAATTTGGGCCCAAGTTAGAAGCAGAGCCTAAGGTGTAAATTATCGATAGTCCATATCTCTGAAACTATAAGAGATAATGCAATTTCGCAACCGGCAATGTAATTAGCATGCCGAATATTACTTGGAATGTGAATTGGGACGAAATCGCCAATAGATAAGGCCATTTTACAATTTGGGCCCAAGTTAGAAGCAGAGCCTAAGGTGTAAATTATTGATAGTCCATATCTCGGAAACTATAAGAGATAATGCAATTTCGCAACCGGCAATGTAATTAGCATGCCGAATATTACTTGGAGTGTGAATTGGAACGAAATCGCCAATAGATAAGACCATTTTACAATTTGGGCCCAAGTTAGAAGCAGAGCCTAAGGTGTAAATTATCGATAGTCCATATCTCGGAAACTATAAGAGATAATGCAATTTGGCAACCGGCAATGTAATTAGCATGCTGAATATTACTTGGAATGTGAATTGGAACGAAATCGCCAGTAGATAAGACCATTTTACAATTTGGACCCAAGTTAGAAGCAGAGCCTAAGGTGTAAATTATCGATAGTCCATATCTCGGAAACTATAAGAGATAATGCAATTTGGCAACCGGCAATGTAATTAGCATGCCGAATATTACTTGGAATGTGAATTGGAACGAAATCTCCAATAGATAAGACCATTTTACAATTTGGGCCCAAGTTAGAAGCAGAGCCTAAGGTGTAAATTATCGATAGTCCATATCTCGGAAACTATAAGAGATAATGCAATTTGGCAACCGGCAATGTAATTAGCATGCCGAATATTACTTGGAATGTGAATTGGAACGAAATCGCCAATAGATAAGACCATTTTACAATTTGGGCCCAAGTTAGAAGCAGAGCCTAAGGTGTAAATTATCGATAGTCCATATCTCGGAAACTATAAGAGATAATGCAATTTGGCAACCGGCAATGTAATTAGCATGCCCAATATTACTTGGAATGTGAATTGGAACGAAATCGCCAAAAGATAAGGCCATTTTACAATTTGGGCCCAAGTTAGAAGCAGAGCCTATGGTGTAAATTATCGATAGTCCATATCTCGGAAACTATAAGAGATAATGCAATTTGGCAACCGGCAATGTAATTAGCATGCCGAATATTACTTGGAATGTGAATTGGAACGAAATCGCCAATAGATAAGACCATTTTACAATTTGGGCCCAAGTTAGAAGCAGAGCCTAAGGTGTAAATTATCGATAGTCCATATCTCGGAAACTATAAGCGATAATGCAATTTGGCAACCGGCAATGTAATTAGCATGCCGAATATTACTTGGAATGTGAATTGGAACGAAATCGCCAATAGATAAGACCATTTTACAATTTGGGCCCAAGTTAGAAGCAGAGCCTAAGGTGTAAATTATCGATAGTCCATATCTCGGAAACTATAAGAGATAATGCAATTTGGCAACCGGCAATGTAATTAGCATGCCGAATATTACTTGGAATGTGAATTGGAGCGAAATCGCCAATAGGTAAGACCATTTTACAATTTGGGCCCAAGTTAGAAGCAGAGCCTAAGGTGTAAATTATCGATAGTCCATATCTCGGAAACTATAAGAGATAATTCAATTTGGCAACCGGCAATGTAATTAGCATGCCGAATATCATTTGGAATGTGAATTGGGACGAAATCGCCAATAGATAAGACCATTTTACAATTTGGGCCCAAGTTAGAAGCAGAGCCTAAGGTGTAAATTATCGATAGTCCATATCTCGGAAACTATAAGAGATAATGCAATTTCGCAACCGGCAATGTAATTAGCGTGCCGAATATTACTTGGAGTGTGAATTGGAACGAAATCGCCAATAGATAAGACCATTTTATAATTTGGGCCCAAGTTAGAAGCAGAGCCTAAGGTGTAAATTATCGATAGTCCATATCTCGGAAACTATAAGATATAATGCAATTTGGCAACCGGCAATGTAATTAGCATGCCGAATATTACTTGGAATGTGAATTGGAACGAAATCGCCAATAGATAAGACCATTTTACAATTTGGGCCCAAGTTAGAAGCAGAGCCTAAGGTGTAAATTATCGATAGTCCATATCTCGGAAACTATAAGAGATAATGCAATTTGGCAACCGGCAATGTAATTAGCATGCCGAATATTACTTGGAATGTGAATTGGAACGAAATCGCCAATAGATAAGACCATTTTACAATTTGGGCCCAAGTTAGAAGCAGAGCCTAAGGTGTAAATTATCGATAGTCCATATCTCGGAAACTATAAGAGATAATGCAATTTGGCAACCGGCAATGTAATTAGCATGCTGAATATTACTTGGAATGTGAATTGGAACGAAATCGCCAAAAGATAAGGCCATTTTACAATTTGGGCCCAAGTTAGAAGCAGAGCCTATGGTGTAAATTATCGATAGTCCATATCTCGGAAACTATAAGAGATAATGCAATTTGGCAACCGGCAATGTAATTAGCATGCCGAATATTACTTGGAATGTGAATTGGAACGAAATCGCCAATAGATAAGACCATTTTACAATTTGGGCCCAAGTTAGAAGCAGAGCCTAAGGTGTAAATTATCGATAGTCCATATCTCGGAAACTATAAGAGATAATGCAATTTGGCAACCGGCAATGTAATTAGCATGCCGAATATTACTTGGAATGTGAATTGGAACGAAATCGCCAATAGGTAAGACCATTTTACAATTTGGGCCCAAGTTAGAAGCAGAGCTTAAGGTGTAAATTATCGATAGTCCATATCTCGGAAACTATAAGAGATAATTCAATTTGGCAACCGGCAATGTAATTAGCATGCCGAATATTACTTGGAATGTGAATTGGAACGAAATCGCCAATAGATAAGACCATTTTACAATTTGGGCCCAAGTTAGAAGCAGAGCCTAAGGTGTAAATTATCGATAGTCCATATCTCGGAAACTATAAGAGATAATGCAATTTGGCAACCGGCAATGTAATTAGCATGCCGAATATTACTTGGAATGTGAATTGGAACGAAATCGCCAATAGATAAGACAATTTTACAATTTGGGCCCAAGTTAGAAGCAGAGCCTAAGGTGTAAATTATCGATAGTCCATATCTCGGAAACTATAAGAGATAATGCAATTTGGCAACCGGCAATGTAATTAGCATGCCGAATATTACTTGGAATGTGAATTGGAACGAAATCGCCAATAGGTAAGACCATTTTACAATTTGGGCCCAAGTTAGAAGCAGAGCCTAAGGTGTAAATTATCGATAGTCCATATCTCGGAAACTATAAGAGATAATTCAATTTGGCAACCGGCAATGTAATTAGCATGCCGAATATTACTTGGAATGTGAATTGGAACGAAATCGCCAATAGATAAGACCATTTTACAATTTGGGCCCAAGTTAGAAGCAGAGCCTAAGGTGTAAATTATCGATAGTCCATATCTCGGAAACTATAAGAGATAATGCAATTTGGCAACCGGCAATGTAATTAGCATGCCGAATATTACTTGGAATGTGAATTGGAACGAAATCGCCAATAGATAAGACCATTTTACAATTTGGGCCCAAGTTAGAAGCAGAGCCTAAGGTGTAAATTATCGATAGTCCATATCTCGGAAACTATAAGAGATAATGCAATTTGGCAACCGGCAATGTAATTAGCATGCCGAATATTACTTGGAATGTGAATTGGAACGAAATCGCCAAAAGATAAGACCATTTTACAATTTGGGCCCAAGTTAGAAGCAGAGCCTATGGTGTAAATTATCGATAGTCCATATCTCGGAAACTATAAGAGATAATGCAATTTGGCAACCGGCAATGTAATTACTATGCCGAATATTACTTGGAATGTGAATTGGAACGAAATCGCCAATAGATAAGACCATTTTACAATTTGGGCCCAAGTTAGAAGCAGAGCCTAAGGTGTAAATTATCGATAGTCCATATCTCGGAAACTATAAGAAATAATGCAATTTGGCAACCGGCAATGTAATTAGCATGCCGAATATTACTTGGAATGTGAATTGGAACGAAATCGCCAATAGATAAGATCATTTTACAATTTGGGCCCAAGTTAGAAGCAGAGCCTAAGGTGTAAATTATCGATAGTCCATATCTCGGAAACTATAAGAGATAATGCAATTTGGCAACCGGCAATGTAATTAGCATGCCGAATATTACTTGGAATGTGAATTGCAACGAAATCGCCAATAGATAAGACCATTTTACAATTTGGGCCCAAGTTAGAAGCAGAGCCTAAGGTGTAAATTATCGATAGTCCATATCTCGGAAACTATAAGAGATAATGCAATTTGGCAACCGGCAATGTAATTAGCATGCCGAATATTACTTGGAATGTTAATTGGAACGAAATCGCCAATAGATAAGACCATTTTACAATTTGGGCCCAAGTTAGAAGCAGAGCCTAAGGTGTAAATTATTGATAGTCCATATCTCGGAAACTATAAGAGATAATGCAATTTCGCAACCGGCAATGTAATTAGCATGCCGAATATCACTTGGAATGTGAATTGGGACGAAATCGCCAATAGATAAGACCATTTTACAATTTGGGCCCAAGTTAGAAGCAGAGCCTAAGGTGTAAATTATCGATAGTCCATATCTCGGAAACTATAAGAGATAATGCAATTTGGCAACCGGCAATGTAATTAGCATGCCGAATATTACTTGGAATGTGAATTGGAACGAAATCGCCAATAGATAAGACCCTTTTACAATTTGGGAGCAAGTTAGAAGCAGAGCCTAAGGTGTAAATTATCGATAGTCCATATCTCGGAAACTATAAGAGATAATGCAATTTGGCAACCGGCAATGTAATTAGCATGCCGAATATTACTTGGAATGTGAATTGGAACGAAATCGCCAATAGATAAGACCATTTTACAATTTGGGCCCAAGTTAGAAGCAGAGCCTATGGTGTAAATTATCGATAGTCCATATCTCGGAAACTATAAGAGATAATGCAATTTGGCAACCGGCAATGTAATTAGCATGCCGAATATTACTTGGAATGTGAATTGGAACGAAATCGCCAATAGATAAGACCATTTTACAATTTGGGCCCAAGTTAGAAGCAGAGCCTAAGGTATAAATTATCGATAGTCCATATCTCGGAAACTATAAGAGATAATGCAATTTGGCAACCGGCAATGTAATTAGCATGCCGAATATTACTTGGAATGTGAATTGGAACGAAATCGCCAATAGATAAGATCATTTTACAATTTGGGCCCAAGTTAGAAGCAGAGCCTAAGGTGTAAATTATCGATAGTCCATATCTCGGAAACTATAAGAGATAATGCAATTTGGCAACCGGCAATGTAATTAGCATGCCGAATATTACTTGGAATGTGAATTGCAACGAAATCGCCAATAGATAAGACCATTTTACAATTTGGGCCCAAGTTAGAAGCAGAGCCTAAGGTGTAAATTATCGATAGTCCATATCTCGGAAACTATAAGAGATAATGCAATTTGGCAACCGGCAATGTAATTAGCATGCCGAATATTACTTGGAATGTTAATTGGAACGAAATCGCCAATAGATAAGACCATTTTACAATTTGGGCCCAAGTTAGAAGCAGAGCCTAAGGTGTAAATTATTGATAGTCCATATCTCGGAAACTATAAGAGATAATGCAATTTCGCAACCGGCAATGTAATTAGCATGCCGAATATCACTTGGAATGTGAATTGGGACGAAATCGCCAATAGATAAGACCATTTTACAATTTGGGCCCAAGTTAGAAGCAGAGCCTAAGGTGTAAATTATCGATAGTCCATATCTCGGAAACTATAAGAGATAATGCAATTTGGCAACCGGCAATGTAATTAGCATGCCGAATATTACTTGGAATGTGAATTGGAACGAAATCGCCAATAGATAAGACCATTTTACAATTTGGGAGCAAGTTAGAAGCAGAGCCTAAGGTGTAAATTATCGATAGTCCATATCTCGGAAACTATAAGAGATAATGCAATTTGGCAACCGGCAATGTAATTAGCATGCCGAATATTACTTGGAATGTGAATTGGAACGAAATCGCCAATAGATAAGACCATTTTACAATTTGGGCCCAAGTTAGAAGCAGAGCCTATGGTGTAAATTATCGATAGTCCATATCTCGGAAACTATAAGAGATAATGCAATTTGGCAACCGGCAATGTAATTAGCATGCCGAATATTACTTGGAATGTGAATTGGAACGAAATCGCCAATAGATAAGACCATTTTACAATTTGGGCCCAAGTTAGAAGCAGAGCCTAAGGTGTAAATTATCGATAGTCCATATCTCGGAAACTATAAGAGATAATGCAATTTGGCAACCGGCAATGTAATTAGCATGCCGAATATTACTTGGAATGTGAATTGGAACGAAATCTCCAATAGATAAGACCATTTTACAATTTGGGCCCAAGTTAGAAGCAGAGCCTAAGGTGTAAATTATCGATAGTCCATATCTCGGAAACTATAAGAGATAATGCAATTTGGCAACCGGCAATGTAATTAGCATGCCGAATATTACTTGGAATGTGAATTGGAACGAAATCGCCAATAGATAAGACCATTTTACAATTTGGGCCCAAGTTAGAAGCAGAGCCTAAGGTGTAAATTATCGATAGTCCATATCTCGGAAACTATAAGAGATAATGCAATTTGGCAACCGGCAATGTAATTAGCATGCCCAATATTACTTGGAATGTGAATTGGAACGAAATCGCCAAAAGATAAGGCCATTTTACAATTTGGGCCCAAGTTAGAAGCAGAGCCTATGGTGTAAATTATCGATAGTCCATATCTCGGAAACTATAAGAGATAATGCAATTTGGCAACCGGCAATGTAATTAGCATGCCGAATATTACTTGGAATGTGAATTGGAACGAAATCGCCAATAGATAAGACCATTTTACAATTTGGGCCCAAGTTAGAAGCAGAGCCTAAGGTGTAAATTATCGATAGTCCATATCTCGGAAACTATAAGCGATAATGCAATTTGGCAACCGGCAATGTAATTAGCATGCCGAATATTACTTGGAATGTGAATTGGAACGAAATCGCCAATAGATAAGACCATTTTACAATTTGGGCCCAAGTTAGAAGCAGAGCCTAAGGTGTAAATTATCGATAGTCCATATCTCGGAAACTATAAGAGATAATGCAATTTGGCAACCGGCAATGTAATTAGCATGCCGAATATTACTTGGAATGTGAATTGGAGCGAAATCGCCAATAGGTAAGACCATTTTACAATTTGGGCCCAAGTTAGAAGCAGAGCCTAAGGTGTAAATTATCGATAGTCCATATCTCGGAAACTATAAGAGATAATTCAATTTGGCAACCGGCAATGTAATTAGCATGCCGAATATCATTTGGAATGTGAATTGGGACGAAATCGCCAATAGATAAGACCATTTTACAATTTGGGCCCAAGTTAGAAGCAGAGCCTAAGGTGTAAATTATCGATAGTCCATATCTCGGAAACTATAAGAGATAATGCAATTTCGCAACCGGCAATGTAATTAGCGTGCCGAATATTACTTGGAGTGTGAATTGGAACGAAATCGCCAATAGATAAGACCATTTTATAATTTGGGCCCAAGTTAGAAGCAGAGCCTAAGGTGTAAATTATCGATAGTCCATATCTCGGAAACTATAAGATATAATGCAATTTGGCAACCGGCAATGTAATTAGCATGCCGAATATTACTTGGAATGTGAATTGGAACGAAATCGCCAATAGATAAGACCATTTTACAATTTGGGCCCAAGTTAGAAGCAGAGCCTAAGGTGTAAATTATCGATAGTCCATATCTCGGAAACTATAAGAGATAATGCAATTTGGCAACCGGCAATGTAATTAGCATGCCGAATATTACTTGGAATGTGAATTGGAACGAAATCGCCAATAGATAAGACCATTTTACAATTTGGGCCCAAGTTAGAAGCAGAGCCTAAGGTGTAAATTATCGATAGTCCATATCTCGGAAACTATAAGAGATAATGCAATTTGGCAACCGGCAATGTAATTAGCATGCTGAATATTACTTGGAATGTGAATTGGAACGAAATCGCCAAAAGATAAGGCCATTTTACAATTTGGGCCCAAGTTAGAAGCAGAGCCTATGGTGTAAATTATCGATAGTCCATATCTCGGAAACTATAAGAGATAATGCAATTTGGCAACCGGCAATGTAATTAGCATGCCGAATATTACTTGGAATGTGAATTGGAACGAAATCGCCAATAGATAAGACCATTTTACAATTTGGGCCCAAGTTAGAAGCAGAGCCTAAGGTGTAAATTATCGATAGTCCATATCTCGGAAACTATAAGAGATAATGCAATTTGGCAACCGGCAATGTAATTAGCATGCCGAATATTACTTGGAATGTGAATTGGAACGAAATCGCCAATAGGTAAGACCATTTTACAATTTGGGCCCAAGTTAGAAGCAGAGCTTAAGGTGTAAATTATCGATAGTCCATATCTCGGAAACTATAAGAGATAATTCAATTTGGCAACCGGCAATGTAATTAGCATGCCGAATATTACTTGGAATGTGAATTGGAACGAAATCGCCAATAGATAAGACCATTTTACAATTTGGGCCCAAGTTAGAAGCAGAGCCTAAGGTGTAAATTATCGATAGTCCATATCTCGGAAACTATAAGAGATAATGCAATTTGGCAACCGGCAATGTAATTAGCATGCCGAATATTACTTGGAATGTGAATTGGAACGAAATCGCCAATAGATAAGACCATTTTACAAATTGGGCCCAAGTTAGAAGCAGAGCCTAAGGTGTAAATTATTGATAGTCCATATCTCGGAAACTATAAGAGATAATGCAATTTCGCAACCGTCAATGTAATTAGCATGCCGAATATCACTTGGAATGTGAATTGGGACGAAATCGCCAATAGATAAGACCATTTTACAATTTGGGCCCAAGTTAGAAGTAGAGCCTAAGGTGTAAATTATCGATAGTCCATATCTCGGAAACTATAAGAGATAATGCAATTTGGCAACCGGCAATGTAATTAGCATGCCGAATATTACTTGGAATGTGAATTGGAACGAAATCGCCAATAGATAAGACCATTTTACAAATTGGGCCCAAGTTAGAAGCAGAGCCTAAGGTGTAAATTATTGATAGTCCATATCTCGGAAACTATAAGAGATAATGCAATTTCGCAACCGTCAATGTAATTAGCATGCCGAATATCACTTGGAATGTGAATTGGGACGAAATCGCCAATAGATAAGACCATTTTACAATTTGGGCCCAAGTTAGAAGCAGAGCCGAAGGTGTAAATTATCGATAGTCCATATCTCGGAAACTATAAGAGATAATGCAATTTGGCAACCGGCAATGTAATTAGCATGCCGAATATTACTTGGAATGTGAATTGGAACGAAATCGCCAATAGATAAGACCATTTTACAATTTGGGCCCAAGTTAGAAGCAGAGCCTAAGGTGTAAATTATCGATAGTCCATATCTCGGAAACTATAAGAGATAATGCAATTTGGCAACCGGCAATGTAATTAGCATGCCGAATATTACTTGGAATGTGAATTGCAACGAAATCGCCAATAGATAAGACCATTTTACAATTTGGGCCCAAGTTAGAAGCAGAGCCTAAGGTGTAAATTATCGATAGTCCATATCTCGGAAACTATAAGAGATAATGCAATTTGGCAACCGGCAATGTAATTAGCATGCCGAATATTACTTGGAATGTGAATTGGAACGAAATCGCCAATAGATAAGACCATTTTACAATTTGGGCCCAAGTTAGAAGCAGAGCCTAAGGTGTAAATTATTGATAGTCCATATCTCGGAAACTATAAGAGATAATGCAATTTCACAACCGGCAATGTAATTAGCATGCCGAATATCACTTGGAATGTGAATTGGGACGAAATCGCCAATAGATAAGACCATTTTACAATTTGGGCCCAAGTTAGAAGCAGAGCCTAAGGTGTAAATTATCGATAGTCCATATCTCGGAAACTATAAGAGATAATGCAATTTGGCAACCGGCAATGTAATTAGCATGCCGAATATTACTTGGAATGTGAATTGGAACGAAATCGCCAATAGGTAGGACCATTTTACAATTTGGGCCCAAGTTAGAAGCAGAGCCTAAGGTGTAAATTATCGATAGTCCATATCTCGGAAACTATAAGAGATAATTCAATTTGGCAACCGGCAATGTAATTAGCATGCCGAATATTACTTGGAATGTGAATTGGAACGAAATCGCCAATAGATAAGACCATTTTACAATTTGGGCCCAAGTTAGAAGCAGAGCCTAAGGTGTAAATTATCGATAGTCCATATCTCGGAAACTATAAGAGATAATGCAATTTGGCAACCGGCAATGTAATTAGCATGCCGAATATTACTTGGAATGTTAATTGGAACGAAATCGCCAATAGATAAGACCATTTTACAATTTGGGCCCAAGTTAGAAGCAGAGCCTAAGGTGTAAATTATTGATAGTCCATATCTCGGAAACTATAAGAGATAATGCAATTTCGCAACCGGCAATGTAATTAGCATGCCGAATATCACTTGGAATGTGAATTGGGACGAAATCGCCAATAGATAAGACCATTTTACAATTTGGGCCCAAGTTAGAAGCAGAGCCTAAGGTGTAAATTATCGATAGTCCATATCTCCGAAACTATAAGAGATAATGCAATTTGGCAACCGGCAATGTAATTAGCATGCCGAATATTACTTGGAATGTGAATTGGAACGAAATCGCCAATAGATAAAACCATTTTACAATTTGGGCCCAAGTTAGAAGCAGAGCCTAAGGTGTAAATTATCGATAGTCCATATCTCTGAAACTATAAGAGATAATGCAATTTCGCAACCGGCAATGTAATTAGCATGCCGAATATTACTTGGAATGTGAATTGGGACGAAATCGCCAATAGATAAGGCCATTTTACAATTTGGGCCCAAGTTAGAAGCAGAGCCTAAGGTGTAAATTATCGATAGTCCATATCTCGGAAACTATAAGAGATAATGCAATTTGGCAACCGGCAATGTAATTAGCATGCCGAATATTACTTGGAATGTGAATTGGAACGAAATCGCCAAAAGATAAGGCCATTTTACAATTTGGGCCCAAGTTAGAAGCAGAGCCTATGGTGTAAATTATCGATAGTCCATATCTCGGAAACTATAAGAGATAATGCAATTTGGCAACCGGTAATGTAATTAGCATGCCGAATATTACTTGGAATGTGAATTGGAACGAAATCGCCAATAGATAAGACCATTTTACAATTTGGGCCCAAGTTAGAAGCAGAGCCTAAGGTGTAAATTATCGATAGTCCATATCTCGGAAACTATAAGAGATAATGCAATTTGGCAACCGGCAATGTAATTAGCATGCCGAATATTACTTGGAATGTGAATTGGAACGAAATCGCCAATAGATAAGACCATTTTACAATTTGGGCCCAAGTTAGAAGCAGAGCCTAAGGTGTAAATTATCGATAGTCCATATCTCGGAAACTATAAGAGATAATGCAATTTGGCAACCGGCAATGTAATTAGCATGCCGAATACTACTTGGAATGTGAATTGGAACGAAATCGCCAATAGATAAGACCATTTTACAATTTGGGCCCAAGTTAGAAGCAGAGCCTAAGGTGTAAATTATCGATAGTCCATATCTCGGAAACTATAAGAGATAATTCAATTTGGCAACCGGCAATGTAATTAGCATGCCGAATATTACTTGGAATGTGAATTGGAACGAAATCGCCAATAGATAAGACCATTTTACAATTTGGGCCCAAGTTAGAAGCAGAGCCTAAGGTGTAAATTATCGATAGTCCATATCTCGGAAACTATAAGAGATAATGCAATTTGGCAACCGGCAATGTAATTAGCATGCCGAATATTACTTGGAATGTGAATTGGAACGAAATCGCCAAAAGATAAGACCATTTTACAATTTGGGCCCAAGTTAGAAGCAGAGCCTATGGTGTAAATTATCGATAGTCCATATCTCGGAAACTATAAGAGATAATGCAATTTGGCAACCGGCAATGTAATTAGCATGCCGAATATTACTTGGAGTGTGATTTGGAACGAAATCGCCAATAGATAAGACCATTTTACAATTTGGGCTCAAGTTAGAAGCAGAGCCTAAGGTGTAAATTATCGACAGTCCATATCTCGGAAACTATAAGAGATAATGCAATTTGGCAACCGGCAATGTAATTAGCATGCCGAATATTACTTGGAATGTGAATTGGAACGAAATCGCCAATAGATAAGACCATTTTACAATTTGGGCCCAAGTTAGAAGCAGAGCCTAAGGTGTAAATTATCGATAGTCCATATCTCGGAAACTATAAGAGATAATGCAATTTGGCAACCGGCAATGTAATTAGCATGCCGAATATTACTTGGAATGTGAATTGGAACGAAATTGCCAATAGATAAGACCATTTTACAATTTGGGCCCAAGTTAGAAGCAGAGCCTAAGGTGTAAATTATCGATAGTCCATATCTCTGAAACTATAAGAGATAATGCAATTTCGCAACCGGCAATGTAATTAGCATGCCGAATATTACTTGGAATGTGAATTGGGACGAAATCGCCAATAGATAAGGCCATTTTACAATTTGGGCCCAAGTTAGAAGCAGAGCCTAAGGTGTAAATTATCGATAGTCCATATCTCGGAAACTATAAGAGATAATGCAATTTGGCAACCGGCAATGTAATTAGCATGCTGAATATTACTTGGAATGTGAATTGGAACGAAATCGCCAAAAGATAAGGCCATTTTACAATTTGGGCCCAAGTTAGAAGCAGAGCCTATGGTGTAAATTATCGATAGTCCATATCTCGGAAACTATAAGAGATAATGCAATTTGGCAACCGGCAATGTAATTAGCATGCCGAATATTACTTGGAATGTGAATTGGAACGAAATCGCCAATAGATAAGACCATTTTACAATTTGGGCCCAAGTTAGAAGCAGAGCCTAAGGTGTAAATTATCGATAGTCCATATCTCGGAAACTATAAGAGATAATGCAATTTGGCAACCAGCAATGTAATTAGCATGCCGAATATTACTTGGAATGTGAATTGGAACGAAATCGCCAATAGATAAGACCATTTTACAATTTGGGCCCAAGTTAGAAGCAGAGCCTAAGGTGTAAATTATCGATAGTCCATATCTCGGAAACTATAAGAGATAATGCAATTTGGCAACCGGCAATGTAATTAGCATGCCGAATATTACTTGGAATGTGAATTGGAACGAAATCGCCAATAGATAAGACCATTTTACAATTTGGGCCCAAGTTAGAAGCAGAGCCTAAGGTGTAAATTATCGATAGTCCATATCTCGGAAACTATAAGAGATAATGCAATTTGGCAACCGGCAATGTAATTAGCATGCCGAATATTACTTGGAATGTGAATTGGAACGAAATCGCCAATAGATAAGACCATTTTACAATTTGGGCCCAAGTTAGAAGCAGAGCCTAAGGTGTAAATTATCGATAGTCCATATCTCGGAAACTATAAGAGATAATTCAATTTGGCAACCGGCAATGTAATTAGCATGCCGAATATTACATGGAATGTGAATTGGAACGAAATCGCCAATAGATAAGACCATTTTACAATTTGGGCCCAAGTTAGAAGCAGAGCCTAAGGTGTAAATTATCGATAGTCCATATCTCGGAAACTATAAGAGATAATGCAATTTGGCAACCGGCAATGTAATTAGCATGCCGAATATTACTTGGAATGTGAATTGGAACGAAATCGCCAATAGATAAGACCATTTTACAATTTGGGCCCAAGTTAGAAGCAGAGCCTAAGGTGTAAATTATCGATAGTCCATATCTCGGAAACTATAAGAGATAATGCAATTTGGCAACCGGCAATGTAATTAGCATGCTGAATATTACTTGGAATGTGAATTGGAACGAAATCGCCAAAAGATAAGGCCATTTTACAATTTGGGCCCAAGTTTGAAGCAGAGCCTATGGTGTAAATTATCGATAGTCCATATCTCGGAAACTATAAGAGATAATGCAATTTGGCAACCGGCAATGTAATTAGCATGCCGAATATTACTTGGAATGTGAATTGGAACGGAATCGCCAATAGATAAGACCATTTTACAATTTGGGCCCAAGTTAGAAGCAGAGCCTAAGGTGTAAATTATCGATAGTCCATATCTCGGAAACTATAAGAGATAATGCAATTTGGCAACCGGCAATGTAATTAGCATGCCGAATATTACTTGGAATGTGAATTGGAACGAAATCGCCAATAGATAAGACCATTTTACAATTTGGGCCCAAGTTAGAAGCAGAGCCTAAGGTGTAAATTATCGATAGTCCATATCTCGGAAACTATAAGAGATAATTCAATTTGGCAACCGGCAATGTAATTAGCATGCCGAATATTACTTGGAATGTGAATTGGAACGAAATCGCCAATAGATAAGACCATTTTACAATTTGGGCCCAAGTTAGAAGCAGAGCCTAAGGTGTAAATTATCGATAGTCCATATCTCGGAAACTATAAGAGATAATGCAATTTGGCAACCGGCAATGTAATTAGCATGCCGAATATTACTTGGAATGTGAATTGGAACGAAATCGCCAGTAGATAAGACCATTTTACAATTTGGGCCCAAGTTAGAAGCAGAGCCTAAGGTGTAAATTATCGATAGTCCATATCTCGGAAACTATAAGAGATAATGCAATTTGGCAACCGGCAATGTAATTAGCATGCCGAATATTACTTGGAATGTGAATTGGAACGAAATCGCCAATAGATAAGACCATTTTACAATTTGGGCCCAAGTTAGAAGCAGAGCCTAAGGTGTAAATTATCGATAGTCCATATCTCGGAAACTATAAGAGATAATGCAATTTGGCAAACGGCAATGTAATTAGCATGCCGAATATTACTTGGAATGTGAATTGGAACGAAATCGCCAATAGATAAGACCATTTTACAATTTGGGCCCAAGTTAGAAGCAGAGCCTAAGGTGTAAATTATCGATAGTCCATATCTCGGAAACTATAAGAGATAATGCAATTTGGCAACCGGCAATGTAATTAGCATGCCGAATATTACTTGGAATGTGAATTGGAACGAAATCGCCAATAGATAAAACCATTTTACAATTTGGGCCCAAGTTAGAAGCAGAGCCTAAGGTGTAAATTATCGATAGTCCATATCTCGGAAACTATAAGAGATAATACAATTTGGCAACCGGCAATGTAATTAGCATGCCGAATATTACTTGGAATGTGAATTGGAACGAAATCGCCAATAGATAAGACCATTTTACAATTTGGGCCCAAGTTAGAAGCAGAGCCTAAGGTGTAAATTATCGATAGTCCATATCTCGGAAACTATAAGAGATAATGCAATTTGGCAACCGGCAATGTAATTAGCATGCCGAATATTACTTGGAATGTGAATTGGAACGAAATCGCCAAAAGATAAGACCATTTTACAATTTGGGCCCAAGTTAGAAGCAGAGCCTATGGTGTAAATTATCGATAGTCCATATCTCGGAAACTATAAGAGATAATGCAATTTGGCAACCGGCAATGTAATTAGCATGCCGAATATTACTTGGAGTGTGAATTGGAACGAAATCGCCAATAGATAAGACCATTTTACAATTTGGGCTCAAGTTAGAAGCAGAGCCTAAGGTGTAAATTATCGACAGTCCATATCTCGGAAACTATAAGAGATAATGCAATTTGGCAACCGGCAATGTAATTAGCATGCCGAATATTACTTGGAATGTGAATTGGAACGAAATCGCCAATAGATAAGACCATTTTACAATTTGGGCCCAAGTTAGAAGCAGAGCCTAAGGTGTAAATTATCGATAGTCCATATCTCGGAAACTATAAGAGATAATGCAATTTGGCAACCGGCAATGTAATTAGCATGCCGAATATTACTTGGAATGTGAATTGGAACGAAATTGCCAATAGATAAGACCATTTTACAATTTGGGCCCAAGTTAGAAGCAGAGCCTAAGGTGTAAATTATCGATAGTCCATATCTCTGAAACTATAAGAGATAATGCAATTTCGCAACCGGCAATGTAATTAGCATGCCGAATATTACTTGGAATGTGAATTGGGACGAAATCGCCAATAGATAAGGCCATTTTACAATTTGGGCCCAAGTTAGAAGCAGAGCCTAAGGTGTAAATTATCGATAGTCCATATCTCGGAAACTATAAGAGATAATGCAATTTGGCAACCGGCAATGTAATTAGCATGCTGAATATTACTTGGAATGTGAATTGGAACGAAATCGCCAAAAGATAAGGCCATTTTACAATTTGGGCCCAAGTTAGAAGCAGAGCCTATGGTGTAAATTATTGATAGTCCATATCTCGGAAACTATAAGAGATAATGCAATTTGGCAACCGGTAATGTAATTAGCATGCCGAATATTACTTGAAATGTGAATTGGAACGAAATCGCCAATAGATAAGACCATTTTACAATTTGGGCCCAAGTTAGAAGCAGAGCCTAAGGTGTAAATTATCGATAGTCCATATCTCGGAAACTATAAGAGATAATGCAATTTGGCAACCGGCAATGTAATTAGCATGCCGAATATTACTTGGAATGTGAATTGGAACGAAATCGCCAATAGATAAGACCATTTTACAATTTGGGCCCAAGTTAGAAGCAGAGCCTAAGGTGTAAATTATCGATAGTCCATATCTCGGAAACTATAAGAGATAATGCAATTTGGCAACCGGCAATGTAATTAGCATGCCGAATATTACTTGGAATGTGAATTGGAACGAAATCGCCAATAGGTAAGACCATTTTACAATTTGGGCCCAAGTTAGAAGCAGAGCCTAAGGTGTAAATTATCGATAGTCCATATCTCGGAAACTATAAGAGATAATTCAATTTGGCAACCGGCAATGTAATTAGCATGCCGAATATTACTTGGAATGTGAATTGGAACGAAATCGCCAATAGATAAGACCATTTTACAATTTGGGCCCAAGTTAGAAGCAGAGCCTAAGGTGTAAATTATCGATAGTCCATATCTCGGAAACTATAAGAGATAATGCAATTTGGCAACCGGCAATGTAATTAGCATGCCGAATATTACTTGGAATGTGAATTGGAACGAAATCGCCAATAGATAAGACCATTTTACAATTTGGGCCCAAGTTAGAAGCAGAGCCTAAGGTGTAAATTATCGATAGTCCATATCTCGGAAACTATAAGAGATAATTCAATTTGGCAACCGGCAATGTAATTAGCATGCCGAATATTACTTGGAATGTGAATTGGAACGAAATCGCCAATAGATAAGACCATTTTACAATTTGGGCCCAAGTTAGAAGCAGAGCCTAAGGTGTAAATTATCGATAGTCCATATCTCGGAAACTATAAGAGATAATGCAATTTGGCAACCGGCAATGTAATTAGCATGCCGAATATTACTTGGAATGTGAATTGGAACGAAATCGCCAAAAGATAAGACCATTTTACAATTTGGGCCCAAGTTAGAAGCAGAGCCTATGGTGTAAATTATCGATAGTCCATATCTCGGAAACTATAAGAGATAATGCAATTTGGCAACCGGCAATGTAATTAGCATGCCGAATATTACTTGGAGTGTGAATTGGAACGAAATCGCCAATAGATAAGACCATTTTACAATTTGGGCTCAAGTTAGAAACAGAGCCTAAGGTGTAAATTATCGACAGTCCATATCTCATAAACTATAAGAGATAATGCAATTTGGCAACCGGCAATGTAATTAGCATGCCGAATATTACTTGGAATGTGAATTGGAACGAAATCGCCAATAGATAAGACCATTTTACACTTTGGGCCCAAGTTAGAAGCAGAGCCTAAGGTGTAAATTATCGATAGTCCATATCTCGGAAACTATAAGAGATAATGCAATTTGGCAACCGGCAATGTAATTAGCATGCCGAATATTACTTGGAATGTGAATTGGAACGAAATTGCCAATAGATAAGACCATTTTACAATTTGGGCCCAAGTTAGAAGCAGAGCCTAAGGTGTAAATTGTCGATAGTCCATATCTCTGAAACTATAAGAGATAATGCAATTTCGCAACCGGCAATGTAATTAGCATGCCGAATATTACTTGGAATGTGAATTGGGACGAAATCGCCAATAGATAAGGCCATTTTACAATTTGGGCCCAAGTTAGAAGCAGAGCCTAAGGTGTAAATTATCGATAGTCCATATCTCGGAAACTATAAGAGATAATGCAATTTGGCAACCGGCAATGTAATTAGCATGCTGAATATTACTTGGAATGTGAATTGGAACTAAATCGCCAAAAGATAAGGCCATTTTACAATTTGGGCCCAAGTTAGAAGCAGAGCCTATGGTGTAAATTATCGATAGTCCATATCTCGGAAACTATAAGAGATAATGCAATTTGGCAACCGGCAATGTAATTAGCATGCCGAATATTACTTGGAATGTGAATTGGAACGAAATCGCCAATAGATAAGACCATTTTACAATTTGGGCCCAAGTTAGAAGCAGAGCCTAAGGTGTAAATTATCGATAGTCCATATCTCGGAAACTATAAGAGATAATGCAATTTGGCAACCGGCAATGTAATTAGCATGCCGAATATTACTTGGAATGTGAATTGGAACGAAATCGCCAATAGATAAGACCATTTTACAATTTGGGCCCAAGTTAGAAGCAGAGCCTAAGGTGTAAATTATCGATAGTCCATATCTCGGAAACTATAAGAGATAATGCAATTTGGCAACCGGCAATGTAATTAGCATGCCGAATATTACTTGGAATGTGAATTGGAACGAAATCGCCAATAGGTAAGACCATTTTACAATTTGGGCCCAAGTTAGAAGCAGAGCCTAAGGTGTAAATTATCGATAGTCCATATCTCGGAAACTATAAGAGATAATTCAATTTGGCAACCGGCAATGTAATTAGCATGCCGAATATTACTTGGAATGTGAATTGGAACGAAATCGCCAATAGATAAGACCATTTTACAATTTGGGCCCAAGTTAGAAGCAGAGCCTAAGGTGTAAATTATCGATAGTCCATATCTCGGAAACTATAAGAGATAATTCAATTTGGCAACCGGCAATGTAATTAGCATGCCGAATATTACTTGGAATGTGAATTGGAACGAAATCGCCAATAGATAAGACCATTTTACAATTTGGGCCCAAGTTAGAAGCAGAGCCTAAGGTGTAAATTATCGATAGTCCATATCTCGGAAACTATAAGAGATAATGCAATTTGGCAACCGGCAATGTAATTAGCATGCCGAATATTACTTGGAATGTGAATTGGAACGAAATCGCCAATAGATAAGACCATTTTACAATTTGGGCCCAAGTTAGAAGCAGAGCCTAAGGTGTAAATTATCGATAGTCCATATCTCGGAAACTATAAGAGATAATGCAATTTGGCAACCGGCAATGTAATTAGCATGCTGAATATTACTTGGAATGTGAATTGGAACGAAATCGCCAAAAGATAAGGCCATTTTACAATTTGGGCCCAAGTTAGAAGCAGAGCCTATGGTGTAAATTATCGATAGTCCATATCTCGGAAACTATAAGAGATAATGCAATTTGGCAACCGGCAATGTAATTAGCATGCCGAATATTACTTGGAATGTGAATTGGAACGGAATCGCCAATAGATAAGGCCATTTTACAATTTGGGCCCAAGTTAGAAGCAGAGCCTAAGGTGTAAATTATCGATAGTCCATATCTCGGAAACTATAAGAGATAATGCAATTTGGCAACCGGCAATGTAATTAGCATGCCGAATATTACTTGGAATGTGAATTGGAACGAAATCGCCAATAGATAAGACCATTTTACAATTTGGGCCCAAGTTAGAAGCAGAGCCTAAGGTGTAAATTATCGATAGTCCATATCTCGGAAACTATAAGAGATAATTCAATTTGGCAACCGGCAATGTAATTAGCATGCCGAATATTACTTGGAATGTGAATTGGAACGAAATCGCCAATAGATAAGACCATTTTACAATTTGGGCCCAAGTTAGAAGCAGAGCCTAAGGTGTAAATTATCGATAGTCCATATCTCGGAAACTATAAGAGATAATGCAATTTGGCAACCGGCAATGTAATTAGCATGCCGAATATTACTTGGAATGTGAATTGGAACGAAATCGCCAGTAGATAAGACCATTTTACAATTTGGGCCCAAGTTAGAAGCAGAGCCTAAGGTGTAAATTATCGATAGTCCATATCTCGGAAACTATAAGAGATAATGCAATTTGGCAACCGGCAATGTAATTAGCATGCCGAATATTACTTGGAATGTGAATTGGAACGAAATCGCCAATAGATAAGACCATTTTACAATTTGGGCCCAAGTTAGAAGCAGAGCCTAAGGTGTAAATTATCGATAGTCCATATCTCGGAAACTATAAGAGATAATGCAATTTGGCAAACGGCAATGTAATTAGCATGCCGAATATTACTTGGAATGTGAATTGGAACGAAATCGCCAATAGATAAGACCATTTTACAATTTGGGCCCAAGTTAGAAGCAGAGCCTAAGGTGTAAATTATCGATAGTCCATATCTCGGAAACTATAAGAGATAATGCAATTTGGCAACCGGCAATGTAATTAGCATGCCGAATATTACTTGGAATGTGAATTGGAACGAAATCGCCAATAGATAAGACCATTTTACAATTTGGGCCCAAGTTAGAAGCAGAGCCTAAGGTGTAAATTATCGATAGTCCATATCTCGGAAACTATAAGAGATAATGCAATTTGGCAACCGTCAATGTAATTAGCATGCCGAATATTAATTGGAATGTGAATTGTAACGAAATTGCCTATAGATAAGACCATTTTACAATTTGGGCCCAAGTTAGAAGCAGAGCCTAAGGTGTAAATTATCGATAGTCCATATCTCGGAAACTATAAGAGATAATGCAATTTGGCAACCGGCAATGTAATTAGCATGCCGAATATTACTTGGAATGTGAATTGGAACGAAATCGCCAATAGGTAAGACCATTTTACAATTTGGGCCCAAGTTAGAAGCAGAGCCTAAGGTGTAAATTATCGATAGTCCATATCTCGGAAACTATAAGAGATAATGCAATTTGGCAACCGGCAATGTAATTAGCATGCTGAATATTACTTGGAATGTGAATTGGAACTAAATCGCCAAAAGATAAGGCCATTTTACAATTTGGGCCCAAGTTAGAAGCAGAGCCTATGGTGTAAATTATCGATAGTCCATATCTCGGAAACTATAAGAGATAATGCAATTTGGCAACCGGCAATGTAATTAGCATGCCGAATATTACTTGGAATGTGAATTGGAACGAAATCGCCAATAGATAAGACCATTTTACAATTTGGGCCCAAGTTAGAAGCAGAGCCTAAGGTGTAAATTATCGATAGTCCATATCTCGGAAACTATAAGAGATAATGCAATTTGGCAACCGGCAATGTAATTAGCATGCCGAATATTACTTGGAATGTGAATTGGAACGAAATCGCCAATAGATAAGACCATTTTACAATTTGGGCCCAAGTTAGAAGCAGAGCCTAAGGTGTAAATTATCGATAGTCCATATCTCGGAAACTATAAGAGATAATGCAATTTGGCAACCGGCAATGTAATTAGCATGCCGAATATTACTTGGAATGTGAATTGGAACGAAATCGCCAATAGGTAAGACCATTTTACAATTTGGGCCCAAGTTAGAAGCAGAGCCTAAGGTGTAAATTATCGATAGTCCATATCTCGGAAACTATAAGAGATAATTCAATTTGGCAACCGGCAATGTAATTAGCATGCCGAATATTACTTGGAATGTGAATTGGAACGAAATCGCCAATAGATAAGACCATTTTACAATTTGGGCCCAAGTTAGAAGCAGAGCCTAAGGTGTAAATTATCGATAGTCCATATCTCGGAAACTATAAGAGATAATTCAATTTGGCAACCGGCAATGTAATTAGCATGCCGAATATTACTTGGAATGTGAATTGGAACGAAATCGCCAATAGATAAGACCATTTTACAATTTGGGCCCAAGTTAGAAGCAGAGCCTAAGGTGTAAATTATCGATAGTCCATATCTCGGAAACTATAAGAGATAATGCAATTTGGCAACCGGCAATGTAATTAGCATGCTGAATATTACTTGGAATGTGAATTGGAACGAAATCGCCAAAAGATAAGGCCATTTTACAATTTGGGCCCAAGTTAGAAGCAGAGCCTATGGTGTAAATTATCGATAGTCCATATCTCGGAAACTATAAGAGATAATGCAATTTGGCAACCGGCAATGTAATTAGCATGCCGAATATTACTTGGAATGTGAATTGGAACGGAATCGCCAATAGATAAGGCCATTTTACAATTTGGGCCCAAGTTAGAAGCAGAGCCTAAGGTGTAAATTATCGATAGTCCATATCTCGGAAACTATAAGAGATAATGCAATTTGGCAACCGGCAATGTAATTAGCATGCCGAATATTACTTGGAATGTGAATTGGAACGAAATCGCCAATAGATAAGACCATTTTACAATTTGGGCCCAAGTTAGAAGCAGAGCCTAAGGTGTAAATTATCGATAGTCCATATCTCGGAAACTATAAGAGATAATTCAATTTGGCAACCGGCAATGTAATTAGCATGCCGAATATTACTTGGAATGTGAATTGGAACGAAATCGCCAATAGATAAGACCATTTTACAATTTGGGCCCAAGTTAGAAGCAGAGCCTAAGGTGTAAATTATCGATAGTCCATATCTCGGAAACTATAAGAGATAATGCAATTTGGCAACCGGCAATGTAATTAGCATGCCGAATATTACTTGGAATGTGAATTGGAACGAAATCGCCAGTAGATAAGACCATTTTACAATTTGGGCCCAAGTTAGAAGAAGAGCCTAAGGTGTAAATTATCGATAGTCCATATCTCGGAAACTATAAGAGATAATGCAATTTGGCAACCGGCAATGTAATTAGCATGCCGAATATTACTTGGAATGTGAATTGGAACGAAATCGCCAATAGATAAGGCCATTTTACAATTTGGGCCCAAGTTAGAAGCAGAGCCTAAGGTGTAAATTATCGATAGTCCATATCTCGGAAACTATAAGAGATAATGCAATTTGGCAAACGGCAATGTAATTAGCATGCCGAATATTACTTGGAATGTGAATTGGAACGAAATCGCCAATAGATAAGACCATTTTACAATTTGGGCCCAAGTTAGAAGCAGAGCCTAAGGTGTAAATTATCGATAGTCCATATCTCGGAAACTATAAGAGATAATGCAATTTGGCAACCGGCAATGTAATTAGCATGCCGAATATTACTTGGAATGTGAATTGGAACGAAATCGCCAATAGATAAGACCATTTTACAATTTGGGCCCAAGTTAGAAGCAGAGCCTAAGGTGTAAATTATCGATAGTCCATATCTCGGAAACTATAAGAGATAATGCAATTTGGCAACCGTCAATGTAATTAGCATGCCGAATATTAATTGGATTGTGAATTGTAACGAAATTGCCTATAGATAAGACCATTTTACAATTTGGGCCCAAGTTAGAAGCAGAGCCTAAGGTGTAAATTATCGATAGTCCATATCTCGGAAACTATAAGAGATAATGCAATTTGGCAACCGGCAATGTAATTAGCATGCCGAATATTACTTGGAATGTGAATTGGAACGAAATCGCCAATAGGTAAGACCATTTTACAATTTGGGCCCAAGTTAGAAGCAGAGCTTAAGGTGTAAATTATCGATAGTCCATATCTCGGAAACTATAAGAGATAATGCAATTTGGCAACCGGCAATGTAATTAGCATGCCGAATATTACTTGGAATGTGAGTTGGAACGAAATCGCCAATAGATAAGACCATTTTACAATTTGGGCCCAAGTTAGAAGCAGAGCCTAAGGTGTAAATTATCGATAGTCCATATCTCGGAAACTATAAGAGATAATGCAATTTGGCAACCGGCAATGTAATTAGCATGCCGAATATTACTTGGAATGTGAATTGGAACGAAATCGCCAATAGATAAGACCATTTTAAAATTTGGGAGCAAGTTAGAAGCAGAGCCTAAGGTGTAAATTATCGATAGTCCATATCTCGGAAACTATAAGAAATAATTCAATTTGGCAACCGGCAATGTAATTAGCATGCCGAATATTACTTGGAATGTGAATTGGAACGAAATCGCCAATAGATAAGACCATTTTACAATTTGGGCCCAAGTTAGAAGCAGAGCCTATGGTGTAAATTATCGATAGTCCATATCTCGGAAACTATAAGAGATAATGCAATTTGGCAACCGGCAATGTAATTAGCATGCCGAATATTACTTGGAATGTGAATTGGAACGAAATCGCCAATAGATAAGACCATTTTACAATTTGGGCCCAAGATAGAAGCAGAGCCTAAGGTGTAAATTATCGATAGTCCATATCTCGGAAACTATAAGAGATAATGCAATTTGGCAACCGGCAATGTAATTAGCATGCCGAATATTACTTGGAATGTGAATTGGAACGAAATCGCCAATAGATAAGACCATTTTACAATTTGGGCCCAAGTTAGAAGCAGAGCCTAAGGTGTAAATTATCGATAGTCCATATCTCGGAAACTATAAGAGATAATGCAATTTGGCAACCGGCAATGTAATTAGCATGCCGAATATTACTTGGAATGTGAATTGGAACGAAATCGCCAATAGATAAGACCATTTTACAATTTGGGCCCAAGTTAGAAGCAGAGCCTAAGGTGTAAATTGTTGATAGTCCATATCTCGGAAACTATAAGAGATAATGCAATTTCGTAACCGGCAATGTAATTAGCATGCCGAATATCACTTGGAATGTGAATTGGGACGAAATCGCCAATAGATAAGACCATTTTACAATTTGGGCCCAAGTTAGAAGCAGAGCCTATGGTGTAAATTATCGATAGTCCATATCTCGGAAACTATAAGAGATAATGCAATTTGGCAACCGGCAATGTAATTAGCATGCCGAATATTACTTGGAATGTGAATTGGAACGAAATCGCCAATAGATAAGACCATTTTACAATTTGGGCCCAAGTTAGAAGCAGAGCCTAAGGTGTAAATTATCGATAGTCCATATCTCGGAAACTATAAGAGATAATGCAATTTGGTAACCGGCAATGTAATTAGCATGCCGAATATTACTTGGAATGTGAATTGGAACGAAATCGCCAATAGATAAGACCATTTTACAATTTGGGCCCAAGTTAGAAGCAGAGCCTAAGGTGTAAATTATCGATAGTCCATATCTCGGAAACTATAAGAGATAATGCAATTTGGCAACCGGCAATGTAATTAGCATGCCGAATATTACTTGGAATGTGAATTGGAACGAAATCGCCAATAGATAAGACCATTTTACAATTTGGGCCCAAGTTAGAAGCAGAGCCTAAGGTGTAAATTATTGATAGTCCATATCTCGGAAACTATAAGAGATAATGCAATTTCGCAACCGGCAATGTAATTAGCATGCCGAATATCACTTGGAATGTGAATTGGGACGAAATCGCCAATAGATAAGACCATTTTACAATTTGGGCCCAAGTTAGAAGCAAAGCCTAAGGTGTAAATTATCGATAGTCCATATCTCGGAAACTCTAAGATATAATGCAATTTGGCAACCGGCAATGTAATTAGCATGCCGAATATTACTTGGAATGTGAATTGGAACGAAATCGCCAATAGATAAGACCATTTTACAATTTGGGCCCAAGTTAGAAGCAGAGCCTAAGGTGTAAATTATCGATAGTCCATATCTCGGAAACTATAAGAGATAATGCAATTTGGTAACCGGCAATGTAATTAGCATGCCCGAATATCACTTGGAATGTGAATTGGGACGAAATCGCCAATAAATAAGACCATTTTACAATTTGGGCCCAAGTTAGAAGCAGAGCCTAAGGTGTAAATTATCGATAGTCCATATCTCGGAAACTATAAGAGACAATGCAATTTGGCAACCGGCAATGTAATTAGCATGCCGAATTTTACTTGGAATGTGAATTGGAACGAAATCGCCACTAGATAAGACCATTTTACAATTTGGGCCCAAGTTAGAAGCAGAGCCTAAGGTGTAAATTATTGATAGTCC
This sequence comes from Rhynchophorus ferrugineus, assembly GCF_030347505.1. Taxonomy (NCBI): domain Eukaryota; kingdom Metazoa; phylum Arthropoda; class Insecta; order Coleoptera; family Curculionidae; genus Rhynchophorus; species Rhynchophorus ferrugineus. The sequence goes on from NW_027472685.1 coordinate 290,186, forward strand.
ATATCTCGGAAACTATAAGAGATAATGCAATTTCGCAACCGGCAATGTAATTAGCATGCCGAATATCACCTGGAATGTGAATTGGGACGAAATCGCCAATAGATAAGACCATTTTACAATTTGGGCCCAAGTTAGAAGCAGAGCCTAAGGTGTAAATTATCGATAGTCCATATCTCGGAAACTATAAGAGATAATGCAATTTGGCAACCGGCAATGTAATTAGCATGCCGAATATTACTTGGAATGTGAATTGGAACGAAATCGCCAATAGATAAGACCATTTTACAATTTGGGCCCAAGTTAGAAGCAGAGCCTAAGGTGTAAATTATTGATAGTCCATATATCGGAAACTATAAGAGATAATGCAATTTCGCAACCGGCAATGTAATTAGCATGCCGAATATCACTTGGAATGTGAATTGGGACGAAATCGCCAATAGATAAGACCATTTTACAATTTGGGCCCAAGTTAGAAGCAGAGCCTAAGGTGTAAATTATCGATAGTCCATATCTCGGAAACTATAAGAGATAATGCAATTTCGCAACCGGCAATGTAATTAGCATGCCGAATATCACTTGGAATGTGAATTGGGACGAAATCGTCAATAGATAAGACCATTTTACAATTTGGGCCCAAGTTAGAAGCAGAGCCTAAGGTGTAAATTATCGATAGTCCATATCTCGGAAACTATAAGAGATAATTCAATTTGGCAACCGGCAATGTAATTAGCATGCCGAATATTACTTGGAATGTGAATTGGAACGAAATCGCCAATAGATAAGACCATTTTACAATTTGGGCCCAAGTTAGAAGCAGAGCCTATGGTGTAAATTATCGATAGTCCATATCTCGGAAACTATAAGGGATAATGCAATTTGGCAACCGGCAATGTAATTAGCATACCGAATATTACTTGGAATGTGAATTGGAACGAAATCGCCAATAGATAAGACCATTTTACAATTTGGGCCCAAGTTAGAAGCAGAGCCTAAGGTGTAAATTATCGATAGTCCATATCTCGGAAACTATAAGAGATAATGCAATTTGGCAACCGGCAATGTAATTAGCATGCCGAATATTACTTGGAATGTGAATTGGAACGAAATCGCCAATAGATAAGACCATTTTACAATTTGGGCCCAAGTTAGAAGCAGAGCCTAAGGTGTAAATTATCGATAGTCCATATCTCGGAAACTATAAGAGATAATGCAATTTGGCAACCGGCAATGTAATTAGCATGCCGAATATTACTTGGAATGTGAATTGGAACGAAATCGCCAATAGATAAGACCATTTTACAATTTGGGCCCAAGTTAGAAGCAGAGCCTAAGGTGTAAATTATTGATAGACCATATCTCGGAAACTATAAGAGATAATGCAATTTCGCAACCGGCAATGTAATTAGCATGCCGAATATCACTTGGAATGTGAATTGGGACGAAATCGCCAATAGATAAGACCATTTTACAATTTGGGCCCAAGTTAGAAGCAGAGCCTAAGGTGTAAATTATCGATAGTCCATATCTCGGAAACTATAAGAGATAATGCAATTTGGCAACCGGCAATGTAATTAGCATGCCGAATATTACTTGGAATGTGAATTGGAACGAAATCGCCAATAGGTAAGACCATTTTACAATTTGGGCCCAAGTTAGAAGCAGAGCCTAAGGTGTAAATTATCGATAGTCCATATCTCGGAAACTATAAGAGATAATGCAATTTGGTAACCGGCAATGTAATTAGCATGCCGAATATCACTTGGAATGTGAATTGGGACGAAATCGCCAATAGATAAGACCATTTTACAATTTGGGCCCAAGTTAGAAGCAGAGCCTAAGGTGTAAATTATCGATAGTCCATATCTCGGAAACTATACGAGATAATGCAATTTGGCAACCGGCAATGTAATTAGCATGCCGAATTTTACTTGGAATGTGAATTGGAACGAAATCGCCACTAGATAAGACCATTTTACAATTTGGGCCCAAGTTAGAAGCAGAGCCTAAGGTGTAAATTATTGATAGTCCATACCTCGGAAACTATAAGAGATAATGCAATTTCGCAACCGGCAATGTAATTAGCATGCCGAATATTACTTGGAATGTGAATTGGAACGAAATCGCCAATAGATAAGACCATTTTACAATTTGGGCCCAAGTTAGAAGCAGAGCCTAAGGTGTAAATTATCGATAGTCCATATTTCGGAAACTATAAGAGATAATGCAATTTGGCAACCGGCAATGTAATTAGCATGCCGAATATTACTTGGAATGTGAATTGGAACGAAATCGCCAATAGATAAGACCATTTTACAATTTGGGAGCAAGTTAGAAGCAGAGCCTAAGGTGTAAATTATCGATAGTCCATATCTCGGAAACTATAAGAGATAATGCAATTTGGCAACCGGCAATGTAATTAGCATGCCGAATATTACTTGGAATGTGAATTGGAACGAAATCGCCAATAGATAAGACCATTTTACAATTTGGGCCCAAGTTAGAAGCAGAGCCTATGGTGTAAATTATCGATAGTCCATATCTCGGAAACTATAAGAGATAATGCAATTTGGCAACCGGCAATGTAATTAGCATGCCGAATATTACTTGGAATGTGAATTGGAACGAAATCGCCAATAGATAAGACCATTTTACAATTTGGGCCCAAGTTAGAAGCAGAGCCTAAGGTGTAAATTATCGATAGTCCATATCTCGGAAACTATAAGAGATAATGCAATTTGGCAACCGGCAATGTAATTAGCATGCCGAATATTACTTGGAATGTGAATTGGAACGAAATCGCCAATAGATAAGACCATTTTACAATTTGGGCCCAAGTTAGAAGCGGAGCCTAAGGTGTAAATTATCGATAGTCCATATCTCGGAAACTATAAGAGATAATGCAATTTGGCAACCGGCAATGTAATTAGCATGCCGAATATTACTTGGAATGTGAATTGGAACGAAATCGCCAATAGGTAAGACCATTTTACAATTTGGGCCCAAGTTAGAAGCAGAGCCTAAGGTGTAAATTATCGATAGTCCATATCTCGGAAACTATAAGAGATAATTCAATTTGGCAACCTGCAATGTAATTAGCATGCCAAATAATACTTGGAATGTGAATTGGAACGAAATCGCCAATAGATAAGACCATTTTACAATTTGGGCCCAAGTTAGAAGCAGAGCCTAAGGTGTAAATTATCGATAGTCCATATCTCGGAAAATATAAGAGATAATGCAATTTGGCAACCGGCAATGTAATTAGCATGCCGAATATTACTTGGAATGTGAATTGGAACGAAATCGCCAATAGATAAGACCATTTTACAATTTGGGAGCAAGTTAGAAGCAGAGCCTAAGGTGTAAATTATCGATAGTCCATATCTCGGAAACTATAAGAAATAATGCAATTTGGCAACCGGCAATGTAATTAGCATGCCGAATATTACTTGGAATGTGAATTGGAACGAAATCGCCAATAGATAAGACCATTTTACAATTTGGGCCCAAGTTAGAAGCAGAGCCTATGGTGTAAATTATCGATAGTCCATATCCCGGAAACTATAAGAGATAATGCAATTTGGCAACCGGCAATATAATTAGCATGCCGAATATTACTTGGAATGTGAATTGGAACGAAATCGCCAATAGATAAGACCATTTTACAATTTGGGCCCAAGTTAGAAGCAGAGCCTAAGGTGTAAATTATCGATAGTCCATATCTCGGAAACTATAAGAGATAATGCAATTTGGCAACCGGCAATGTAATTAGCATGCCGAATATTACTTGGAATGTGAATTGGAACGAAATCGCCAATAGATAAGACCATTTTACAATTTGGGCCCAAGTTAGAAGCAGAGCCTAAGGTGTAAATTATCGATAGTCCATATCTCGGAAACTATAAGAGATAATGCAATTTGGCAACCGGCAATGTAATTAGCATGCCGAATATTACTTGGAATGTGAATTGGAACGAAATCGCCAATAGATAAGACCATTTTACAATTTGGGCCCAAGTTAGAAGCAGAGCCTAAGGTGTAAATTATTGATAGTCCATATCTCGGAAACTATAAGAGATAATGCAATTTCGTAACCGGCAATGTAATTAGCATGCCGAATATCACTTGGAATGTGAATTGGGACGAAATCGCCAATAGATAAGACCATTTTACAATTTGGGCCCAAGTTAGAAGCAGAGCCTATGGTGTAAATTATCGATAGTCCATATCTCGGAAACTATAAGAGATAATGCAATTTGGCAACCGGCAATGTAATTAGCATGCCGAATATTACTTGGAATGTGAATTGGAACGAAATCGCCAATAGATAAGACCATTTTACAATTTGGGCCCAAGTTAGAAGCAGAGCCTAAGGTGTAAATTATCGATAGTCCATATCTCGGAAACTATAAGAGATAATGCAATTTGGCAACCGGCAATGTAATTAGCATGCCGAATATTACTTGGAATGTGAATTGGAACGAAATCGCCAATAGATAAGACCATTTTACAATTTGGGCCCAAGTTAGAAGCAGAGCCTAAGGTGTAAATTATCGATAGTCCATATCTCGGAAACTATAAGAGATAATGCAATTTGGCAACCGGCAATGTAATTAGCATGCCGAATATTACTTGGAATGCGAATTGGAACGAAATCGCCAATAGATAAGACCATTTTACAATTTGGGCCCAAGTTAGAAGCAGAGCCTAAGGTGTAAATTATTGATAGTCCATATCTCGGAAACTATAAGAGATAATGCAATTTCGCAACCGGCAATGTAATTAGCATGCCGAATATCACTTGGAATGTGAATTGGGACGAAATCGCCAATAGATAAGACCATTTTACAATTTGGGCCCAAGTTAGAAGCAGAGCCTAAGGTGTAAATTATCGATAGTCCATATCTCGGAAACTCTAAGATATAATGCAATTTGGCAACCGGCAATGTAATTAGCATGCCGAATATTACTTGGAATGTGAATTGGAACGAAATCACCAATAGATAAGACCATTTTACAATTTGGGCCCAAGTTAGAAGCAGAGCCTAAGGTGTAAATGATCGATAGTCCATATCTCGGAAACTATAAGAGATAATGCAATTTGGTAACCGGCAATGTAATTAGCATGCCGAATATCACTTGGAATGTGAATTGGGACGAAATCGCCAATAGATAAGACCATTTTACAATTTGGGCCCAAGTTAGAAGCAGAGCCTAAGGTGTAAATTATCGATAGTCCATATCTCGGAAACTATAAGAGATAATGAAATTTGGCAACCGGCAATGTAATTAGCATGCCGAATTTTACTTGGAATGTGAATTGGAACGAAATCGCCACTAGATAAGACCATTTTACAATTTGGGCCCAAGTTAGAAGCAGAGCCTAAGGTGTAAATTATTGATAGTCCATATCTCGGAAACTATAAGAGATAATGCAATTTCGCAACCGGCAATGTAATTAGCATGCCGAATATCACTTGGAATGTGAATTGGGACGAAATCGCCAATAGATAAGACCATTTTACAATTTGGGCCCAAGTTAGAAGCAGAGCCTAAGGTGTAAATTATCGATAGTCCATATCTCGGAAACTATAAGAGATAATGCAATTTGGCAACCGGCAATGTAATTAGCATGCCGAATATTACTTGGAATGTGAATTGGAACGAAATCGCCAATAGATAAGACCATTTTACAATTTGGGCCCAAGTTAGAAGCAGAGCCTAAGGTGTAAATTATTGATAGTCCATATATCGGAAACTATAAGAGATAATGCAATTTCGCAACCGGCAATGTAATTAGCATGCCGAATATCACTTGGAATGTGAATTGGGACGAAATCGCCAATAGATAAGACCATTTTACAATTTGGGCCCAAGTTAGAAGCAGAGCCTAAGGTGTAAATTATCGATAGTCCATATCTCGGAAACTATAAGAGATAATGCAATTTGGCAACCGGCAATGTAATTAGCATGCCGAATATTACTTGGAATGTGAATTGGAACGAAATCGCCAATAGATAAGACCATTTTACAATTTGGGAGCAAGTTAGAAGCAGAGCCTAAGGTGTAAATTATCGATAGTCCATATCTCGGAAACTATAAGAAATAATGCAATTTGGCAACCGGCAATGTAATTAGCATGCCGAATATTACTTGGAATGTGAATTGGAACGAAATCGCCAATAGATAAGACCATTTTACAATTTGGGCCCAAGTTAGAAGCAGAGCCTATGGTGTAAATTATCGATAGTCCATATCTCGGAAACTATAAGAGATAATGCAATTTGGCAACCGGCAATGTAATTAGCATGCCGAATATTACTTGGAATGTGAATTGGAACGAAATCGCCAATAGATAAGACCATTTTACAATTTGGGCCCAAGTTAGAAGCAGAGCCTAAGGTGTAAATTATCGATAGTCCATATCTCGGAAACTATAAGAGATAATGCAATTTGGCAACCGGCAATGTAATTAGCATGCCGAATATTACTTGGAATGTGAATTGGAACGAAATCGCCAATAGAAAAGACCATTTTACAATTTGGGCCCAAGTTAGAAGCAGAGCCTAAGGTGTAAATTATCGATAGTCCATATCTCGGAAACAATAAGAGATAATGCAATTTGGCAACCGGCAATGTAATTAGCATGCCGAATATTACTTGGAATGTGAATTGGAACGAAATCGCCAATAGATAAGACCATTTTACAATTTGGGCCCAAGTTAGAAGCAGAGCCTAAGGTGTAAATTATTGATAGTCCATATCTCGGAAACTATAAGAGATAATGCAATTTCGTAACCGGCAATGTAATTAGCATGCCGAATATCACTTGGAATGTGAATTGGGACGAAATCGCCAATAGATAAGACCATTTTACAATTTGGGCCCAAGTTAGAAGCAGAGCCTATGGTGTAAATTATCGATAGTCCATATCTCGGAAACTATAAGAGATAATGCAATTTGGCAACCGGCAATGTAATTAGCATGCCGAATATTACTTGGAATGTGAATTGGAACGAAATCGCCAATAGATAAGACCATTTTACAATTTGGGCCCAAGTTAGAAGCAGAGCCTAAGGTGTAAATTATCGATAGTCCATATCTCGGAAACTATAAGAGATAGTGCAATTTGGCAACCGGCAATGTAATTAGCATGCCGAATATTACTTGGAATGTGAATTGGAACGAAATCGCCAATAGATAAGACCATTTTACAATTTGGGCCCAAGTTAGAAGCAGAGCCTAAGGTGTAAATTATCGATAGTCCATATCTCGGAAACTATAAGAGATAATGCAATTTGGCAACCGGCAATGTAATTAGCATGCCGAATATTACTTGGAATGTGAATTGGAACGAAATCGCCAATAGATAAGACCATTTTACAATTTGGGCCCAAGTTAGAAGCAGAGCCTAAGGTGTAAATTATTGATAGTCCATATCTCGGAAACTATAAGAGATAATGCAATTTCGCAACCGGCAATGTAATTAGCATGCCGAATATCACTTGGAATGTGAATTGGGACGAAATCGCCAATAGATAAGACCATTTTACAATTTGGGCCCAAGTTAGAAGCAGAGCCTAAGGTGTAAATTATCGATAGTCCATATCTCGGAAACTCTAAGATATAATGCAATTTGGCAACCGGCAATGTAATTAGCATGCCGAATATTACTTGGAATGTGAATTGGAACGAAATCGCCAATAGATAAGACCATTTTACAATTTGGGCCCAAGTTAGAAGCAGAGCCTAAGGTGTAAATTATCGATAGTCCATATCTCGGAAACTATAAGAGATAATGCAATTTGGTAACCGGCAATGTAATTAGCATGCCGAATATCACTTGGAATGTGAATTGGGACGAAATCGCCAATAGATAAGACCATTTTACAATTTGGGCCCAAGTTAGAAGCAGAGCCTAAGGTGTAAATTATCGATAGTCCATATCTCGGAAACTATAAGAGATAATGCAATTTGGCAACCGGCAATGTAATTAGCATGCCGAATTTTACTTGGAATGTGAATTGGAACGAAATCGCCACTAGATAAGACCATTTTACAATTTGGGCCCAAGTTAGAAGCAGAGCCTAAGGTGTAAATTATTGATAGTCCATATATCGGAAACTATAAGAGATAATGCAATTTCGCAACCGGCAATGTAATTAGCATGCCGAATATCACTTGGAATGTGAATTGGGACGAAATCGCCAATAGATAAGACCATTTTACAATTTGGGCCCAAGTTAGAAGCAGAGCCTAAGGTGTAAATTATCGATAGTCCATATCTCGGAAACTATAAGAGATAATGCAATTTCGCAACCGGCAATGTAATTAGCATGCCGAATATCACTTGGAATGTGAATTGGGACGAAATCGTCAATAGATAAGACCATTTTACAATTTGGGCCCAAGTTAGAAGCAGAGCCTAAGGTGTAAATTATCGATAGTCCATATCTCGGAAACTATAAGAGATAATTCAATTTGGCAACCGGCAATGTAATTAGCATGCCGAATATTACTTGGAATGTGAATTGGAACGAAATCGCCAATAGATAAGACCATTTTACAATTTGGGCCCAAGTTAGAAGCAGAGCCTATGGTGTAAATTATCGATAGTCCATATCTCGGAAACTATAAGGGATAATGCAATTTGGCAACCGGCAATGTAATTAGCATACCGAATATTACTTGGAATGTGAATTGGAACGAAATCGCCAATAGATAAGACCATTTTACAATTTGGGCCCAAGTTAGAAGCAGAGCCTAAGGTGTAAATTATCGATAGTCCATATCTCGGAAACTATAAGAGATAATGCAATTTGGCAACCGGCAATGTAATTAGCATGCCGAATATTACTTGGAATGTGAATTGGAACGAAATCGCCAATAGATAAGACCATTTTACAATTTGGGCCCAAGTTAGAAGCAGAGCCTAAGGTGTAAATTATCGATAGTCCATATCTCGGAAACTATAAGAGATAATGCAATTTGGCAACCGGCAATGTAATTAGCATGCCGAATATTACTTGGAATGTGAATTGGAACGAAATCGCCAATAGATAAGACCATTTTACAATTTGGGCCCAAGTTAGAAGCAGAGCCTAAGGTGTAAATTATTGATAGACCATATCTCGGAAACTATAAGAGATAATGCAATTTCGCAACCGGCAATGTAATTAGCATGCCGAATATCACTTGGAATGTGAATTGGGACGAAATCGCCAATAGATAAGACCATTTTACAATTTGGGCCCAAGTTAGAAGCAGAGCCTAAGGTGTAAATTATCGATAGTCCATATCTCGGAAACTATAAGAGATAATGCAATTTGGCAACCGGCAATGTAATTAGCATGCCGAATATTACTTGGAATGTGAATTGGAACGAAATCGCCAATAGGTAAGACCATTTTACAATTTGGGCCCAAGTTAGAAGCAGAGCCTAAGGTGTAAATTATCGATAGTCCATATCTCGGAAACTATAAGAGATAATGCAATTTGGTAACCGGCAATGTAATTAGCATGCCGAATATCACTTGGAATGTGAATTGGGACGAAATCGCCAATAGATAAGACCATTTTACAATTTGGGCCCAAGTTAGAAGCAGAGCCTAAGGTGTAAATTATCGATAGTCCATATCTCGGAAACTATACGAGATAATGCAATTTGGCAACCGGCAATGTAATTAGCATGCCGAATTTTACTTGGAATGTGAATTGGAACGAAATCGCCACTAGATAAGACCATTTTACAATTTGGGCCCAAGTTAGAAGCAGAGCCTATGGTGTAAATTATCGATAGTCCATATCTCGGAAACTATAAGAGATAATGCAATTTGGCAACCGGCAATGTAATTAGCATGCCGAATATTACTTGGAATGTGAATTGGAACGAAATCGCCAATAGATAAGACCATTTTACAATTTGGGCCCAAGTTAGAAGCAGAGCCTAAGGTGTAAATTATCGATAGTCCATATCTCGGAAACTATAAGAGATAATGCAATTTGGCAACCGGCAATGTAATTAGCATGCCGAATATTACTTGGAATGTGAATTGGAACGAAATCGCCAATAGAAAAGACCATTTTACAATTTGGGCCCAAGTTAGAAGCAGAGCCTAAGGTGTAAATTATCGATAGTCCATATCTCGGAAACAATAAGAGATAATGCAATTTGGCAACCGGCAATGTAATTAGCATGCCGAATATTACTTGGAATGTGAATTGGAACGAAATCGCCAATAGATAAGACCATTTTACAATTTGGGCCCAAGTTAGAAGCAGAGCCTAAGGTGTAAATTATTGATAGTCCATATCTCGGAAACTATAAGAGATAATGCAATTTCGTAACCGGCAATGTAATTAGCATGCCGAATATCACTTGGAATGTGAATTGGGACGAAATCGCCAATAGATAAGACCATTTTACAATTTGGGCCCAAGTTAGAAGCAGAGCCTATGGTGTAAATTATCGATAGTCCATATCTCGGAAACTATAAGAGATAATGCAATTTGGCAACCGGCAATGTAATTAGCATGCCGAATATTACTTGGAATGTGAATTGGAACGAAATCGCCAATAGATAAGACCATTTTACAATTTGGGCCCAAGTTAGAAGCAGAGCCTAAGGTGTAAATTATCGATAGTCCATATCTCGGAAACTATAAGAGATAGTGCAATTTGGCAACCGGCAATGTAATTAGCATGCCGAATATTACTTGGAATGTGAATTGGAACGAAATCGCCAATAGATAAGACCATTTTACAATTTGGGCCCAAGTTAGAAGCAGAGCCTAAGGTGTAAATTATCGATAGTCCATATCTCGGAAACTATAAGAGATAATGCAATTTGGCAACCGGCAATGTAATTAGCATGCCGAATATTACTTGGAATGTGAATTGGAACGAAATCGCCAATAGATAAGACCATTTTACAATTTGGGCCCAAGTTAGAAGCAGAGCCTAAGGTGTAAATTATTGATAGTCCATATCTCGGAAACTATAAGAGATAATGCAATTTCGCAACCGGCAATGTAATTAGCATGCCGAATATCACTTGGAATGTGAATTGGGACGAAATCGCCAATAGATAAGACCATTTTACAATTTGGGCCCAAGTTAGAAGCAGAGCCTAAGGTGTAAATTATCGATAGTCCATATCTCGGAAACTCTAAGATATAATGCAATTTGGCAACCGGCAATGTAATTAGCATGCCGAATATTACTTGGAATGTGAATTGGAACGAAATCGCCAATAGATAAGACCATTTTACAATTTGGGCCCAAGTTAGAAGCAGAGCCTAAGGTGTAAATTATCGATAGTCCATATCTCGGAAACTATAAGAGATAATGCAATTTGGTAACCGGCAATGTAATTAGCATGCCGAATATCACTTGGAATGTGAATTGGGACGAAATCGCCAATAGATAAGACCATTTTACAATTTGGGCCCAAGTTAGAAGCAGAGCCTAAGGTGTAAATTATCGATAGTCCATATCTCGGAAACTATAAGAGATAATGCAATTTGGCAACCGGCAATGTAATTAGCATGCCGAATTTTACTTGGAATGTGAATTGGAACGAAATCGCCACTAGATAAGACCATTTTACAATTTGGGCCCAAGTTAGAAGCAGAGCCTAAGGTGTAAATTATTGATAGTCCATATATCGGAAACTATAAGAGATAATGCAATTTCGCAACCGGCAATGTAATTAGCATGCCGAATATCACTTGGAATGTGAATTGGGACGAAATCGCCAATAGATAAGACCATTTTACAATTTGGGCCCAAGTTAGAAGCAGAGCCTAAGGTGTAAATTATCGATAGTCCATATCTCGGAAACTATAAGAGATAATGCAATTTCGCAACCGGCAATGTAATTAGCATGCCGAATATCACTTGGAATGTGAATTGGGACGAAATCGTCAATAGATAAGACCATTTTACAATTTGGGCCCAAGTTAGAAGCAGAGCCTAAGGTGTAAATTATCGATAGTCCATATCTCGGAAACTATAAGAGATAATTCAATTTGGCAACCGGCAATGTAATTAGCATGCCGAATATTACTTGGAATGTGAATTGGAACGAAATCGCCAATAGATAAGACCATTTTACAATTTGGGCCCAAGTTAGAAGCAGAGCCTATGGTGTAAATTATCGATAGTCCATATCTCGGAAACTATAAGGGATAATGCAATTTGGCAACCGGCAATGTAATTAGCATACCGAATATTACTTGGAATGTGAATTGGAACGAAATCGCCAATAGATAAGACCATTTTACAATTTGGGCCCAAGTTAGAAGCAGAGCCTAAGGTGTAAATTATCGATAGTCCATATCTCGGAAACTATAAGAGATAATGCAATTTGGCAACCGGCAATGTAATTAGCATGCCGAATATTACTTGGAATGTGAATTGGAACGAAATCGCCAATAGATAAGACCATTTTACAATTTGGGCCCAAGTTAGAAGCAGAGCCTAAGGTGTAAATTATCGATAGTCCATATCTCGGAAACTATAAGAGATAATGCAATTTGGCAACCGGCAATGTAATTAGCATGCCGAATATTACTTGGAATGTGAATTGGAACGAAATCGCCAATAGATAAGACCATTTTACAATTTGGGCCCAAGTTAGAAGCAGAGCCTAAGGTGTAAATTATTGATAGACCATATCTCGGAAACTATAAGAGATAATGCAATTTCGCAACCGGCAATGTAATTAGCATGCCGAATATCACTTGGAATGTGAATTGGGACGAAATCGCCAATAGATAAGACCATTTTACAATTTGGGCCCAAGTTAGAAGCAGAGCCTAAGGTGTAAATTATCGATAGTCCATATCTCGGAAACTATAAGAGATAATGCAATTTGGCAACCGGCAATGTAATTAGCATGCCGAATATTACTTGGAATGTGAATTGGAACGAAATCGCCAATAGGTAAGACCATTTTACAATTTGGGCCCAAGTTAGAAGCAGAGCCTAAGGTGTAAATTATCGATAGTCCATATCTCGGAAACTATAAGAGATAATGCAATTTGGTAACCGGCAATGTAATTAGCATGCCGAATATCACTTGGAATGTGAATTGGGACGAAATCGCCAATAGATAAGACCATTTTACAATTTGGGCCCAAGTTAGAAGCAGAGCCTAAGGTGTAAATTATCGATAGTCCATATCTCGGAAACTATACGAGATAATGCAATTTGGCAACCGGCAATGTAATTAGCATGCCGAATTTTACTTGGAATGTGAATTGGAACGAAATCGCCACTAGATAAGACCATTTTACAATTTGGGCCCAAGTTAGAAGCAGAGCCTAAGGTGTAAATTATTGATAGTCCATACCTCGGAAACTATAAGAGATAATGCAATTTCGCAACCGGCAATGTAATTAGCATGCCGAATATTACTTGGAATGTGAATTGGAACGAAATCGCCAATAGATAAGACCATTTTACAATTTGGGCCCAAGTTAGAAGCAGAGCCTAAGGTGTAAATTATCGATAGTCCATATTTCGGAAACTATAAGAGATAATGCAATTTGGCAACCGGCAATGTAATTAGCATGCCGAATATTACTTGGAATGTGAATTGGAACGAAATCGCCAATAGATAAGACCATTTTACAATTTGGGAGCAAGTTAGAAGCAGAGCCTAAGGTGTAAATTATCGATAGTCCATATCTCGGAAACTATAAGAGATAATGCAATTTGGCAACCGGCAATGTAATTAGCATGCCGAATATTACTTGGAATGTGAATTGGAACGAAATCGCCAATAGATAAGACCATTTTACAATTTGGGCCCAAGTTAGAAGCAGAGCCTATGGTGTAAATTATCGATAGTCCATATCTCGGAAACTATAAGAGATAATGCAATTTGGCAACCGGCAATGTAATTAGCATGCCGAATATTACTTGGAATGTGAATTGGAACGAAATCGCCAATAGATAAGACCATTTTACAATTTGGGCCCAAGTTAGAAGCAGAGCCTAAGGTGTAAATTATCGATAGTCCATATCTCGGAAACTATAAGAGATAATGCAATTTGGCAACCGGCAATGTAATTAGCATGCCGAATATTACTTGGAATGTGAATTGGAACGAAATCGCCAATAGATAAGACCATTTTACAATTTGGGCCCAAGTTAGAAGCGGAGCCTAAGGTGTAAATTATCGATAGTCCATATCTCGGAAACTATAAGAGATAATGCAATTTGGCAACCGGCAATGTAATTAGCATGCCGAATATTACTTGGAATGTGAATTGGAACGAAATCGCCAATAGGTAAGACCATTTTACAATTTGGGCCCAAGTTAGAAGCAGAGCCTAAGGTGTAAATTATCGATAGTCCATATCTCGGAAACTATAAGAGATAATTCAATTTGGCAACCTGCAATGTAATTAGCATGCCGAATAATACTTGGAATGTGAATTGGAACGAAATCGCCAATAGATAAGACCATTTTACAATTTGGGCCCAAGTTAGAAGCAGAGCCTAAGGTGTAAATTATCGATAGTCCATATCTCGGAAAATATAAGAGATAATGCAATTTGGCAACCGGCAATGTAATTAGCATGCCGAATATTACTTGGAATGTGAATTGGAACGAAATCGCCAATAGATAAGACCATTTTACAATTTGGGAGCAAGTTAGAAGCAGAGCCTATGGTGTAAATTATCGATAGTCCATATCTCGGAAACTATAAGAGATAATGCAATTTGGCAACCGGCAATGTAATTAGCATGCCGAATATTACTTGGAATGTGAATTGGAACGAAATCGCCAATAGATAAGACCATTTTACAATTTGGGCCCAAGTTAGAAGCAGAGCCTAAGGTGTAAATTATCGATAGTCCATATCTCGGAAACTATAAGAGATAATGCAATTTGGCAACCGGCAATGTAATTAGCATGCCGAATATTACTTGGAATGTGAATTGGAACGAAATCGCCAATAGATAAGACCATTTTACAATTTGGGCCCAAGTTAGAAGCGGAGCCTAAGGTGTAAATTATCGATAGTCCATATCTCGGAAACTATAAGAGATAATGCAATTTGGCAACCGGCAATGTAATTAGCATGCCGAATATTACTTGGAATGTGAATTGGAACGAAATCGCCAATAGGTAAGACCATTTTACAATTTGGGCCCAAGTTAGAAGCAGAGCCTAAGGTGTAAATTATCGATAGTCCATATCTCGGAAACTATAAGAGATAATTCAATTTGGCAACCTGCAATGTAATTAGCATGCCGAATAATACTTGGAATGTGAATTGGAACGAAATCGCCAATAGATAAGACCATTTTACAATTTGGGCCCAAGTTAGAAGCAGAGCCTAAGGTGTAAATTATCGATAGTCCATATCTCGGAAAATATAAGAGATAATGCAATTTGGCAACCGGCAATGTAATTAGCATGCCGAATATTACTTGGAATGTGAATTGGAACGAAATCGCCAATAGATAAGACCATTTTACAATTTGGGAGCAAGTTAGAAGCAGAGCCTAAGGTGTAAATTATCGATAGTCCATATCTCGGAAACTATAAGAAATAATGCAATTTGGCAACCGGCAATGTAATTAGCATGCCGAATATTACTTGGAATGTGAATTGGAACGAAATCGCCAATAGATAAGACCATTTTACAATTTGGGCCCAAGTTAGAAGCAGAGCCTATGGTGTAAATTATCGATAGTCCATATCCCGGAAACTATAAGAGATAATGCAATTTGGCAACCGGCAATATAATTAGCATGCCGAATATTACTTGGAATGTGAATTGGAACGAAATCGCCAATAGATAAGACCATTTTACAATTTGGGCCCAAGTTAGAAGCAGAGCCTAAGGTGTAAATTATCGATAGTCCATATCTCGGAAACTATAAGAGATAATGCAATTTGGCAACCGGCAATGTAATTAGCATGCCGAATATTACTTGGAATGTGAATTGGAACGAAATCGCCAATAGATAAGACCATTTTACAATTTGGG
The DNA here is from genome assembly GCF_030347505.1 of Rhynchophorus ferrugineus. NCBI lineage: Eukaryota > Metazoa > Arthropoda > Insecta > Coleoptera > Curculionidae > Rhynchophorus > Rhynchophorus ferrugineus. Next base: position 306,197 of record NW_027472685.1, read on the forward strand.
CCCAAGTTAGAAGCAGAGCCTAAGGTGTAAATTATCGATAGTCCATATCTCGGAAACTATAAGAGATAATGCAATTTGGCAACCGGCAATGTAATTAGCATGCCGAATATTACTTGGAATGTGAATTGGAACGAAATCGCCAATAGATAAGACCATTTTACAATTTGGGCCCAAGTTAGAAGCAGAGCCTAAGGTGTAAATTATTGATAGTCCATATCTCGGAAACTATAAGAGATAATGCAATTTCGTAACCGGCAATGTAATTAGCATGCCGAATATCACTTGGAATGTGAATTGGGACGAAATCGCCAATAGATAAGACCATTTTACAATTTGGGCCCAAGTTAGAAGCAGAGCCTATGGTGTAAATTATCGATAGTCCATATCTCGGAAACTATAAGAGATAATGCAATTTGGCAACCGGCAATGTAATTAGCATGCCGAATATTACTTGGAATGTGAATTGGAACGAAATCGCCAATAGATAAGACCATTTTACAATTTGGGCCCAAGTTAGAAGCAGAGCCTAAGGTGTAAATTATCGATAGTCCATATCTCGGAAACTATAAGAGATAATGCAATTTGGCAACCGGCAATGTAATTAGCATGCCGAATATTACTTGGAATGTGAATTGGAACGAAATCGCCAATAGATAAGACCATTTTACAATTTGGGCCCAAGTTAGAAGCAGAGCCTAAGGTGTAAATTATCGATAGTCCATATCTCGGAAACTATAAGAGATAATGCAATTTGGCAACCGGCAATGTAATTAGCATGCCGAATATTACTTGGAATGCGAATTGGAACGAAATCGCCAATAGATAAGACCATTTTACAATTTGGGCCCAAGTTAGAAGCAGAGCCTAAGGTGTAAATTATTGATAGTCCATATCTCGGAAACTATAAGAGATAATGCAATTTCGCAACCGGCAATGTAATTAGCATGCCGAATATCACTTGGAATGTGAATTGGGACGAAATCGCCAATAGATAAGACCATTTTACAATTTGGGCCCAAGTTAGAAGCAGAGCCTAAGGTGTAAATTATCGATAGTCCATATCTCGGAAACTCTAAGATATAATGCAATTTGGCAACCGGCAATGTAATTAGCATGCCGAATATTACTTGGAATGTGAATTGGAACGAAATCACCAATAGATAAGACCATTTTACAATTTGGGCCCAAGTTAGAAGCAGAGCCTAAGGTGTAAATGATCGATAGTCCATATCTCGGAAACTATAAGAGATAATGCAATTTGGTAACCGGCAATGTAATTAGCATGCCGAATATCACTTGGAATGTGAATTGGGACGAAATCGCCAATAGATAAGACCATTTTACAATTTGGGCCCAAGTTAGAAGCAGAGCCTAAGGTGTAAATTATCGATAGTCCATATCTCGGAAACTATAAGAGATAATGAAATTTGGCAACCGGCAATGTAATTAGCATGCCGAATTTTACTTGGAATGTGAATTGGAACGAAATCGCCACTAGATAAGACCATTTTACAATTTGGGCCCAAGTTAGAAGCAGAGCCTAAGGTGTAAATTATTGATAGTCCATATCTCGGAAACTATAAGAGATAATGCAATTTCGCAACCGGCAATGTAATTAGCATGCCGAATATCACTTGGAATGTGAATTGGGACGAAATCGCCAATAGATAAGACCATTTTACAATTTGGGCCCAAGTTAGAAGCAGAGCCTAAGGTGTAAATTATCGATAGTCCATATCTCGGAAACTATAAGAGATAATGCAATTTGGCAACCGGCAATGTAATTAGCATGCCGAATATTACTTGGAATGTGAATTGGAACGAAATCGCCAATAGATAAGACCATTTTACAATTTGGGCCCAAGTTAGAAGCAGAGCCTAAGGTGTAAATTATTGATAGTCCATATATCGGAAACTATAAGAGATAATGCAATTTCGCAACCGGCAATGTAATTAGCATGCCGAATATCACTTGGAATGTGAATTGGGACGAAATCGCCAATAGATAAGACCATTTTACAATTTGGGCCCAAGTTAGAAGCAGAGCCTAAGGTGTAAATTATCGATAGTCCATATCTCGGAAACTATAAGAGATAATGCAATTTGGCAACCGGCAATGTAATTAGCATGCCGAATATTACTTGGAATGTGAATTGGAACGAAATCGCCAATAGATAAGACCATTTTACAATTTGGGAGCAAGTTAGAAGCAGAGCCTAAGGTGTAAATTATCGATAGTCCATATCTCGGAAACTATAAGAAATAATGCAATTTGGCAACCGGCAATGTAATTAGCATGCCGAATATTACTTGGAATGTGAATTGGAACGAAATCGCCAATAGATAAGACCATTTTACAATTTGGGCCCAAGTTAGAAGCAGAGCCTATGGTGTAAATTATCGATAGTCCATATCTCGGAAACTATAAGAGATAATGCAATTTGGCAACCGGCAATGTAATTAGCATGCCGAATATTACTTGGAATGTGAATTGGAACGAAATCGCCAATAGATAAGACCATTTTACAATTTGGGCCCAAGTTAGAAGCAGAGCCTAAGGTGTAAATTATCGATAGTCCATATCTCGGAAACTATAAGAGATAATGCAATTTGGCAACCGGCAATGTAATTAGCATGCCGAATATTACTTGGAATGTGAATTGGAACGAAATCGCCAATAGAAAAGACCATTTTACAATTTGGGCCCAAGTTAGAAGCAGAGCCTAAGGTGTAAATTATCGATAGTCCATATCTCGGAAACAATAAGAGATAATGCAATTTGGCAACCGGCAATGTAATTAGCATGCCGAATATTACTTGGAATGTGAATTGGAACGAAATCGCCAATAGATAAGACCATTTTACAATTTGGGCCCAAGTTAGAAGCAGAGCCTAAGGTGTAAATTATTGATAGTCCATATCTCGGAAACTATAAGAGATAATGCAATTTCGTAACCGGCAATGTAATTAGCATGCCGAATATCACTTGGAATGTGAATTGGGACGAAATCGCCAATAGATAAGACCATTTTACAATTTGGGCCCAAGTTAGAAGCAGAGCCTATGGTGTAAATTATCGATAGTCCATATCTCGGAAACTATAAGAGATAATGCAATTTGGCAACCGGCAATGTAATTAGCATGCCGAATATTACTTGGAATGTGAATTGGAACGAAATCGCCAATAGATAAGACCATTTTACAATTTGGGCCCAAGTTAGAAGCAGAGCCTAAGGTGTAAATTATCGATAGTCCATATCTCGGAAACTATAAGAGATAGTGCAATTTGGCAACCGGCAATGTAATTAGCATGCCGAATATTACTTGGAATGTGAATTGGAACGAAATCGCCAATAGATAAGACCATTTTACAATTTGGGCCCAAGTTAGAAGCAGAGCCTAAGGTGTAAATTATCGATAGTCCATATCTCGGAAACTATAAGAGATAATGCAATTTGGCAACCGGCAATGTAATTAGCATGCCGAATATTACTTGGAATGTGAATTGGAACGAAATCGCCAATAGATAAGACCATTTTACAATTTGGGCCCAAGTTAGAAGCAGAGCCTAAGGTGTAAATTATTGATAGTCCATATCTCGGAAACTATAAGAGATAATGCAATTTCGCAACCGGCAATGTAATTAGCATGCCGAATATCACTTGGAATGTGAATTGGGACGAAATCGCCAATAGATAAGACCATTTTACAATTTGGGCCCAAGTTAGAAGCAGAGCCTAAGGTGTAAATTATCGATAGTCCATATCTCGGAAACTATAAGAGATAATGAAATTTGGCAACCGGCAATGTAATTAGCATGCCGAATTTTACTTGGAATGTGAATTGGAACGAAATCGCCACTAGATAAGACCATTTTACAATTTGGGCCCAAGTTAGAAGCAGAGCCTAAGGTGTAAATTATTGATAGTCCATATCTCGGAAACTATAAGAGATAATGCAATTTCGCAACCGGCAATGTAATTAGCATGCCGAATATCACTTGGAATGTGAATTGGGACGAAATCGCCAATAGATAAGACCATTTTACAATTTGGGCCCAAGTTAGAAGCAGAGCCTAAGGTGTAAATTATCGATAGTCCATATCTCGGAAACTATAAGAGATAATGCAATTTGGCAACCGGCAATGTAATTAGCATGCCGAATATTACTTGGAATGTGAATTGGAACGAAATCGCCAATAGATAAGACCATTTTACAATTTGGGCCCAAGTTAGAAGCAGAGCCTAAGGTGTAAATTATTGATAGTCCATATATCGGAAACTATAAGAGATAATGCAATTTCGCAACCGGCAATGTAATTAGCATGCCGAATATCACTTGGAATGTGAATTGGGACGAAATCGCCAATAGATAAGACCATTTTACAATTTGGGCCCAAGTTAGAAGCAGAGCCTAAGGTGTAAATTATCGATAGTCCATATCTCGGAAACTATAAGAGATAATGCAATTTGGCAACCGGCAATGTAATTAGCATGCCGAATATTACTTGGAATGTGAATTGGAACGAAATCGCCAATAGATAAGACCATTTTACAATTTGGGAGCAAGTTAGAAGCAGAGCCTAAGGTGTAAATTATCGATAGTCCATATCTCGGAAACTATAAGAAATAATGCAATTTGGCAACCGGCAATGTAATTAGCATGCCGAATATTACTTGGAATGTGAATTGGAACGAAATCGCCAATAGATAAGACCATTTTACAATTTGGGCCCAAGTTAGAAGCAGAGCCTATGGTGTAAATTATCGATAGTCCATATCTCGGAAACTATAAGAGATAATGCAATTTGGCAACCGGCAATGTAATTAGCATGCCGAATATTACTTGGAATGTGAATTGGAACGAAATCGCCAATAGATAAGACCATTTTACAATTTGGGCCCAAGTTAGAAGCAGAGCCTAAGGTGTAAATTATCGATAGTCCATATCTCGGAAACTATAAGAGATAATGCAATTTGGCAACCGGCAATGTAATTAGCATGCCGAATATTACTTGGAATGTGAATTGGAACGAAATCGCCAATAGAAAAGACCATTTTACAATTTGGGCCCAAGTTAGAAGCAGAGCCTAAGGTGTAAATTATCGATAGTCCATATCTCGGAAACAATAAGAGATAATGCAATTTGGCAACCGGCAATGTAATTAGCATGCCGAATATTACTTGGAATGTGAATTGGAACGAAATCGCCAATAGATAAGACCATTTTACAATTTGGGCCCAAGTTAGAAGCAGAGCCTAAGGTGTAAATTATTGATAGTCCATATCTCGGAAACTATAAGAGATAATGCAATTTCGTAACCGGCAATGTAATTAGCATGCCGAATATCACTTGGAATGTGAATTGGGACGAAATCGCCAATAGATAAGACCATTTTACAATTTGGGCCCAAGTTAGAAGCAGAGCCTATGGTGTAAATTATCGATAGTCCATATCTCGGAAACTATAAGAGATAATGCAATTTGGCAACCGGCAATGTAATTAGCATGCCGAATATTACTTGGAATGTGAATTGGAACGAAATCGCCAATAGATAAGACCATTTTACAATTTGGGCCCAAGTTAGAAGCAGAGCCTAAGGTGTAAATTATCGATAGTCCATATCTCGGAAACTATAAGAGATAGTGCAATTTGGCAACCGGCAATGTAATTAGCATGCCGAATATTACTTGGAATGTGAATTGGAACGAAATCGCCAATAGATAAGACCATTTTACAATTTGGGCCCAAGTTAGAAGCAGAGCCTAAGGTGTAAATTATCGATAGTCCATATCTCGGAAACTATAAGAGATAATGCAATTTGGCAACCGGCAATGTAATTAGCATGCCGAATATTACTTGGAATGTGAATTGGAACGAAATCGCCAATAGATAAGACCATTTTACAATTTGGGCCCAAGTTAGAAGCAGAGCCTAAGGTGTAAATTATTGATAGTCCATATCTCGGAAACTATAAGAGATAATGCAATTTCGCAACCGGCAATGTAATTAGCATGCCGAATATCACTTGGAATGTGAATTGGGACGAAATCGCCAATAGATAAGACCATTTTACAATTTGGGCCCAAGTTAGAAGCAGAGCCTAAGGTGTAAATTATCGATAGTCCATATCTCGGAAACTCTAAGATATAATGCAATTTGGCAACCGGCAATGTAATTAGCATGCCGAATATTACTTGGAATGTGAATTGGAACGAAATCGCCAATAGATAAGACCATTTTACAATTTGGGCCCAAGTTAGAAGCAGAGCCTAAGGTGTAAATTATCGATAGTCCATATCTCGGAAACTATAAGAGATAATGCAATTTGGTAACCGGCAATGTAATTAGCATGCCGAATATCACTTGGAATGTGAATTGGGACGAAATCGCCAATAGATAAGACCATTTTACAATTTGGGCCCAAGTTAGAAGCAGAGCCTAAGGTGTAAATTATCGATAGTCCATATCTCGGAAACTATAAGAGATAATGCAATTTGGCAACCGGCAATGTAATTAGCATGCCGAATTTTACTTGGAATGTGAATTGGAACGAAATCGCCACTAGATAAGACCATTTTACAATTTGGGCCCAAGTTAGAAGCAGAGCCTAAGGTGTAAATTATTGATAGTCCATATCTCGGAAACTATAAGAGATAATGCAATTTCGCAACCGGCAATGTAATTAGCATGCCGAATATCACTTGGAATGTGAATTGGGACGAAATCGCCAATAGATAAGACCATTTTACAATTTGGGCCCAAGTTAGAAGCAGAGCCTAAGGTGTAAATTATCGATAGTCCATATCTCGGAAACTATAAGAGATAATGCAATTTCGCAACCGGCAATGTAATTAGCATGCCGAATATCACTTGGAATGTGAATTGGGACGAAATCGTCAATAGATAAGACCATTTTACAATTTGGGCCCAAGTTAGAAGCAGAGCCTAAGGTGTAAATTATCGATAGTCCATATCTCGGAAACTATAAGAGATAATTCAATTTGGCAACCGGCAATGTAATTAGCATGCCGAATAATACTTGGAATGTGAATTGGAACGAAATCGCCAATAGATAAGACCATTTTACAATTTGGGCCCAAGTTAGAAGCAGAGCCTAAGGTGTAAATTATCGATAGTCCATATCTCGGAAACTATAAGAGATAATGCAATTTGGCAACCGGCAATGTAATTAGCATGCCGAATATTACTTGGAATGTGAATTGGAACGAAATCGCCAATAGATAAGACCATTTTACAATTTGGGAGCAAGTTAGAAGCAGAGCCTAAAGTGTAAATTATCGATAGTCCATATCTCGGAAACTATAAGAGATAATGCAATTTGGCAACCGGCAATGTAATTAGCATGCCGAATATTACTTGGAATGTGAATTGGAACGAAATCGCCAATAGATAAGACCATTTTACAATTTGGGCACAAGTTAGAAGCAGAGCCTATGGTGTAAATTATCGATAGTCCATATCTCGGAAACTATAAGAGATAATGCAATTTGGCAACCGGCAATGTAATTAGCATGCCGAATATTACTTGGAATGTGAATTGGAACGAAATCGCCAATAGATAAGACCATTTTACAATTTGGGCCCAAGTTAGAAGCAGAGCCTAAGGTGTAAATTATCGATAGTCCATATCTCGGAAACTATAAGAGATAATGCAATTTGGCAACCGGCAATGTAATTAGCATGCCGAATATTACTTGGAATGTGAATTGGAACGAAATCGCCAATAGATAAGACCATTTTACAATTTGGGCCCAAGTTAGAAGCAGAGCCTAAGGTGTAAATTATTGATAGTCCATATCTCGGAAACTATAAGAGATAATGCAATTTCGCAACCGGCAATGTAATTAGCATGCCGAATATCACTTGGAATGTGAATTGGGACGAAATCGCCAATAGATAAGACCATTTTACAATTTGGGCCCAAGTTAGAAGCAGAGCCTAAGGTGTAAATTATCGATAGTCCATATCTCGGAAACTATAAGAGATAATGCAATTTGGCAACCGGCAATGTAATTAGCATGCCGAATATTACTTGGAATGTGAATTGGAACGAAATCGCCAATAGATAAGACCATTTTACAATTTGGGCCCAAGTTAGAAGCAGAGCCTAAGGTGTAAATTATCGATAGTCCATATCTCGGAAACTATAAGAGATAATGCAATTTGGTAACCGGCAATGTAATTAGCATGCCGAATATCACTTGGAATGTGAATTGGGACGAAATCGCCAATAGATAAGACCATTTTACAATTTGGGCCCAAGTTAGAAGCAGAGCCTAAGGTGTAAATTATCGATAGTCCGTATCTCGGAAACTATAAGAGATAATGCAATTTGGCAACCGGCAATGTAATTAGCATGCCGAATTTTACTTGGAATGTGAATTGGAACGAAATCGCCACTAGATAAGACCATTTTACAATTTGGGCCCAAGTTAGAAGCAGAGCCTAAGGTGTAAATTATTGATAGTCCATACCTCGGAAACTATAAGAGATAATGCAATTTCGCAACCGGCAATGTAATTAGCATGCCGAATATCACTTGGAATGTGAACTGGGACGAAATCGCCAATAGATAAGACCATTTTACAAATTGGGCCCAAGTTAGAAGCAGAGCCTAAGGTGTAAATTATTGATAGTCCATATCTCGGAAACTATAAGAGATAATGCAATTTCGCAACCGGCAATGTAATTAGCATGCCGAATATCACTTGGAATGTGAATTGGTACGAAATCGCCAATAGATAAGACCATTTTACAATTTGGGCCCAAGTTAGAAGCAGAGCCTCAGGTGTAAATTATCGATAGTCCATATCTCGGAAACTATAAGAGATAATGCAATTTGGCAACCGGCAATGTAATTAGCATGCCGAATATTACTTGGAATGTGAATTGGAACGAAATCGCCAATAGATAAGACCATTTTACAATTTGGGCCCAAGTTAGAAGCAGAGCCTAAGGTGTAAATTATTGATAGTCCATATCTCGGAAACTATAAGAGATAATGCAATTTCGCAACCGGCAATGTAATTAGCATGCCGAATATCACTTGGAATGTGAATTGGTACGAAATCGCCAATAGATAAGACCATTTTACAATTTGGGCCCAAGTTAGAAGCAGAGCCTAAGGTGTAAATTATCGATAGTCCATATCTCGGAAACTATAAGAGATAATGCAATTTGGCAACCGGAAATGTAATTAGCATGCCGAATATTACTTGGAATGTGAATTGGAACGAAATCGCCAATAGATAAGACCATTTTACAATTTGGGCCCAAGTTAGAAGCAGAGCCTAAGGTGTAAATTATCGATAGACCATATCTCGGAAACTATAAGAGATAATGCAATTTGGCAACCGGCAATGAAATTAGCATGCCGAATATTACTTGGAATGTGAATTGGAACGAAATCGCCAATAGATAAGACCATTTTACAATTTGGGCCCAAGTTAGAAGCAGAGCCTAAGGTGTAAATTATCGATAGTCCATATCTCGGAAACTATAAGAGATAATGCAATTTCGCAACCGGCAATGTAATTAGCATGCCGAATATTACTTGGAGTGTGAATTGGAACGAAATCGCCAATAGATAAGACCATTTTACAATTTGGGTCCAAGTTAGAAGCAGAGCCTAAGGTGTAAATTATCGATAGTCTATATCTCGGAAACTATAAGAGATAATGCAATTTGGCAACCGGCAATGTAATTAGCATGCCGAATATTACTTGGAATGTGAATTGGAACGAAATCGCCAATAGATAAGACCATTTTACAATTTGGGCCCAAGTTAGAAGCAGAGCCTAAGGTGTAAATTATCGATAGTCCATATCTCGGAAACTATAAGAGATAATGCAATTTGGCAACCGGCAATGTAATTAGCATGCCGAATATTACTTGGAATGTGAATTGCAACGAAATCGCCAATAGATAAGACCATTTTACAATTTGGGCCCAAGTTAGAAGCAGAGCCTAAGGTGTAAATTATCGATAGTCCATATCTCGGAAACTATAAGAGATAATGCAATTTGGCAACCGGCAATGTAATTAGCATGCCGAATATTACCTGGAATGTGAATTGGAACGAAATCGCCAATAGATAAGACCATTTTACAATTTGGGCCCAAGTTAGAAGCAGAGCCTAAGGTGTAAATTATTGATAGTCCATATCTCGGAAACTATAAGAGATAATGCAATTTCGCAACCGGCAATGTAATTAGCATGCCGAAAATCACTTGGAATGTGAATTGGGACGAAATCGCCAATAGATAAGACCATTTTACAATTTGGGCCCAAGTTAGAAGCAGAGCCTAAGGTGTAAATTATCGATAGTCCATATCTCGGAAACTATAAGAGATAATGCAATTTGGCAACCGGCAATGTAATTAGCATGCCGAATATTACTTGGAATGTGAATTGGGACGAAATCGCCAATAGATAAGACCATTTTACAATTTGGGCCCAAGTTAGAAGCAGAGCCTAAGGTGTAAATTATCGATAGTCCATATCTCGGAAACTATAAGAGATAATGCAATTTGGCAACCGGCAATGTAATTAGCATGCCGAATATTACTTGGAATGTGAATTGGAACGAAATCGCCAATAGGTAAGACCATTTTACAATTTGGGCCCAAGTTAGAAGCAGAGCCTACGGTGTAAATTATCGATAGTCCATATCTCGGAAACTATAAGAGATAATTCAATTTGGCAACTGGCAATGTAATTAGCATGCCGAATATTACTTGGAATGTGAATTGGAACGAAATCGCCAATAGATAAGACCATTTTACAATTTGGGCCCAAGTTAGAAGCAGAGCCTAAGGTGTAAATTATCGATAGTCCATATCTCGGAAACTATAAGAGATAATGCAATTTGGCAACCGGCATTGTAATTAGCATGCCGAATATTACTTGGAATGTGAATTGGAACGAAATCGCCAATAGATAAGACCATTTTACAATTTGGGCCCAAGTTAGAAGCAGAGCCTAAGGTGTAAATTATCGATAGTCCATATCTCGGAAACTATAAGAGATAATGCAATTTGGCAACCAGCAATGTAACTAGCATGCCGAATATCACTTGGAATGTGAATTGGAACGAAACCGCCAATAGATAAGACCATTTTACAATTTGGGCCCAAGTTAGAAGCAGAGCCTAAGGTGTAAATTATCGATAGTCCATATCTCGGAAACTATAAGAGATAATGCAATTTGGCAACCGGCAATGTAATTAGCATGCCGAATATTCCTTGGAATGTGAATTGGAACGAAATCGCCAATAGATAAGACCATTTTACAATTTGGGCCCAAGTTAGAAGCAGAGCCTATGATGTAAATTATCGATAGTCCATATCTCGGAAACTATAAGAGATAATGCAATTTGGCAACCGGCAATGTAATTAGCATGCCGAATATTACTTGGAATGTGAATTGGAACGAAATCGCTAATAGATAAGACCATTTTACAATTTGGGCCCAAGTTAGAAGCAGAGCCTAAGGTGTAAATTATCGATAGTCCATATCTCGGAAACTATAAGAGATAATGCAATTTGGCAACCGGCAATGTAATTAGCATGCCGAATATTACTTGGAATGTGAATTGGAACGAAATCGCCAATAGATAAGACCATTTTACAATTTGGGCCCAAGTTAGAAGCAGAGCCTAAGGTGTAAATTATTGATAGTCCATATCTCGGAAACTATAAGAGATAATGCAATTTCGCAACCGGCAATGTAATTAGCATGCCGAATATCACTTGGAATGTGAATTGGGACGAAATCGCCAATAGATAAGACCATTTTACAATTTGGGCCCAAGTTAGAAGCAGAGCCTAAGGTGTAAATTATCGATAGTCCATATCTCGGAAACTATAAGAGATAATGCAATTTGGCAACCGGCAATGTAATTAGCATGCCGAATATTACTTGGAGTGTGAATTGGGACGAAATCGCCAATAGATAAGACCATTTTACAATTTGGGCCCAAGTTAGAAGCAGAGCCTAAGGTGTAAATTATCGATAGTCCATATCTCGGAAACTATAAGAGATAATGCAATTTGGCAACCGGCAATGTAATTAGCATGCCGAATATTACTTGGAATGTGAATTGGAACGAAATCGCCAATAGGTAAGACCATTTTACAATTTGGGCCCAAGTTAGAAGCAGAGCCTAAGGTGTAAATTATCGATAGTCCATATCTCGGAAACTATAAGAGATAATTCAATTTGGCAACTGGCAATGTAATTAGCATGCCGAATATTACTTGGAATGTGAATTGGAACGAAATCGCCAATAGATAAGACCATTTTACAATTTGGGCCCAAGTTAGAAGCAGAGCCTAAGGTGTAAATTATCGATAGTCCATATCTCGGAAACTATAAGAGATAATGCAATTTGGCAACCGGCAATGTAATTAGCATGCCGAATATTACTTGGAATGTGAATTGGAACGAAATCGCCAATAGATAAGACCATTTTACAATTTGGGCCCAAGTTAGAAGCAGAGCCTAAGGTGTAAATTATCGATAGTCCATATCTCGGAAACTATAAGAGATAATGCAATTTGGCAACCGGCAATGTAACTAGCATGCCGAATATTACTTGGAATGTGAATTGGAACGAAATCGCCAATAGATAAGACCATTTTACAATTTGGGCCCAAGTTAGAAGCAGAGCCTAAGGTGTAAATTATCGATAGTCCATATCTCGGAAACTATAAGAGATAATGCAATTTGGCAACCGGCAATGTAATTAGCATGCCGAATATTCCTTGGAATGTGAATTGGAACGAAATCGCCAATAGATAAGACCATTTTACAATTTGGGCCCGAGTTAGAAGCAGAGCCTATGGTGTAAATTATCGATAGTCCATATCTCGGAAACTATAAGAGATAATGCAATTTGGCAACCGGCAATGTAATTAGCATGCCGAATATTACTTGGAATGTGAATTGGAACGAAATCGCCAATAGATAAGACCATTTTACAATTTGGGCCCAAGTTAGAAGCAGAGCCTAAGGTGTAAATTATCGATAGTCCATATCTCGGAAACTATAAGAGATAATGCAATTTGGCAACCGGCAATGTAATTAGCATGCCGAATATTACTTGGAATGTGAATTGGAACGAAATCGCCCATAGATAAGACCATTTTACAATTTGGGCCCAAGTTAGAAGCAGAGCCTAAGGTGTAAATTATCGATAGTCCATATCTCGGAAACTATAAGAGATAATGCAATTTGGCAACCGGCAATGTAATTAGCATGCCGAATATTACTTGGAATGTGAATTGGAACGAAATCGCCAATAGGTAAGACCATTTTACAATTTGGGCCCAAGTTAGAAGCAGAGCCTAAGGTTTAAATTATCGATAGTCCATATCTCGGAAACTATAAGAGATAATTCAATTTGGCAACCGGCAATGTAATTAGCATGCCGAATATTACTTGGAATGTGAATTGGAACGAAATCGCCAATAGATAAGACCATTTTACAATTTGGGCCCAAGTTAGAAGCAGAGCCTAAGGTGTAAATTATCGATAGTCCATATCTCGGAAATTATAAGAGATAATGCAATTTGGCAACCGGCAATGTAATTAGCATGCCGAATATTACTTGGAATGTGAATTGGAACGAAATCGCCAATAGATAAGACCATTTTACAATTTGGGAGCAAGTTAGAAGCAGAGCCTAAGGTGTAAATTATCGATAGTCCATATCTCGGAAACTATAAGAGATAATGCAATTTGGCAACCGGCAATGTAATTAGCATGCCGAATATTACTTGGAATGTGAATTGGAACGAAATCGCCAATAGATAAGACCATTTTACAATTTGGGCACAAGTTAGAAGCAGAGCCTATGGTGTAAATTATCGATAGTCCATATCTCGGAAACTATAAGAGATAATGCAATTTGGCAACCGGCAATGTAATTAGCATGCCGAATATTACTTGGAATGTGAATTGGAACGAAATCGCCAATAGATAAGACCATTTTACAATTTGGGCCCAAGTTAGAAGCAGAGCCTAAGGTGTAAATTATCGATAGTCCATATCTCGGAAACTATAAGAGATAATGCAATTTGGCAACCGGCAATGTAATTAGCATGCCGAATATTACTTGGAATGTGAATTGGAACGAAATCGCCAATAGATAAGACCATTTTACAATTTGGGCCCAAGTTAGAAGCGGAGCCTAAGGTGTAAATTATCGATAGTCCATATCTCGGAAACTATAAGAGATAATGCAATTTGGCAACCGGCAATGTAATTAGCATGCCGAATATTACTTGGAATGTGAATTGGAACGAAATCGCCAATAGGTAAGACCATTTTACAATTTGGGCCCAAGTTAGAAGCAGAGCCTAAGGTGTAAATTATCGATAGTCCATATCTCGGAAACTATAAGAGATAATTCAATTTGGCAACCTGCAATGTAATTAGCATGCCGAATAATACTTGGAATGTGAATTGGAACGAAATCGCCAATAGATAAGACCATTTTACAATTTGGGCCCAAGTTAGAAGCAGAGCCTAAGGTGTAAATTATCGATAGTCCATATCTCGGAAACTATAAGAGATAATGCAATTTGGCAACCGGCAATGTAATTAGCATGCCGAATATTACTTGGAATGTGAATTGGAACGAAATCGCCAATAGATAAGACCATTTTACAATTTGGGAGCAAGTTAGAAGCAGAGCCTAAGGTGTAAATTATCGATAGTCCATATCTCGGAAACTATAAGAAATAATGCAATTTGGCAACCGGCAATGTAATTAGCATACCGAATATTACTTGGAATGTGAATTGGAACGAAATCGCCAATAGATAAGACCATTTTACAATTTGGGCCCAAGTTAGAAGCAGAGCCTATGGTGTAAATTATCGATAGTCCATATCTCGGAAACTATAAGAGATAATGCAATTTGGCAACCGGCAATGTAATTAGCATGCCGAATATTACTTGGAATGTGAATTGGAACGAAATCGCCAATAGATAAGACCATTTTACAATTTGGGCCCAAGTTAGAAGCAGAGCCTAAGGTGTAAATTATCGATAGTCCATATCTCGGAAACTATAAGAGATAATGCAATTTGGCAACCGGCAATGTAATTAGCATGCCGAATATTACTTGGAATGTGAATTGGAACGAAATCGCCAATAGATAAGACCATTTTACAATTTGGGCCCAAGTTAGAAGCAGAGCCTAAGGTGTAAATTATCGATAGTCCATATCTCGGAAACTATAAGAGATAATGCAATTTGGCAACCGGCAATGTAATTAGCATGCCGAATATTACTTGGAATGTGAATTGGAACGAAATCGCCAATAGATAAGACCATTTTACAATTTGGGCCCAAGTTAGAAGCAGAGCCTAAGGTGTAAATTATCGATAGTCCATATCTCGGAAACTATAAGAGATAATGCAATTTGGCAACCGGCAATGTAATTAGCATGCCGAATATTACATGGAATGTGAATTGGAACGAAATCGCCAATAGATAAGACCATTTTACAATTTGGGAGCAAGTTAGAAGCAGAGCCTAAGGTGTAAATTATCGATAGTCCATATCTCGGAGACTATAAGAGATAATGCAATTTGGCAACCGGCAATGTAATTAGCATGCCGAATATTACTTGGAATGTGAATTGGAACGAAATCGCCAATAGATAAGACCATTTTACAATTTGGGCCCAAGTTAGAAGCAGAGCCTAAGGTGTAAATTATCGATAGGCCATATCTCGGAAACTATAAGAGATAATGCAATTTGGCAACCGGCAATGTAATTAGCATGCCGAATATTACTTGGAATGTGAATTGGAACGAAATCGCCAATAGATAAGACCATTTTACAATTTGGGCCCAAGTTAGAAGCGGAGCCTAAGGTGTAAATTATCGATAGTCCATATCTCGGAAACTATAAGAGATAATGCAATTTGGCAACCGGCAATGTAATTAGCATGCCGAATATTACTTGGAATGTGAATTGGAACGAAATCGCCAATAGGTAAGACCATTTTACAATTTGGGCCCAAGTTAGAAGCAGAGCCTAAGGTGTAAATTATCGATAGTCCATATCTCGATAACTATAAGAGATAATTCAATTTGGCAACCTGCAATGTAATTAGCATGCCGAATAATACTTGGAATGTGAATTGGAACGAAATCGCCAATAGATAAGACCATTTTACAATTTGGGCCCAAGTTAGAAGCAGAGCCTAAGGTGTAAATTATCGATAGTCCATATCTCGGAAACTATAAGAGATAATGCAATTTGGCAACCGGCAATGTAATTAGCATGCCGAATATTACTTGGAATGTGAATTGGAACGAAATCGCCAATAGATAAGACCATTTTACAATTTGGGAGCAAGTTAGAAGCAGAGCCTAAGGTGTAAATTATCGATAGTCCATATCTCGGAAACTATAAGAAATAATGCAATTTGGCAACCGGCAATGTAATTAGCATGCCGAATATTACTTGGAATGTGAATTGGAACGAAATCGCCAATAGATAAGACCATTTTACAATTTGGGCCCAAGTTAGAAGCAGAGCCTATGGTGTAAATTATCGATAGTCCATATCTCGGAAACTATAAGAGATAATGCAATTTGGCAACCGGCAATGTAATTAGCATGCCGAATATTACTTGGAATGTGAATTGGAACGAAATCGCCAATAGATAAGACCATTTTACAATTTGGGCCCAAGTTAGAAGCAGAGCCTAAGGTGTAAATTATCGATAGTCCATATCTCGGAAACTATAAGAGATAATGCAATTTGGCAACCGGCAATGTAATTAGCATGCCGAATATTACTTGGAATGTGAATTGGAACGAAATCGCCAATAGATAAGACCATTTTACAATTTGGGCCCAAGTTAGAAGCAGAGCCTAAGGTGTAAATTATTGATAGTCCATATCTCGGAAACTATAAGAGATAATGCAATTTCGTAACCGGCAATGTAATTAGCATGCCGAATATCACTTGGAATGTGAATTGGGACGAAATCGCCAATAGATAAGACCATTTTACAATTTGGGCCCAAGTTAGAAGCAGAGCCTATGGTGTAAATTATCGATAGTCCATATCTCGGAAACTATAAGAGATAATGCAATTTGGCAACCGGCAATGTAATTAGCATGCCGAATATTACTTGGAATGTGAATTGGAACGAAATCGCCAATAGATAAGACCATTTTACAATTTGGGCCCAAGTTAGAAGCAGAGCCTAAGGTGTAAATTATCGATAGTCCATATCTCGGAAACTATAAGAGATAATGCAATTTGGCAACCGGCAATGTAATTAGCATGCCGAATATTACTTGGAATGTGAATTGGAACGAAATCGCCAATAGATAAGACCATTTTACAATTTGGGCCCAAGTTAGAAGCAGAGCCTAAGGTGTAAATTATCGATAGTCCATATCTCGGAAACTATAAGAGATAATGCAATTTGGCAACCGGCAATGTAATTAGCATGCCGAATATCATTTGGAATGTGAATTGGAACGAAATCGCCAATAGATAAGACCATTTTACAATTTGGGCCCAAGTTAGAAGCAGAGCCTAAGGTGTAAATTATTGATAGTCCATATCTCGGAAACTATAAGAGATAATGCAATTTCGCATCCGGCAATGTAATTAGCATGCCGAATATCATTTGGAATGTGAATTGGGACGAAATCGCCAATAGATAAGACCATTTTACAATTTGGGCCCAAGTTAGAAACAGAGCCTAAGGTGTAAATTGTCGATAGTCCATATCTCGGAAACTATAAGAGATAATGCAATTTGGCAACCGGCAATGTAATTAGCATGCCGAATATTACTTGGAATGTGAATTGGAACGAAATCGCCAATAGATAAGACCATTTTACAATTTGGGCCCAAGTTAGAAGCAGAGCCTAAGGTGTAAATTATTGATAGTCCATATCTCGGAAACTATAAGAGATAATGCAATTTCGTAACCGGCAATGTAATTAGCATGCCGAATATCACTTGGAATGTGAATTGGGACGAAATCGCCAATAGATAAGACCATTTTACAATTTGGGCCCAAGTTAGAAGCAGAGCCTATGGTGTAAATTATCGATAGTCCATATCTCGGAAACTATAAGAGATAATGCAATTTGGCAACCGGCAATGTAATTAGCATGCCGAATATTACTTGGAATGTGAATTGGAACGAAATCGCCAATAGATAAGACCATTTTACAATTTGGGCCCAAGTTAGAAGCAGAGCCTAAGGTGTAAATTATCGATAGTCCATATCTCGGAAACTATAAGAGATAATGCAATTTGGCAACCGGCAATGTAATTAGCATGCCGAATATCATTTGGAATGTGAATTGGAACGAAATCGCCAATAGATAAGACCATTTTACAATTTGGGCCCAAGTTAGAAGCAGAGCCTAAGGTGTAAATTATTGATAGTCCATATCTCGGAAACTATAAGAGATAATGCAATTTCGCATCCGGCAATGTAATTAGCATGCCGAATATCATTTGGAATGTGAATTGGGACGAAATCGCCAATAGATAAGACCATTTTACAATTTGGGCCCAAGTTAGAAACAGAGCCTAAGGTGTAAATTGTCGATAGTCCATATCTCGGAAACTATAAGAGATAATGCAATTTGGCAACCGGCAATGTAATTAGCATGCCGAATATTACTTGGAATGTGAATTGGAACGAAATCGCCAATAGATAAGACCATTTTACAATTTGGGCCCAAGTTAGAAGCAGAGCCTAAGGTGTAAATTATCGATAGTCCATATCTCGGAAACTATAAGAGATAATGCAATTTGGTAACCGGCAATGTAATTAGCATGCCGAATATCACTTGGAATGTGAATTGGGACGAAATCGCCAATAGATAAGACCATTTTACAATTTGGGCCCAAGTTAGAAGCAGAGCCTAAGGTGTAAATAATCGATAGTCCATATCTCGGAAACTATAAGAGATAATGCAATTTGGCAACCGGCAATGTAATTAGCATGCCGAATTTTACTTGGAATGTGAATTGGAACGAAATCGCCACTAGATAAGACCATTTTACAATTTGGGCCCAAGTTAGAAGCAGAGCCTATGGTGTAAATTATCGATAGTCCATATCTCGGAAACTATAAGAGATAATGCAATTTGGCAACCGGCAATGTAATTAGCATGCCGAATATTACTTGGAATGTGAATTGGAACGAAATCGCCAATAGATAAGACCATTTTACAATTTGGGCCCAAGTTAGAAGCAGAGCCTAAGGTGTAAATAATCGATAGTCCATATCTCGGAAACTATAAGAAATAATGCAATTTGGCAACCGGCAATGTAATTAGCATGCCGAATATTACTTGGAATGTGAATTGGAACGAAATCGCCAATAGATAAGACCATTTTACAATTTGGGCCCAAGTTAGAAGCAGAGCCTATGGTGTAAATTATCGATAGTCCATATCTCGGAAACTATAAGAGATAATGCAATTTGGCAACCGGCAATGTAATTAGCATGCCGAATATTACTTGGAATGTGAATTGGAACGAAATCGCCAATAGATAAGACCATTTTACAATTTGGGCCCAAGTTAGAAGCAGAGCCTAAGGTGTAAATTATCGATAGTCCATATCTCGGAAACTATAAGAGATAATGCAATTTGGCAACCGGCAATGTAATTAGCATGCCGAATATTACTTGGAATGTGAATTGGAACGAAATCGCCAATAGATAAGACCATTTTACAATTTGGGCCCAAGTTAGAAGCAGAGCCTAAGGTGTAAATTATTGATAGTCCATATCTCGGAAACTATAAGAGATAATGCAATTTCGTAACCGGCAATGTAATTAGCATGCCGAATATCACTTGGAATGTGAATTGGGACGAAATCGCCAATAGATAAGACCATTTTACAATTTGGGCCCAAGTTAGAAGCAGAGCCTATGGTGTAAATTATCGATAGTCCATATCTCGGAAACTATAAGAGATAATGCAATTTGGCAACCGGCAATGTAATTAGCATGCCGAATATTACTTGGAATGTGAATTGGAACGAAATCGCCAATAGATAAGACCATTTTACAATTTGGGCCCAAGTTAGAAGCAGAGCCTAAGGTGTAAATTATTGATAGTCCATATCTCGGAAACTATAAGAGATAATGCAATTTCGCATCCGGCAATGTAATTAGCATGCCGAATATCATTTGGAATGTGAATTGGGACGAAATCGCCAATAGATAAGACCATTTTACAATTTGGGCCCAAGTTAGAAGCAGAGCCTAAGGTGTAAATTATCGATAGTCCATATCTCGGAGACTATAAGAGATAATGCAATTTGGCAACCGGCAATGTAATTAGCATGCCGAATATTACTTGGAATGTGAATTGGAACGAAATCGCCAATAGATAAGACCATATTACAATTTGGGCCCAAGTTAGAAGCAGAGCCTAAGGTGTAAATTATCGATAGTCCATATCTCGGAAACTATAAGAGATAATGCAATTTGGTAACCGGCAATGTAATTAGCATGCCGAATATCACTTGGAATGTGAATTGGGACGAAATCGCCAATAGATAAGACCATTTTACAATTTGGGCCCAAGTTAGAAGCAGAGCCTAAGGTGTAAATTATCGATAGTCCATATCTCGGAAACTATAAGAGATAATGCAATTTGGCAACCGGCAATGTAATTAGCATGCCGAATTTTACTTGGAATGTGAATTGGAACGAAATCGCCACTAGATAAGACCATTTTACAATTTGGGCCCAAGTTAGAAGCAGAGCCTAAGGTGTAAATTATTGATAGTCCATATCTCGGAAACTATAAGAGATAATGCAATTTCGCAACCGGCAATGTAATTAGCATGCCGAATATCACTTGGAATGTGAATTGGGACGAAATCGTCAATAGATAAGACCATTTTACAATTTGGGCCCAAGTTAGAAGCAGAGCCTAAGGTGTAAATTATCGATAGTCCATATCTCGGAAACTATAAGAGATAATGCAATTTGGCAACCGGCAATGTAATTAGCATGCCGAATATTACTTGGAATGTGAATTGGAACGAAATCGCCAATAGATAAGACCATTTTACAATTTGGGCCCAAGTTAGAAGCAGAGCCTAAGGTGTAAATTATCGATAGTCCATATCTCGGAAACTATAAGAGATAATGCAATTTGGCAACCGGCAATGTAATTAGCATGCCGAATATTACTTGGAATGTGAATTGGAACGAAATCGTCAATAGATAAGACCATTTTACAATTTGGGCCCAAGTTAGAAGCAGAGCCTAAGGTGTAAATTATCGATAGTCCATATCTCGGAAACTATAAGAGATAATGCAATTTCGCAACCGGCAATGTAATTAGCATGCCGAATATCACTTGGAATGTGAATTGGGACGAAATCGCCAATAGATAAGACCATTTTACAATTTGGGCCCAAGTTAGAAGCAGAGCCTAAGGTGTAAATTATCGATAGTCCATATCTCGGAAACTATAAGAGATAATGCAATTTGGCAACCATCAATGTAATTAGCATGCCGAATATTACTTGGAATGTGAATTGGAACGAAATCGCCAATAGATAAGACCATTTTACAATTTGGGCCCAAGTTAGAAGCAGAGCCTATGGTGTAAATTATCGATAGTCCATATCTCGGAAACTATAAGAGATAATGCAATTTGGCAACCGGCAATGTAATTAGCATGCCGAATATTACTTGGAATGTGAATTGGAACGAAATCGCCAATAGATAAGACCATTTTACAATTTGGGCCCAAGTTAGAAGCAGAGCCTAAGGTGTAAATTATCGATAGTCCATATCTCGGAAACTATAAGAGATAATGCAATTTGGCAACCGGCAATGTAATTAGCATGCCGAAGATTACTTGGAATGTGATTTGGAACGAAATCGCCAATAGATAAGACCATTTTACAATTTGGGCCCAAGTTAGAAGCAGAGCCTATGGTGTAAATTATCGATAGTCCATATCTCGGAAACTATAAGAGATAATGCAATTTGGCAACCGGCAATGTAATTAGCATGCCGAATATTACTTGGAATGTGAATTGGAACGAAATCGCCAATAGATAAGACCATTTTACAATTTGGGCCCAAGTTAGAAGCAGAGCCTAAGGTGTAAATTATCGATAGTCCATATCTCGGAAACTATAAGAGATAATGCAATTTGGCAACCGGCAATGTAATTAGCATGCCGAATATTACTTGGAATGTGAATTGGAACGAAATCGCCAATAGATAAGACCATTTTACAATTTGGGCCCAAGTTAGAAGCAGAGCCTAAGGTGTAAATTATTGATAGTCCATATCTCGGAAACTATAAGAGATAATGCAATTTCGTAACCGGCAATGTAATTAGCATGCCGAATATCACTTGGAATGTGAATTGGGACGAAATCGCCAATAGATAAGACCATTTTACAATTTGGGCCCAAGTTAGAAGCAGAGCCTATGGTGTAAATTATCGATAGTCCATATCTCGGAAACTATAAGAGATAATGCAATTTGGCAACCGGCAATGTAATTAGCATGCCGAATATTACTTGGAATGTGAATTGGAACGAAATCGCCAATAGATAAGACCATTTTACAATTTGGGCCCAAGTTAGAAGCAGAGCCTAAGGTGTAAATTATCGATAGTCCATATCTCGGAAACTATAAGAGATAATGCAATTTGGCAACCGGCAATGTAATTAGCATGCCGAATATTACTTGGAATGTGAATTGGAACGAAATCGCCAATAGATAAGACCATTTTACAATTTGGGCCCAAGTTAGAAGCAGAGCCTAAGGTGTAAATTATCGATAGTCCATATCTCGGAAACTATAAGAGATAATGCAATTTGGCAACCGGCAATGTAATTAGCATGCCGAATATCATTTGGAATGTGAATTGGAACGAAATCGCCAATAGATAAGACCATTTTACAATTTGGGCCCAAGTTAGAAGCAGAGCCTAAGGTGTAAATTATTGATAGTCCATATCTCGGAAACTATAAGAGATAATGCAATTTCGCATCCGGCAATGTAATTAGCATGCCGAATATCATTTGGAATGTGAATTGGGACGAAATCGCCAATAGATAAGACCATTTTACAATTTGGGCCCAAGTTAGAAACAGAGCCTAAGGTGTAAATTGTCGATAGTCCATATCTCGGAAACTATAAGAGATAATGCAATTTGGCAACCGGCAATGTAATTAGCATGCCGAATATTACTTGGAATGTGAATTGGAACGAAATCGCCAATAGATAAGACCATTTTACAATTTGGGCCCAAGTTAGAAGCAGAGCCTAAGGTGTAAATTATTGATAGTCCATATCTCGGAAACTATAAGAGATAATGCAATTTCGTAACCGGCAATGTAATTAGCATGCCGAATATCACTTGGAATGTGAATTGGGACGAAATCGCCAATAGATAAGACCATTTTACAATTTGGGCCCAAGTTAGAAGCAGAGCCTATGGTGTAAATTATCGATAGTCCATATCTCGGAAACTATAAGAGATAATGCAATTTGGCAACCGGCAATGTAATTAGCATGCCGAATATTACTTGGAATGTGAATTGGAACGAAATCGCCAATAGATAAGACCATTTTACAATTTGGGCCCAAGTTAGAAGCAGAGCCTAAGGTGTAAATTATCGATAGTCCATATCTCGGAAACTATAAGAGATAATGCAATTTGGCAACCGGCAATGTAATTAGCATGCCGAATATCATTTGGAATGTGAATTGGAACGAAATCGCCAATAGATAAGACCATTTTACAATTTGGGCCCAAGTTAGAAGCAGAGCCTAAGGTGTAAATTATTGATAGTCCATATCTCGGAAACTATAAGAGATAATGCAATTTCGCATCCGGCAATGTAATTAGCATGCCGAATATCATTTGGAATGTGAATTGGGACGAAATCGCCAATAGATAAGACCATTTTACAATTTGGGCCCAAGTTAGAAACAGAGCCTAAGGTGTAAATTGTCGATAGTCCATATCTCGGAAACTATAAGAGATAATGCAATTTGGCAACCGGCAATGTAATTAGCATGCCGAATATTACTTGGAATGTGAATTGGAACGAAATCGCCAATAGATAAGACCATTTTACAATTTGGGCCCAAGTTAGAAGCAGAGCCTAAGGTGTAAATTATCGATAGTCCATATCTCGGAAACTATAAGAGATAATGCAATTTGGTAACCGGCAATGTAATTAGCATGCCGAATATCACTTGGAATGTGAATTGGGACGAAATCGCCAATAGATAAGACCATTTTACAATTTGGGCCCAAGTTAGAAGCAGAGCCTAAGGTGTAAATAATCGATAGTCCATATCTCGGAAACTATAAGAGATAATGCAATTTGGCAACCGGCAATGTAATTAGCATGCCGAATATTACTTGGAATGTGAATTGGAACGAAATCGCCAATAGATAAGACCATTTTACAATTTGGGCCCAAGTTAGAAGCAGAGCCTAAGGTGTAAATTATCGATAGTCCATATCTCGGAAACTATAAGAGATAATGCAATTTGACAACCGGCAATGTAATTAGCATGCCGAATATTACTTGGAATGTGAATTGGAACGAAATCGCCAATAGATAAGACCATTTTACAATTTGGGCCCAAGTTAGAAGCAGAGCCTAAGGTGTAAATTATCGATAGTCCATATCTCGGAAACTATAAGAGATAATGCAATTTGGCAACCGGCAATGTAATTAGCATGCCGAATATCATTTGGAATGTGAATTGGAACGAAATCGCCAATAGATAAGACCATTTTACAATTTGGGCCCAAGTTAGAAGCAGAGCCTAAGGTGTAAATTATTGATAGTCCATATCTCGGAAACTATAAGAGATAATGCAATTTCGCATCCGGCAATGTAATTAGCATGCCGAATATCATTTGGAATGTGAATTGGGACGAAATCGCCAATAGATAAGACCATTTTACAATTTGGGCCCAAGTTAGAAACAGAGCCTAAGGTGTAAATTGTCGATAGTCCATATCTCGGAAACTATAAGAGATAATGCAATTTGGCAACCGGCAATGTAATTAGCATGCCGAATATTACTTGGAATGTGAATTGGAACGAAATCGCCAATAGATAAGACCATTTTACAATTTGGGCCCAAGTTAGAAGCAGAGCCTAAGGTGTAAATTATCGATAGTCCATATCTCGGAAACTATAAGAGATAATGCAATTTGGTAACCGGCAATGTAATTAGCATGCCGAATATCACTTGGAATGTGAATTGGGACGAAATCGCCAATAGATAAGACCATTTTACAATTTGGGCCCAAGTTAGAAGCAGAGCCTAAGGTGTAAATAATCGATAGTCCATATCTCGGAAACTATAAGAGATAATGCAATTTGGCAACCGGCAATGTAATTAGCATGCCGAATTTTACTTGGAATGTGAATTGGAACGAAATCGCCACTAGATAAGACCATTTTACAATTTGGGCCCAAGTTAGAAGCAGAGCCTAAGGTGTAAATTATTGATAGTCCATATCTCGGAAACTATAAGAGATAATGCAATTTCGCAACCGGCAATGTAATTAGCATGCCGAATATCACTTGGAATGTGAATTGGGACGAAATCGCCAATAGATAAGACCATTTTACAATTTGGGCCCAAGTTAGAAGCAGAGCCTAAGGTGTAAATTATCGATAGTCCATATCTCGGAAACTATAAGAGATAATGCAATTTGGCAACTGGCAATGTAATTAGCATGCCGAATATTACTTGGAATGTGAATTGGAACGAAATCGCCAATAGATAAGACCATTTTACAATTTGGGCCCAAGTTAGAAGCAGAGCCTAAGGTGTAAATTATTGATAGTCCATATCTCGGAAACTATAAGAGATAATGCAATTTCGCAACCGGCAATGTAATTAGCATGCCGAATATCACTTGGAATGTGAATTGGGACGAAATCGCCAATAGATAAGACCATTTTACAATTTGGGCCCAAGTTAGAAGCAGAGCCTAAGGTGTAAATTATTGATAGTCCATATCTCGGAAACTATAAGAGATAATGCAATTTCGCATCCGGCAATGTAATTAGCATGCCGAATATCATTTGGAATGTGAATTGGGACGAAATCGCCAATAGATAAGACCATTTTACAATTTGGGCCCAAGTTAGAAACAGAGCCTAAGGTGTAAATTGTCGATAGTCCATATCTCGGAAACTATAAGAGATAATGCAATTTGGCAACCGGCAATGTAATTAGCATGCCGAATATTACTTGGAATGTGAATTGGAACGAAATCGCCAATAGATAAGACCATTTTACAATTTGGGCCCAAGTTAGAAGCAGAGCCTAAGGTGTAAATTATTGATAGTCCATATCTCGGAAACTATAAGAGATAATGCAATTTCGTAACCGGCAATGTAATTAGCATGCCGAATATCACTTGGAATGTGAATTGGGACGAAATCGCCAATAGATAAGACCATTTTACAATTTGGGCCCAAGTTAGAAGCAGAGCCTATGGTGTAAATTATCGATAGTCCATCGATCGATGGACGAACCTCTCGGAAACTATAAGAGATAATGCAATTTGGCAACCGGCAATGTAATTAGCATGCCGAATATTACTTGGAATGTGAATTGGAACGAAATCGCCAATAGATAAGACCATTTTACAATTTGGGCCCAAGTTAGAAGCAGAGCCTAAGGTGTAAATTATCGATAGTCCATATCTCGGAAACTATAAGAGATAATGCAATTTGGCAACCGGCAATGTAATTAGCATGCCGAATATCATTTGGAATGTGAATTGGAACGAAATCGCCAATAGATAAGACCATTTTACAATTTGGGCCCAAGTTAGAAGCAGAGCCTAAGGTGTAAATTATTGATAGTCCATATCTCGGAAACTATAAGAGATAATGCAATTTCGCATCCGGCAATGTAATTAGCATGCCGAATATCATTTGGAATGTGAATTGGGACGAAATCGCCAATAGATAAGACCATTTTACAATTTGGGCCCAAGTTAGAAACAGAGCCTAAGGTGTAAATTGTCGATAGTCCATATCTCGGAAACTATAAGAGATAATGCAATTTGGCAACCGGCAATGTAATTAGCATGCCGAATATTACTTGGAATGTGAATTGGAACGAAATCGCCAATAGATAAGACCATTTTACAATTTGGGCCCAAGTTAGAAGCAGAGCCTAAGGTGTAAATTATCGATAGTCCATATCTCGGAAACTATAAGAGATAATGCAATTTGGTAACCGGCAATGTAATTAGCATGCCGAATATCACTTGGAATGTGAATTGGGACGAAATCGCCAATAGATAAGACCATTTTACAATTTGGGCCCAAGTTAGAAGCAGAGCCTAAGGTGTAAATAATCGATAGTCCATATCTCGGAAACTATAAGAGATAATGCAATTTGGCAACCGGCAATGTAATTAGCATGCCGAATATTACTTGGAATGTGAATTGGAACGAAATCGCCAATAGATAAGACCATTTTACAATTTGGGCCCAAGTTAGAAGCAGAGCCTAAGGTGTAAATTATCGATAGTCCATATCTCGGAAACTATAAGAGATAATGCAATTTGACAACCGGCAATGTAATTAGCATGCCGAATATTACTTGGAATGTGAATTGGAACGAAATCGCCAATAGATAAGACCATTTTACAATTTGGGCCCAAGTTAGAAGCAGAGCCTAAGGTGTAAATTATCGATAGTCCATATCTCGGAAACTATAAGAGATAATGCAATTTGGCAACCGGTAATGTAATTAGCATGCCGAATATCATTTGGAATGTGAATTGGAACGAAATCGCCAATAGATAAGACCATTTTACAATTTGGGCCCAAGTTAGAAGCAGAGCCTAAGGTGTAAATTATTGATAGTCCATATCTCGGAAACTATAAGAGATAATGCAATTTCGCATCCGGCAATGTAATTAGCATGCCGAATATCATTTGGAATGTGAATTGGGACGAAATCGCCAATAGATAAGACCATTTTACAATTTGGGCCCAAGTTAGAAACAGAGCCTAAGGTGTAAATTGTCGATAGTCCATATCTCGGAAACTATAAGAGATAATGCAATTTGGCAACCGGCAATGTAATTAGCATGCCGAATATTACTTGGAATGTGAATTGGAACGAAATCGCCAATAGATAAGACCATTTTACAATTTGGGCCCAAGTTAGAAGCAGAGCCTAAGGTGTAAATTATCGATAGTCCATATCTCGGAAACTATAAGAGATAATGCAATTTGGTAACCGGCAATGTAATTAGCATGCCGAATATCACTTGGAATGTGAATTGGGACGAAATCGCCAATAGATAAGACCATTTTACAATTTGGGCCCAAGTTAGAAGCAGAGCCTAAGGTGTAAATAATCGATAGTCCATATCTCGGAAACTATAAGAGATAATGCAATTTGGCAACCGGCAATGTAATTAGCATGCCGAATTTTACTTGGAATGTGAATTGGAACGAAATCGCCACTAGATAAGACCATTTTACAATTTGGGCCCAAGTTAGAAGCAGAGCCTAAGGTGTAAATTATTGATAGTCCATATCTCGGAAACTATAAGAGATAATGCAATTTCGCAACCGGCAATGTAATTAGCATGCCGAATATCACTTGGAATGTGAATTGGGACGAAATCGCCAATAGATAAGACCATTTTACAATTTGGGCCCAAGTTAGAAGCAGAGCCTAAGGTGTAAATTATCGATAGTCCATATCTCGGAAACTATAAGAGATAATGCAATTTGGCAACTGGCAATGTAATTAGCATGCCGAATATTACTTGGAATGTGAATTGGAACGAAATCGCCAATAGATAAGACCATTTTACAATTTGGGCCCAAGTTAGAAGCAGAGCCTAAGGTGTAAATTATTGATAGTCCATATCTCGGAAACTATAAGAGATAATGCAATTTCGCAACCGGCAATGTAATTAGCATGCCGAATATCACTTGGAATGTGAATTGGGACGAAATCGCCAATAGATAAGACCATTTTACAATTTGGGCCCAAGTTAGAAGCAGAGCCTAAGGTGTAAATTATCGATAGTCCATATCTCGGAGACTATAAGAGATAATGCAATTTGGCAACCGGCAATGTAATTAGCATGCCGAATATTACTTGGAATGTGAATTGGAACGAAATCGCCAATAGATAAGACCATATTACAATTTGGGCCCAAGTTAGAAGCAGAGCCTAAGGTGTAAATTATCGATAGTCCATATCTCGGAAACTATAAGAGATAATGCAATTTGGTAACCGGCAATGTAATTAGCATGCCGAATATCACTTGGAATGTGAATTGGGACGAAATCGCCAATAGATAAGACCATTTTACAATTTGGGCCCAAGTTAGAAGCAGAGCCTAAGGTGTAAATTATCGATAGTCCATATCTCGGAAACTATAAGAGATAATGCAATTTGGCAACCGGCAATGTAATTAGCATGCCGAATTTTACTTGGAATGTGAATTGGAACGAAATCGCCACTAGATAAGACCATTTTACAATTTGGGCCCAAGTTAGAAGCAGAGCCTAAGGTGTAAATTATTGATAGTCCATATCTCGGAAACTATAAGAGATAATGCAATTTCGCAACCGGCAATGTAATTAGCATGCCGAATATCACTTGGAATGTGAATTGGGACGAAATCGTCAATAGATAAGACCATTTTACAATTTGGGCCCAAGTTAGAAGCAGAGCCTAAGGTGTAAATTATCGATAGTCCATATCTCGGAAACTATAAGAGATAATGCAATTTGGCAACCGGCAATGTAATTAGCATGCCGAATATTACTTGGAATGTGAATTGGAACGAAATCGCCAATAGATAAGACCATTTTACAATTTGGGCCCAAGTTAGAAGCAGAGCCTAAGGTGTAAATTATCGATAGTCCATATCTCGGAAACTATAAGAGATAATGCAATTTCGCAACCGGCAATGTAATTAGCATGCCGAATATCACTTGGAATGTGAATTGGGACGAAATCGCCAATAGATAAGACCATTTTACAATTTGGGCCCAAGTTAGAAGCAGAGCCTAAGGTGTAAATTATCGATAGTCCATATCTCGGAAACTATAAGAGATAATGCAATTTGGCAACCATCAATGTAATTAGCATGCCGAATATTACTTGGAATGTGAATTGGAACGAAATCGCCAATAGATAAGACCATTTTACAATTTGGGCCCAAGTTAGAAGCAGAGCCTATGGTGTAAATTATCGATAGTCCATATCTCGGAAACTATAAGAGATAATGCAATTTGGCAACCGGCAATGTAATTAGCATGCCGAATATTACTTGGAATGTGAATTGGAACGAAATCGCCAATAGATAAGACCATTTTACAATTTGGGCCCAAGTTAGAAGCAGAGCCTAAGGTGTAAATTATCGATAGTCCATATCTCGGAAACTATAAGAGATAATGCAATTTGGCAACCGGCAATGTAATTAGCATGCCGAAGATTACTTGGAATGTGATTTGGAACGAAATCGCCAATAGATAAGACCATTTTACAATTTGGGCCCAAGTTAGAAGCAGAGCCTAAGGTTTAAATTATAGATAGTCCATATCTCGGAAACTATAAGAGATAATGCAATTTGGCAACCGGCAATGTAATTAGCATGCCGAATATTACTTGGAATGTGAATTGGAACGAAATCGCCAATAGATAAGACCATTTTACAATTTGGGCCCAAGTTAGAAGCAGAGCCTAAGGTGTAAATTATTGATAGTCCATATCTCGGAAACTATAAGAGATAATGCAATTTCGCAACCGGCAATGTAATTAGCATGCCGAATATCACTTGGAATGTGAATTGGGACGAAATCGCCAATAGATAAGACCATTTTACAATTTGGGCCCAAGTTAGAAGCAGAGCCTAAGGTGTAAATTATCGATAGTCCATATCTCGGAAACTATAAGAGATAATGCAATTTGGCAACCGGCAATGTAATTAGCATGCCGAATATTACTTGGAATGTGAATTGGAACGAAATCGCCAATAGATAAGACCATTTTACAATTTGGGCCCAAGTTAGAAGCAGAGCCTATGGTGTAAATTATCGATAGTCCATATCTCGGAAACTATAAGAGATAATGCAATTTGGCAACCGGCAATGTAATTAGCATGCCGAATATTACTTGGAATGTGAATTTGAACGAAATCGCCAATAGATAAGACCATTTTACAATTTGGGCCCAAGTTAGAAGCAGAGCCTAAGGTGTAAATTATCGATAGTCCATATCTCGGAAACTATAAGAGATAATGCAATTTGGCAACCGGCAATGTAATTAGCATGCCGAATATTACTTGGAATGTGAATTGGAACGAAATCGCCAATAGATAAGACCATTTTACAATTTGGGCCCAAGTTAGAAGCGGAGCCTAAGGTGTAAATTATCGATAGTCCATATCTCGGAAACTATAAGAGATAATGCAATTTGGCAACCGGCAATGTAATTAGCATGCCGAATATTACTTGGAATGTGAATTGGAACGAAATCGCCAATAGGTAAGACCATTTTACAATTTGGGCCCAAGTTAGAAGCAGAGCCTAAGGTGTAAATTATCGATAGTCCATATCTCGGAAACTATAAGAGATAATTCAATTTGGCAACCGGCAATGTAATTAGCATGCCGAATAATACTTGGAATGTGAATTGGAACGAAATCACCAATAGATAAGACCATTTTACAATTTGGGCCCAAGTTAGAAGCAGAGCCTAAGGTGTAAATTATCGATAGTCCATATCTCGGAAACTATAAGAGATAATGCAATTTGGCAACCGGCAATGTAATTAGCATGCCGAATATTACTTGGAATGTGAATTGGAACGAAATCGCCAATAGATAAGACCATTTTACAATTTGGGAGCAAGTTAGAAGCAGAGCCTAAAGTGTAAATTATCGATAGTCCATATCTCGGAAACTATAAGAGATAATGCAATTTGGCAACCGGCAATGTAATTAGCATGCCGAATATTACTTGGAATGTGAATTGGAACGAAATTGCCAATAGATAAGACCATTTTACAATTTGGGCCCAAGTTAGAAGCAGAGCCTATGGTGTAAATTATCGATAGTCCATATCTCGGAAACTATAAGAGATAATGCAATTTGGCAACCGGCAATGTAATTAGCATGCCGAATATCACTTGGAATGTGAATTGGGACGAAATCGCCAATAGATAAGACCATTTTACAATTTGGGCCCAAGTTAGAAGCAGAGCCTAAGGTGTAAATTATCGATAGTCCATATCTCGGAAACTATAAGAGATAATGCAATTTGGCAACCGGCAATGTAATTAGCATGCCGAATTTTACTTGGAATGTGAATTGGAACGAAATCGCCACTAGATAAGACCATTTTACAATTTGGGCCCAAGTTAGAAGCAGAGCCTAAGGTGTAAATTATTGATAGTCCATATCTCGGAAACTATAAGAGATAATGCAATTTCGCAACCGGCAATGTAATTAGCATGCCGAATATCACTTGCAATGTGAATTGGGACGAAATCGTCAATAGATAAGACCATTTTACAATTTGGGCCCAAGTTAGAAGCAGAGCCTAAGGTGTAAATTATCGATAGTCCATATCTCGGAAACTATAAGAGATAATGCAATTTGGCAACCGGCAATGTAATTAGCATGCCGAATATTACTTGGAATGTGAATTGGAACGAAATCGCCAATAGATAAGACCATTTTACAATTTGGGCCCAAGTTAGAAGCAGAGCCTAAGGTGTAAATTATCGATAGTCCATATCTCGGAAACTATAAGAGATAATGCAATTTCGCAACCGGCAATGTAATTAGCATGCCGAATATCACTTGGAATGTGAATTGGGACGAAATCGCCAATAGATAAGACCATTTTACAATTTGGGCCCAAGTTAGAAGCAGAGCCTAAGGTGTAAATTATCGATAGTCCATATCTCGGAAACTATAAGAGATAATGCAATTTGGCAACCATCAATGTAATTAGCATGCCGAATATTAGTTGGAATGTGAATTGGAACGAAATCGCCAATAGATAAGACCATTTTACAATTTGGGCCCAAGTTAGAAGCAGAGCCTATGGTGTAAATTATCGATAGTCCATATCTCGGAAACTATAAGAGATAATGCAATTTGGCAACCGGCAATGTAATTAGCATGCCGAATATTACTTGGAATGTGAATTGGAACGAAATCGCCAATAGATAAGACCATTTTACAATTTGGGCCCAAGTTAGAAGCAGAGCCTAAGGTGTAAATTATCGATAGTCCATATCTCGGAAACTATAAGAGATAATGCAATTTGGCAACCGGCAATGTAATTAGCATGCCGAAGATTACTTGGAATGTGATTTGGAACGAAATCGCCAATAGATAAGACCATTTTACAATTTGGGCCCAAGTTAGAAGCAGAGCCTAAGGTGTAAATTATAGATAGTCCATATCTCGGAAACTATAAGAGATAATGCAATTTGGCAACCGGCAATGTAATTAGCATGCCGAATATTACTTGGAATGTGAATTGGAACGAAATCGCCAATAGATAAGACCATTTTACAATTTGGGCCCAAGTTAGAAGCAGAGCCTAAGGTGTAAATTATTGATAGTCCATATCTCGGAAACTATAAGAGATAATGCAATTTCGCAACCGGCAATGTAATTAGCATGCCGAATATCACTTGGAATGTGAATTGGGACGAAATCGCCAATAGATAAGACCATTTTACAATTTGGGCCCAAGTTAGAAGCAGAGCCTAAGGTGTAAATTATCGATAGTCCATATCTCGGAAACTATAAGAGATAATGCAATTTGGCAACCGGCAATGTAATTAGCATGCCGAATATTACTTGGAATGTGAATTGGAACGAAATCGCCAATAGATAAGACCATTTTACAATTTGGGCCCAAGTTAGAAGCAGAGCCTATGGTGTAAATTATCGATAGTCCATATCTCGGAAACTATAAGAGATAATGCAATTTGGCAACCGGCAATGTAATTAGCATGCCGAATATTACTTGGAATGTGAATTTGAACGAAATCGCCAACAGATAAGACCATTTTACAATTTGTTCCCAAGTTAGAAGCAGAGCCTAAGGTGTAAATTATCGATAGTCCATATCTCGGAAACTATAAGAGATAATGCAATTTGGCAACCGGCAATGTAATTAGCATGCCGAATATTACTTGGAATGTGAATTGGAACGAAATCGCCAATAGATAAGACCATTTTACAATTTGGGCCCAAGTTAGAAGCGGAGCCTAAGGTGTAAATTATCGATAGTCCATATCTCGGAAACTATAAGAGATAATGCAATTTGGCAACCGGCAATGTAATTAGCATGCCGAATATTACTTGGAATGTGAATTGGAACGAAATCGCCAATAGGTAAGACCATTTTACAATTTGGGCCCAAGTTAGAAGCAGAGCCTAAGGTGTAAATTATCGATAGTCCATATCTCGGAAACTATAAGAGATAATTCAATTTGGCAACCGGCAATGTAATTAGCATGCCGAATAATACTTGGAATGTGAATTGGAACGAAATCGCCAATAGATAAGACCATTTTACAATTTGGGCCCAAGTTAGAAGCAGAGCCTAAGGTGTAAATTATCGATAGTCCATATCTCGGAAACTATAAGAGATAATGCAATTTGGCAACCGGCAATGTAATTAGCATGCCGAATATTACTTGGAATGTGAATTGGAACGAAATCGCCAATAGATAAGACCATTTTACAATTTGGGAGCAAGTTAGAAGCAGAGCCTAAAGTGTAAATTATCGATAGTCCATATCTCGGAAACTATAAGAGATAATGCAATTTGGCAACCGGCAATGTAATTAGCATGCCGAATATTACTTGGAATGTGAATTGGAACGAAATTGCCAATAGATAAGACCATTTTACAATTTGGGCCCAAGTTAGAAGCAGAGCCTATGGTGTAAATTATCGATAGTCCATATCTCGGAAACTATAAGAGATAATGCAATTTGGCAACCGGCAATGTAATTAGCATGCCGAATATTACTTGGAATGTGAATTGGAACGAAATCGCCAATAGATAAGACCATTTTACAATTTGGGCCCAAGTTAGAAGCAGAGCCTAAGGTGTAAATTATCGATAGTCCATATCTCGGAAACTATAAGAGATAATGCAATTTGGCAACCGGCAATGTAATTAGCATGCCGAATATTACTTGGAATGTGAATTGGAACGAAATCGCCAATAGATAAGACCATTTTACAATTTGGGCCCAAGTTAGAAGCAGAGCCTAAGGTGTAAATTATCGATAGTCCATATCTCGGAAACTATAAGAGATAATGCAATTTGGCAACCGGCAATGTAATTAGCATGCCGAATATTACTTGGAATGTGAATTGGAACGAAATCGCCAATAGATAAGACCATTTTACAATTTGGGCCCAAGTTAGAAGCAGAGCCTAAGGTGTAAATTATTGATAGTCCATATCTCGGAAACTATAAGAGATAATGCAATTTCGCAACCGGCAATGTAATTAGCATGCCGAATATCACTTGGAATGTGAATTGGGACGAAATCGCCAATAGATAAGACCATTTTACAATTTGGGCCCAAGTTAGAAGCAGAGCCTAAGGTGTAAATTATCGATAGTCCATATCTCGGAAACTATAAGAGATAATGCAATTTGGCAACCGGCAATGTAATTAGCATGCCGAATATTACTTGGAATGTGAATTGGAACGAAATCGCCAATAGATAAGACCATTTTACAATTTGGGCCCAAGTTAGAAGCAGAGCCTAAGGTGTAAATTATCGATAGTCCATATCTCGGAAACTATAAGAGATAATGCAATTTGGTAACCGGCAATGTAATTAGCATGCCGAATATCACTTGGAATGTGAATTGGGACGAAATCGCCAATAGATAAGACCATTTTACAATTTGGGCCCAAGTTAGAAGCAGAGCCTAAGGTGTAAATTATCGATAGTCCATATCTCGGAAACTATAAGATATAATGCAATTTGGCAACCGGCAATGTAATTAGCATGCCGAATTTTACTTGGAATGTGAATTGGAACGAAATCGCCACTAGATAAGACCATTTTACAATTTGGGCCCAAGTTAGAAGCAGAGCCTAAGGTGTAAATTATTGATAGTCCATACCTCGGAAACTATAAGAGATAATGCAATTTCGCAACCGGCAATGTAATTAGCATGCCGAATATCACTAGGAATGTGAATTGGGACGAAATCGCCAATAGATAAGACCATTTTACAAATTGGGCCCAAGTTAGAAGCAGAGCCTAAGGTGTAAATTATTGATAGTCCATATCTCGGAAACTATAAGAGATAATGCAATTTCGCAACCGGCAATGTAATTAGCATGCCGAATATCACTTGGAATGTGAATTGGTACGAAATCGCCAATAGATAAGACCATTTTACAATTTGGGCCCAAGTTAGAAGCAGAGCCTAAGGTGTAAATTATCGATAGTCCATATCTCGGAAACTATAAGAGATAATGCAATTTGGCAACCGGCAATGTAATTAGCATGCCGAATATTACTTGGAATGTGAATTGGAACGAAATCGCCAATAGATAAGACCATTTTACAATTTGGGCCCAAGTTAGAAGCAGAGCCTAAGGTGTAAATTATCGATAGTCCATATCTCGGAAACTATAAGAGATAATGCAATTTGGCAACCGGCAATGTAATTAGCATGCCGAATATTACTTGGAATGTGAATTGGAACGAAATCGCCAATAGATAAGACCATTTTACAATTTGGGCCCAAGTTAGAAGCAGAGCCTAAGGTGTAAATTATCGATAGTCCATATCTCGGAAACTATAAGAGATAATGCAATTTGGCAACCGGCAATGTAATTAGCATGCCGAATATTACTTGGAATGTGAATTGGAACGAAATCGCCAATAGGTAAGACCATTTTACAATTTGGGCCCAAGTTAGAAGCAGAGCCTAAGGTGTAAATTATCGATAGTCCATATCTCGGAAACTATAAGAGATAATTCAATTTGGCAACCGGCAATGTAATTAGCATGCCGAATAATACTTGGAATGTGAATTGGAACGAAATCGCCAATAGATAAGACCATTTTACAATTTGGGCCCAAGTTAGAAGCAGAGCCTAAGGTGTAAATTATCGATAGTCCATATCTCGGAAACTATAAGAGATAATGCAATTTGGCAACCGGCAATGTAATTAGCATGCCGAATATTACTTGGAATGTGAATTGGAACGAAATCGCCAATAGATAAGACCATTTTACAATTTGGGAGCAAGTTAGAAGCAGAGCCTAAAGTGTAAATTATCGATAGTCCATATCTCGGAGACTATAAGAGATAATGCAATTTGGCAACCGGCAATGTAATTAGCATGCCGAATATTACTTGGAATGTGAATTGGAACGAAATCGCCAATAGATAAGACCATTTTACAATTTGGGCCCAAGTTAGAAGCAGAGCCTAAGGTGTAAATTATCGATAGTCCATATCTCGGAAACTATAAGAGATAATGCAATTTGGTAACCGGCAATGTAATTAGCATGCCGAATATCACTTGGAATGTGAATTGGGACGAAATCGCCAATAGATAAGACCATTTTACAATTTGGGCCCAAGTTAGAAGCAGAGCCTAAGGTGTAAATTATCGATAGTCCATATCTCGGAAACTATAAGATATAATGCAATTTGGCAACCGGCAATGTAATTAGCATGCCGAATTTTACTTGGAATGTGAATTGGAACGAAATCGCCACTAGATAAGACCATTTTACAATTTGGGCCCAAGTTAGAAGCAGAGCCTAAGGTGTAAATTATTGATAGTCCATACCTCGGAAACTATAAGAGATAATGCAATTTCGCAACCGGCAATGTAATTAGCATGCCGAATATCACTTGGAATGTGAATTGGGACGAAATCGCCAATAGATAAGACCATTTTACAAATTGGGCCCAAGTTAGAAGCAGAGCCTAAGGTGTAAATTATTGATAGTCCATATCTCGGAAACTATAAGAGATAATGCAATTTCGCAACCGGCAATGTAATTAGCATGCCGAATATCACTTGGAATGTGAATTGGTACGAAATCGCCAATAGATAAGACCATTTTACAATTTGGGCCCAAGTTAGAAGCAGAGCCTAAGGTGTAAATTATCGATAGTCCATATCTCGGAAACTATAAGAGATAATTCAATTTGGCAACCGGCAATGTAATTAGCATGCCGAATAATACTTGGAATGTGAATTGGAACGAAATCGCCAATAGATAAGACCATTTTACAATTTGGGCCCAAGTTAGAAGCAGAGCCTAAGGTGTAAATTATCGATAGTCCATATCTCGGAAACTATAAGAGATAATGCAATTTGGCAACCGGCAATGTAATTAGCATGCCGAATATTACTTGGAATGTGAATTGGAACGAAATCGCCAATAGATAAGACCATTTTACAATTTGGGAGCAAGTTAGAAGCAGAGCCTAAAGTGTAAATTATCGATAGTCCATATCTCGGAGACTATAAGAGATAATGCAATTTGGCAACCGGCAATGTAATTAGCATGCCGAATATTACTTGGAATGTGAATTGGAACGAAATCGCCAATAGATAAGACCATTTTACAATTTGGGCCCAAGTTAGAAGCAGAGCCTAAGGTGTAAATTATCGATAGTCCATATCTCGGAAACTATAAGAGATAATGCAATTTGGTAACCGGCAATGTAATTAGCATGCCGAATATCACTTGGAATGTGAATTGGGACGAAATCGCCAATAGATAAGACCATTTTACAATTTGGGCCCAAGTTAGAAGCAGAGCCTAAGGTGTAAATTATCGATAGTCCATATCTCGGAAACTATAAGATATAATGCAATTTGGCAACCGGCAATGTAATTAGCATGCCGAATTTTACTTGGAATGTGAATTGGAACGAAATCGCCACTAGATAAGACCATTTTACAATTTGGGCCCAAGTTAGAAGCAGAGCCTAAGGTGTAAATTATTGATAGTCCATACCTCGGAAACTATAAGAGATAATGCAATTTCGCAACCGGCAATGTAATTAGCATGCCGAATATCACTTGGAATGTGAATTGGGACGAAATCGCCAATAGATAAGACCATTTTACAAATTGGGCCCAAGTTAGAAGCAGAGCCTAAGGTGTAAATTATTGATAGTCCATATCTCGGAAACTATAAGAGATAATGCAATTTCGCAACCGGCAATGTAATTAGCATGCCGAATATCACTTGGAATGTGAATTGGTACGAAATCGCCAATAGATAAGACCATTTTACAATTTGGGCCCAAGTTAGAAGCAGAGCCTAAGGTGTAAATTATCGATAGTCCATATCTCGGAAACTATAAGAGATAATGCAATTTGGCAACCGGCAATGTAATTAGCATGCCGAATATTACTTGGAATGTGAATTGGAACGAAATCGCCAATAGATAAGACCATTTTACAATTTGGGCCCAAGTTAGAAGCTGAGCCTAAGGTGTAAATTATCGATAGACCATATCTCGGAAACTATAAGAGATAATGCAATTTGGCAACCGGCAATGAAATTAGCATGAAGAATATTACTTGGAATGTGAATTGGAACGAAATCGCCAATAGATAAGACCATTTTACAATTTGGGAGCAAGTTTGAAGCAGAGCCTAAGGTGTAAATTATCGATAGTCCATATCTCGGAGACTATAAGAGATAATGCAATTTGGCAACCGGCAATGTAATTAGCATGCCGAATATTACTTGGAATGTGAATTGGAACGAAATCGCCAATAGATAAGACCATTTTACAATTTGGGCCCAAGTTAGAAGCAGAGCCTAAGGTGTAAATTATCGATAGTCCATATCTCGGAAACTATAAGAGATAATGCAATTTGGCAACCGGCAATGTAATTAGCATGCCGAATATTACTTGGAATGTGAATTGGAACGAAATCGCCAATAGGTAAGACCATTTTACAATTTGGGCCCAAGTTAGAAGCAGAGCCTAAGGTGTAAATTATCGATAGTCCATATCTCGGAAACTATAAGAGATAATTCAATTTGGCAACCGGCAATGTAATTAGCATGCCGAATAATACTTGGAATGTGAATTGGAACGAAATCGCCAATAGATAAGACCATTTTACAATTTGGGCCCAAGTTAGAAGCAGAGCCTAAGGTGTAAATAATCGATAGTCCATATCTCGGAAACTATAAGAGATAATGCAATTTGGCAACCGGCAATGTAATTAGCATGCCGAATATTACTTGGTATGTGAATTGGAACGAAATCGCCAATAGATAAGACCATTTTACAATTTGGGAGCAAGTTAGAAGCAGAGCCTAAAGTGTAAATTATCGATAGTCCATATCTCGGAGACTATAAGAGATAATGCAATTTGGCAACCGGCAATGTAATTAGCATGCCGAATATTACTTGGAATGTGAATTGGAACGAAATCGCCAATAGATAAGACCATTTTACAATTTGGGAGCAAGTTCGTCCATCGATCGATGGACGAACCTGAAGCAGAGCCTAAGGTGTAAATTATCGATAGTCCATATCTCGGAAACTATAAGAGATAATGCAATTTGGCAACCGGCAATGTAATTAGCATGCCGAATATTACTTGGAATGTGAATTGGAACGAAATCGCCAATAGGTAAGACCATTTTACAATTTGGGCCCAAGTTAGAAGCAGAGCCTAAGGTGTAAATTATCGATAGTCCATATCTCGGAAACTATAAGAGATAATTCAATTTGGCAACCGGCAATGTAATTAGCATGCCGAATAATACTTGGAATGTGAATTGGAACGAAATCGCCAATAGATAAGACCATTTTACAATTTGGGCCCAAGTTAGAAGCAGAGCCTAAGGTGTAAATTATCGATAGTCCATATCTCGGAAACTATAAG
The DNA here is from genome assembly GCF_030347505.1 of Rhynchophorus ferrugineus. Lineage (NCBI taxonomy): Eukaryota > Metazoa > Arthropoda > Insecta > Coleoptera > Curculionidae > Rhynchophorus > Rhynchophorus ferrugineus. Next base: position 347,198 of record NW_027472685.1, read on the forward strand.
AGATAATGCAATTTGGCAACCGGCAATGTAATTAGCATGCCGAATATTACTTGGAATGTGAATTGGAACGAAATCGCCAATAGATAAGACCATTTTACAATTTGGGAGCAAGTTAGAAGCAGAGCCTAAGGTGTAAATTATCGATAGTCCATATCTCGGAAACTATAAGATATAATGCAATTTGGCAACCGGCAATGTAATTAGCATGCCGAATTTTACTTGGAATGTGAATTGGAACGAAATCGCCACTAGATAAGACCATTTTACAATTTGGGCCCAAGTTAGAAGCAGAGCCTAAGGTGTAAATTATTGATAGTCCATACCTCGGAAACTATAAGAGATAATGCAATTTCGCAACCGGCAATGTAATTAGCATGCCGAATATCACTTGGAATGTGAATTGGGACGAAATCGCCAATAGATAAGACCATTTTACAATTTGGGCCCAAGTTAGAAGCAGAGCCTAAGGTGTAAATTATCGATAGTCCATATCTCGGAAACTATAAGAGATAATGCAATTTGGCAACCGGCAATGTAATTAGCATGCCGAATATTACTTGGAATGTGAATTGGAACGAAATCGCCAATAGATAAGACCATTTTACAATTTGGGAGCAAGTTAGAAGCAGAGCCTAAGGTGTAAATTATCGATAGTCCATATCTCGGAAACTATAAGATATAATGCAATTTGGCAACCGGCAATGTAATTAGCATGCCGAATTTTACTTGGAATGTGAATTGGAACGAAATCGCCACTAGATAAGACCATTTTACAATTTGGGCCCAAGTTAGAAGCAGAGCCTAAGGTGTAAATTATTGATAGTCCATACCTCGGAAACTATAAGAGATAATGCAATTTCGCAACCGGCAATGTAATTAGCATGCCGAATATCACTTGGAATGTGAATTGGGACGAAATCGCCAATAGATAAGACCATTTTACAAATTGGGCCCAAGTTAGAAGCAGAGCCTAAGGTGTAAATTATTGATAGTCCATATCTCGGAAACTATAAGAGATAATGCAATTTCGCAACCGGCAATGTAATTAGCATGCCGAATATCACTTGGAATGTGAATTGGTACGAAATCGCCAATAGATAAGACCATTTTACAATTTGGGCCCAAGTTAGAAGCAGAGCCTAAGGTGTAAATTATCGATAGTCCATATCTCGGAAACTATAAGAGATAATGCAATTTGGCAACCGGCAATGTAATTAGCATGCCGAATATTACTTGGAATGTGAATTGGAACGAAATCGCCAATAGATAAGACCATTTTACAATTTGGGCCCAAGTTAGAAGCTGAGCCTAAGGTGTAAATTATCGATAGACCATATCTCGGAAACTATAAGAGATAATGCAATTTGGCAACCGGCAATGAAATTAGCATGCCGAATATTACTTGGAATGTGAATTGGAACGAAATCGCCAATAGATAAGACCATTTTACAATTTGGGAGCAAGTTTGAAGCAGAGCCTAAGGTGTAAATTATCGATAGTCCATATCTCGGAGACTATAAGAGATAATGCAATTTGGCAACCGGCAATGTAATTAGCATGCCGAATATTACTTGGAATGTGAATTGGAACGAAATCGCCAATAGATAAGACCATTTTACAATTTGGGCCCAAGTTAGAAGCAGAGCCTAAGGTGTAAATTATCGATAGTCCATATCTCGGAAACTATAAGAGATAATGCAATTTGGCAACCGGCAATGTAATTAGCATGCTGAATATTACTTGGAATGTGAATTGGAACGAAATCGCCAATAGATAAGACCATTTTACAATTTGGGCCCAAGTTAGAAGCAGAGCCTAAGGTGTAAATTATCGATAGTCCATATCTCGGAAACTATAAGAGATAATGCAATTTGGCAACCGGCAATGTAATTAGCATGCCGAATATTACTTGGAATGTGAATTGGAACGAAATCGCCAATAGATAAGACCATTTTACAATTTGGGCCCAAGTTAGAAGCAGAGCCTAAGGTGTAAATTATTGATAGTCCATATCTCGGAAACTATAAGAGATAATGCAATTTCGCAACCGGCAATGTAATTAGCATGCCGAATATCACTTGGAATGTGAATTGGGACGAAATCGCCAATAGATAAGACCATTTTACAATTTGGGCCCAAGTTAGAAGCAGAGCCTAAGGTGTAAATTATCGATAGTCCATATCTCGGAAACTATAAGAGATAATGCAATTTGGCAACCGGCAATGTAATTAGCATGCCGAATATTACTTGGAATGTGAATTGGAACGAAATCGCCAATAGATAAGACCATTTTACAATTTGGGCCCAAGTTAGAAGCAGAGCCTAAGGTGTAAATTATCGATAGTCCATATCTCGGAAACTATAAGAGATAATGCAATTTGGTAACCGACAATGTAATTAGCATGCCGAATATCACTTGGAATGTGAATTGGGACGAAATCGCCAATAGATAAGACCATTTTACAATTTGGGCCCAAGTTAGAAGCAGAGCCTAAGGTGTAAATTATCGATAGTCCATATCTCGGAAACTATAAGATATAATGCAATTTGGCAACCGGCAATGTAATTAGCATGCCGAATTTTACTTGGAATGTGAATTGGAAAGAAATCGCCACTAGATAAGACCATTTTATAATTTGGGCCCAAGTTAGAAGCAGAGCCTAAGGTGTAAATTATTGATAGTCCATACCTCGGAAACTATAAGAGATAATGCAATTTCGCAACCGGCAATGTAATTAGCATGCCGAATATCACTTGGAATGTGAATTGGGACGAAATCGCCAATAGATAAGACCATTTTACAAATTGGGCCCAAGTTAGAAGCAGAGCCTAAGGTGTAAATTATTGATAGTCCATATCTCGGAAACTATAAGAGATAATGCAATTTCGCAACCGGCAATGTAATTAGCATGCCGAATATCACTTGGAATGTGAATTGGTACGAAATCGCCAATAGATAAGACCATTTTACAATTTGGGCCCAAGTTAGAAGCAGAGCCTAAGGTGTAAATTATCGATAGTCCATATCTCGGAAACTATAAGAGATAATGCAATTTGGCAACCGGCAATGTAATTAGCATGCCGAATATTACTTGGAATGTGAATTGGAACGAAATCGCCAATAGATAAGACCATTTTACAATTTGGGCCCAAGTTAGAAGCAGAGCCTAAGGTGTAAATTATCGATAGACCATATCTCGGAAACTATAAGAGATAATGCAATTTGGCAACCGGCAATGAAATTAGCATGCCGAATATTACTTGGAATGTGAATTGGAACGAAATCGCCAATAGATAAGACCATTTTACAATTTGGGCCCAAGTTTGAAGCAGAGCCTAAGGTGTAAATTATCGATAGTCCATATCTCGGAAACTATAAGAGATAATGCAATTTCGCAACCGGCAATGTAATTAGCATGCCGAATATTACTTGGAGTGTGAATTGGAACGAAATCGCCAATAGATAAGACCATTTTACAATTTGGGCCCAAGTTAGAAGCAGAGCCTAAGGTGTAAATTATCGATAGTCCATATCTCGGAAACTATAAGAGATAATGCAATTTGGCAACCGGCAATGTAATTAGCATGCCGAATATTACTTGGAATGTGAATTGGAACGAAATCGCCAATAGATAAGACCATTTTACAATTTGGGCCCAAGTTAGAAGCAGAGCCTAAGGTGTAAATTATCGATAGTCCATATCTCGGAAACTATAAGAGATAATGCAATTTGGCAACCGGCAATGTAATTAGCATGCCGAATATTACTTGGAATGTGAATTGCAACGAAATCGCCAATAGATAAGACCATTTTACAATTTGGGCCCAAGTTAGAAGCAGAGCCTAAGGTGTAAATTATCGATAGTCCATATCTCGGAAACTATAAGAGATAATGCAATTTGGCAACCGGCAATGTAATTAGCATGCCGAATATTACCTGGAATGTGAATTGGAACGAAATCGCCAATAGATAAGACCATTTTACAATTTGGGCCCAAGTTAGAAGCAGAGCCTAAGGTGTAAATTATTGATAGTCCATATCTCGGAAACTATAAGAGATAATGCAATTTCGCAACCGGCAATGTAATTAGCATGCCGAAAATCACTTGGAATGTGAATTGGGACGAAATCGCCAATAGATAAGACCATTTTACAATTTGGGCCCAAGTTAGAAGCAGAGCCTAAGGTGTAAATTATCGATAGTCCATATCTCGGAAACTATAAGAGATATTGCAATTTGGCAACCGGCAATGTAATTAGCATGCCGAATATTACTTGGAATGTGAATTGGGACGAAATCGCCAATAGATAAGACCATTTTACAATTTGGGCCCAAGTTAGAAGCAGAGCCTAAGGTGTAAATTATCGATAGTCCATATCTCGGAAACTATAAGAGATAATGCAATTTGGCAACCGGCAATGTAATTAGCATGCCGAATATTACTTGGAATGTGAATTGGAACGAAATCGCCATTAGGTAAAACCATTTTACAATTTGGGCCCAAGTTAGAAGCAGAGCCTAAGGTGTAAATTATCGATAGTCCATATCTCGGAAACTATAAGAGATAATTCAATTTGGCAACCGGCAATGTAATTAGCATGCCGAATATTACTTGGAATGTGAATTGGAACGAAATCGCCAATAGATAAGACCATTTTACAATTTGGGCCCAAGTTAGAAGCAGAGCCTAAGGTGTAAATTATCGATAGTCCATATCTCGGAAACTATAAGAGATAATGCAATTTGGCAACCGGCAATGTAACTAGCATGCCGAATATTACTTGGAATGTGAATTGGAACGAAATCGCCAATAGATAAGACCATTTTACAATTTGGGCCCAAGTTAGAAGCAGAGCCTAAGGTGTAAATTATCGATAGTCCATATCTCGGAAACTATAAGAGATAATGCAATTTGGCAACCGGCAATGTAATTAGCATGCCGAATATTCCTTGGAATGTGAATTGGAACGAAATCGCCAATAGATAAGACCATTTTACAATTTGGGCCCAAGTTAGAAGCAGAGCCTATGGTGTAAATTATCGATAGTCCATATCTCGGAAACTATAAGAGATAATGCAATTTGGCAACCGGCAATGTAATTAGCATGCCGAATATTACTTGGAATGTGAATTGGAACGAAATCGCCAATAGATAAGACCATTTTACAATTTGGGCCCAAGTTAGAAGCAGAGCCTAAGGTGTAAATTATCGATAGTCCATATCTCGGAAACTATAAGAGATAATGCAATTTGGCAACCGGCAATGTAATTAGCATGCCGAATATTACTTGGAATGTGAATTGGAACGAAATCGCCAATAGATAAGACCATTTTACAATTTGGGCCCAAGTTAGAAGCAGAGCCTAAGGTGTAAATTATCGATAGTCCATATCTCGGAAACTATAAGAGATAATGCAATTTGGCAACCGGCAATGTAATTAGCATGCCGAATATTACTTGGAATGTGAATTGGAACGAAATCGCCAATAGGTAAGACCATTTTACAATTTGGGCCCAAGTTAGAAGCAGAGAATAAGCTTTAAATTATCGATAGTCCATATCTCGGAAACTATAAGAGATAATTCAATTTGGCAACCGGCAATGTAATTAGCATGCCGAATATTACTTGGAATGTGAATTGGAACGAAATCGCCAATAGATAAGACCATTTTACAATTTGGGCCCAAGTTAGAAGCAGAGCCTAAGGTGTAAATTATCGATAGTCCATATCTCGGAAACTATAAGAGATAATGCAATTTGGCAACCGGCAATGTAATTAGCATGCCGAATATTACTTGGAATGTGAATTGGAACGAAATCGCCAATAGATAAGACCATTTTACAATTTGGGAGCAAGTTAGAAGCAGAGCCTAAGGTGTAAATTATCGATAGTCCATATCTCGGAAACTATAAGAGATAATGCAATTTGGCAACCGGCAATGTAATTAGCATGCCGAATATTACTTGGAATGTGAATTGGAACGAAATCGCCAATAGATAAGACCATTTTACAATTTGGGCCCTAGTTAGAAGCAGAGCCTATGGTGTAAATTATCGATAGTCCATATCTCGGAAACTATAAGAGATAATGCAATTTGGCAACCGGCAATGTAATTAGCATGCCGAATATTACTTGGAATGTGAATTGGAACGAAATCGCCAATAGATAAGACCATTTTACAATTTGGGCCCAAGTTAGAAGCAGAGCCTAAGGTGTAAATTATCGATAGTCCATATCTCGGAAACTATAAGAGATAATGCAATTTGGCAACCGGCAATGTAATTAGCATGCCGAATATTACTTGGAATGTGAATTGGAACGAAATCGCCAATAGATAAGACCATTTTACAATTTGGGCCCAAGTTAGAAGCAGAGCCTAAGGTGTAAATTATCGATAGTCCATATCTCGGAAACTATAAGAGATAATGCAATTTGGCAACCGGCAATGTAATTAGCATGCCGAATATTACTTGGAATGTGAATTGGAACGAAATCGCCAATAGATAAGACCATTTTACAAATTGGGCCCAAGTTAGAAGCAGAGCCTAAGGTGTAAATTATTGATAGTCCATATCTCGGAAACTATAAGAGATAATGCAATTTCGCAACCGGCAATGTAATTAGCATGCCGAATATCACTTGGAATGTGAATTGGGACGAAATCGCCAATAGATAAGACCATTTTACAATTTGGGCCCAAGTTAGAAGCAGAGCCTAAGGTGTAAATTATCGATAGTCCATATCTCGGAAACTATAAGAGATAATGCAATTTGGCAACCGGCAATGTAATTAGCATGCCGAATATTACTTGGAATGTGAATTGGAACGAAATCGCCAATAGATAAGACCATTTTACGATTTGGGCCCAAGTTAGAAGCAGAGCCTAAGGTGTAAATTATCGATAGTCCATATCTCGGAAACTATAAGAGATAATGCAATTTGGCAACCGGCAATGTAATTAGCATGCCGAATATTACTTGGAATGCGAATTGGAACGAAATCGCCAATAGATAAGACCATTTTACAATTTGGGCCCAAGTTAGAAGCAGAGCCTAAGGTGTAAATTATCGATAGTCCATATCTCGGAAACTATAAGATATAATGCAATTTGGCAACCGGCAATGTAATTAGCATGCCGAATTTTACTTGGAATGTGAATTGGAACGAAATCGCCACTAGATAAGACCATTTTATAATTTGGGCCCAAGTTAGAAGCAGAGCCTAAGGTGTAAATTATTGATAGTCCATACCTCGGAAACTATAAGAGATAATGCAATTTCGCAACCGGCAATGTAATTAGCATGCCGAATATCACTTGGAATGTGAATTGGGACGAAATCGCCAATAGATAAGACCATTTTACAAATTGGGCCCAAGTTAGAAGCAGAGCCTAAGGTGTAAATTATTGATAGTCCATATCTCGGAAACTATAAGAGATAATGCAATTTCGCAACCGGCAATGTAATTAGCATGCCGAATATCACTTGGAATGTGAATTGGTACGAAATCGCCAATAGATAAGACCATTTTACAATTTGGGCCCAAGTTAGAAGCAGAGCCTAAGGTGTAAATTATCGATAGTCCATATCTCGGAAACTATAAGAGATAATGCAATTTGGCAACCGGCAATGTAATTAGCATGCCGAATATTACTTGGAATGTGAATTGGAACGAAATCGCCAATAGATAAGACCATTTTACAATTTGGGCCCAAGTTAGAAGCAGAGCCTAAGGTGTAAATTATCGATAGACCATATCTCGGAAACTATAAGAGATAATGCAATTTGGCAACCGGCAATGAAATTAGCATGCCGAATATTACTTGGAATGTGAATTGGAACGAAATCGCCAATAGATAAGACCATTTTACAATTTGGGCCCAAGTTTGAAGCAGAGCCTAAGGTGTAAATTATCGATAGTCCATATCTCGGAAACTATAAGAGATAATGCAATTTCGCAACCGGCAATGTAATTAGCATGCCGAATATTACTTGGAGTGTGAATTGGAACGAAATCGCCAATAGATAAGACCATTTTACAATTTGGGCCCAAGTTAGAAGCAGAGCCTAAGGTGTAAATTATCGATAGTCCATATCTCGGAAACTATAAGAGATAATGCAATTTGGCAACCGGCAATGTAATTAGCATGCCGAATATTACTTGGAATGTGAATTGGAACGAAATCGCCAATAGATAAGACCATTTTACAATTTGGGCCCAAGTTAGAAGCAGAGCCTAAGGTGTAAATTATCGATAGTCCATATCTCGGAAACTATAAGAGATAATGCAATTTGGCAACCGGCAATGTAATTAGCATGCCGAATATTACTTGGAATGTGAATTGCAACGAAATCGCCAATAGATAAGACCATTTTACAATTTGGGCCCAAGTTAGAAGCAGAGCCTAAGGTGTAAATTATCGATAGTCCATATCTCGGAAACTATAAGAGATAATGCAATTTGGCAACCGGCAATGTAATTAGCATGCCGAATATTACCTGGAATGTGAATTGGAACGAAATCGCCAATAGATAAGACCATTTTACAATTTGGGCCCAAGTTAGAAGCAGAGCCTAAGGTGTAAATTATTGATAGTCCATATCTCGGAAACTATAAGAGATAATGCAATTTCGCAACCGGCAATGTAATTAGCATGCCGAAAATCACTTGGAATGTGAATTGGGACGAAATCGCCAATAGATAAGACCATTTTACAATTTGGGCCCAAGTTAGAAGCAGAGCCTAAGGTGTAAATTATCGATAGTCCATATCTCGGAAACTATAAGAGATATTGCAATTTGGCAACCGGCAATGTAATTAGCATGCCGAATATTACTTGGAATGTGAATTGGGACGAAATCGCCAATAGATAAGACCATTTTACAATTTGGGCCCAAGTTAGAAGCAGAGCCTAAGGTGTAAATTATCGATAGTCCATATCTCGGAAACTATAAGAGATAATGCAATTTGGCAACCGGCAATGTAATTAGCATGCCGAATATTACTTGGAATGTGAATTGGAGGTTCGTCCATCGATCGATGGACGAAATCGCCATTAGGTAAAACCATTTTACAATTTGGGCCCAAGTTAGAAGCAGAGCCTAAGGTGTAAATTATCGATAGTCCATATCTCGGAAACTATAAGAGATAATTCAATTTGGCAACCGGCAATGTAATTAGCATGCCGAATATTACTTGGAATGTGAATTGGAACGAAATCGCCAATAGATAAGACCATTTTACAATTTGGGCCCAAGTTAGAAGCAGAGCCTAAGGTGTAAATTATCGATAGTCCATATCTCGGAAACTATAAGAGATAATGCAATTTGGCAACCGGCAATGTAACTAGCATGCCGAATATTACTTGGAATGTGAATTGGAACGAAATCGCCAATAGATAAGACCATTTTACAATTTGGGCCCAAGTTAGAAGCAGAGCCTAAGGTGTAAATTATCGATAGTCCATATCTCGGAAACTATAAGAGATAATGCAATTTGGCAACCGGCAATGTAATTAGCATGCCGAATATTCCTTGGAATGTGAATTGGAACGAAATCGCCAATAGATAAGACCATTTTACAATTTGGGCCCAAGTTAGAAGCAGAGCCTATGGTGTAAATTATCGATAGTCCATATCTCGGAAACTATAAGAGATAATGCAATTTGGCAACCGGCAATGTAATTAGCATGCCGAATATTACTTGGAATGTGAATTGGAACGAAATCGCCAATAGATAAGACCATTTTACAATTTGGGCCCAAGTTAGAAGCAGAGCCTAAGGTGTAAATTATCGATAGTCCATATCTCGGAAACTATAAGAGATAATGCAATTTGGCAACCGGCAATGTAATTAGCATGCCGAATATTACTTGGAATGTGAATTGGAACGAAATCGCCAATAGATAAGACCATTTTACAATTTGGGCCCAAGTTAGAAGCAGAGCCTAAGGTGTAAATTATCGATAGTCCATATCTCGGAAACTATAAGAGATAATGCAATTTGGCAACCGGCAATGTAATTAGCATGCCGAATATTACTTGGAATGTGAATTGGAACGAAATCGCCAATAGGTAAGACCATTTTACAATTTGGGCCCAAGTTAGAAGCAGAGAATAAGCTTTAAATTATCGATAGTCCATATCTCGGAAACTATAAGAGATAATTCAATTTGGCAACCGGCAATGTAATTAGCATGCCGAATATTACTTGGAATGTGAATTGGAACGAAATCGCCAATAGATAAGACCATTTTACAATTTGGGCCCAAGTTAGAAGCAGAGCCTAAGGTGTAAATTATCGATAGTCCATATCTCGGAAACTATAAGAGATAATGCAATTTGGCAACCGGCAATGTAATTAGCATGCCGAATATTACTTGGAATGTGAATTGGAACGAAATCGCCAATAGATAAGACCATTTTACAATTTGGGAGCAAGTTAGAAGCAGAGCCTAAGGTGTAAATTATCGATAGTCCATATCTCGGAAACTATAAGAGATAATGCAATTTGGCAACCGGCAATGTAATTAGCATGCCGAATATTACTTGGAATGTGAATTGGAACGAAATCGCCAATAGATAAGACCATTTTACAATTTGGGCCCTAGTTAGAAGCAGAGCCTATGGTGTAAATTATCGATAGTCCATATCTCGGAAACTATAAGAGATAATGCAATTTGGCAACCGGCAATGTAATTAGCATGCCGAATATTACTTGGAATGTGAATTGGAACGAAATCGCCAATAGATAAGACCATTTTACAATTTGGGCCCAAGTTAGAAGCAGAGCCTAAGGTGTAAATTATCGATAGTCCATATCTCGGAAACTATAAGAGATAATGCAATTTGGCAACCGGCAATGTAATTAGCATGCCGAATATTACTTGGAATGTGAATTGGAACGAAATCGCCAATAGATAAGACCATTTTACAATTTGGGCCCAAGTTAGAAGCAGAGCCTAAGGTGTAAATTATCGATAGTCCATATCTCGGAAACTATAAGAGATAATGCAATTTGGCAACCGGCAATGTAATTAGCATGCCGAATATTACTTGGAATGTGAATTGGAACGAAATCGCCAATAGATAAGACCATTTTACAAATTGGGCCCAAGTTAGAAGCAGAGCCTAAGGTGTAAATTATTGATAGTCCATATCTCGGAAACTATAAGAGATAATGCAATTTCGCAACCGGCAATGTAATTAGCATGCCGAATATCACTTGGAATGTGAATTGGGACGAAATCGCCAATAGATAAGACCATTTTACAATTTGGGCCCAAGTTAGAAGCAGAGCCTAAGGTGTAAATTATCGATAGTCCATATCTCGGAAACTATAAGAGATAATGCAATTTGGCAACCGGCAATGTAATTAGCATGCCGAATATTACTTGGAATGTGAATTGGAACGAAATCGCCAATAGATAAGACCATTTTACGATTTGGGCCCAAGTTAGAAGCAGAGCCTAAGGTGTAAATTATCGATAGTCCATATCTCGGAAACTATAAGAGATAATGCAATTTGGCAACCGGCAATGTAATTAGCATGCCGAATATTACTTGGAATGCGAATTGGAACGAAATCGCCAATAGATAAGACCATTTTACAATTTGGGCCCAAGTTAGAAGCAGAGCCTAAGGTGTAAATTATCGATAGTCCATATCTCGGAAACTATAAGAGATAATGCAATTTCGCAATCGGCAATGTAATTAGCATGCCGAATATTACTTGGAGTGTGAATTGGAACGAAATCGCCAATAGATAAGACCATTTTACAATTTGGGCCCAAGTTAGAAGCAGAGCCTAAGGTGTAAATTATCGATAGTCCATATCTCGGAAACTATAAGAGATAATGCAATTTGGCAACCGGCAATGTAATTAGCATGCCGAATATTACTTGGAATGTGAATTGGAACGAAATCGCCAATAGATAAGACCATTTTACAATTTGGGCCCAAGTTAGAAGCAGAGCCTAAGGTGTAAATTATCGATAGTCCATATCTCGGAAACTATAAGAGATAATGCAATTTCGCAACCGGCAATGTAATTAGCATGCCGAATATTACTTGGAATGTGAATTGGAACGAAATCGCCAATAGATAAGACCATTTTACAATTTGGGCCCAAGTTAGAAGCAGAGCCTAAGGTGTAAATTATCGATAGTCCATATCTCGGAAACTATAAGAGATAATGCAATTTCGCAACCGGCAATGTAATTAGCATGCCGAATATTACTTGGAGTGTGAATTGGAACGAAATCGCCAATAGATAAGACCATTTTACAATTTGGGCCCAAGTTAGAAGCAGAGCCTAAGGTGTAAATTATCGATAGTCCATATCTCGGAAACTATAAGAGATAATTCAATTTGGCAACCGGCAATGTAATTAGCATGCCGAATAATACTTGGAATGTGAATTGGAACGAAATCGCCAATAGATAAGACCATTTTACAATTTGGGCCCAAGTTAGAAGCAGAGCCTAAGGTGTAAATTATCGATAGTCCATATCTCGGAAACTATAAGAGATAATGCAATTTGGCAACCGGCAATGTAATTAGCATGCCGAATATTACTTGGAATGTGAATTGGAACGAAATCGCCAATAGATAAGACCATTTTACAATTTGGGAGCAAGTTAGAAGCAGAGCCTAAAGTGTAAATTATCGATAGTCCATATCTCGGAGACTATAAGAGATAATGCAATTTGGCAACCGGCAATGTAATTAGCATGCCGAATATTACTTGGAATGTGAATTGGAACGAAATCGCCAATAGATAAGACCATTTTACAATTTGGGCCCAAGTTAGAAGCAGAGCCTAAGGTGTAAATTATCGATAGTCCATATCTCGGAAACTATAAGAGATAATTCAATTTGGCAACCGGCAATGTAATTAGCATGCCGAATAATACTTGGAATGTGAATTGGAACGAAATCGCCAATAGATAAGACCATTTTACAATTTGGGCCCAAGTTAGAAGCAGAGCCTAAGGTGTAAATTATCGATAGTCCATATCTCGGAAACTATAAGAGATAATGCAATTTGGCAACCGGCAATGTAATTAGCATGCCGAATATTACTTGGAATGTGAATTGGAACGAAATCGCCAATAGATAAGACCATTTTACAATTTGGGCCCAAGTTAGAAGCAGAGCCTAAGGTGTAAATTATCGATAGTCCATATCTCGGAAACTATAAGAGATAATGCAATTTCGCAACCGGCAATGTAATTAGCATGCCGAATATTACTTGGAGTGTGAATTGGAACGAAATCGCCAATAGATAAGACCATTTTACAATTTGGGCCCAAGTTAGAAGCAGAGCCTAAGGTGTAAATTATCGATAGTCCATATCTCGGAAACTATAAGAGATAATTCAATTTGGCAACCGGCAATGTAATTAGCATGCCGAATAATACTTGGAATGTGAATTGGAACGAAATCGCCAATAGATAAGACCATTTTACAATTTGGGCCCAAGTTAGAAGCAGAGCCTAAGGTGTAAATTATCGATAGTCCATATCTCGGAAACTATAAGAGATAATGCAATTTGGCAACCGGCAATGTAATTAGCATGCCGAATATTACTTGGAATGTGAATTGGAACGAAATCGCCAATAGATAAGACCATTTTACAATTTGGGAGCAAGTTAGAAGCAGAGCCTAAAGTGTAAATTATCGATAGTCCATATCTCGGAGACTATAAGAGATAATGCAATTTGGCAACCGGCAATGTAATTAGCATGCCGAATATTACTTGGAATGTGAATTGGAACGAAATCGCCAATAGATAAGACCATTTTACAATTTGGGCCCAAGTTAGAAGCAGAGCCTAAGGTGTAAATTATCGATAGTCCATATCTCGGAAACTATAAGAGATAATGCAATTTGGCAACCGGCAATGTAATTAGCATGCCGAATATTACTTGGAATGTGAATTGGAACGAAATCGCCAATAGATAAGACCATTTTACAATTTGGGCCCAAGTTAGAAGCAGAGCCTAAGGTGTAAATTATCGATAGTCCATATCTCGGAAACTATAAGAGATAATGCAATTTGGCAACCGGCAATGTAATTAGCATGCCGAATATTACTTGGAATGTGAATTGGAACGAAATCGCCAATAGATAAGACCATTTTACAATTTGGGCCCAAGTTAGAAGCAGAGCCTAAGGTGTAAATTATTGATAGTCCATATCTCGGAAACTATAAGAGATAATGCAATTTCGCAACCGGCAATGTAATTAGCATGCCGAATATCACTTGGAATGTGAATTGGGACGAAATCGCCAATAGATAAGACCATTTTACAATTTGGGCCCAAGTTAGAAGCAGAGCCTAAGGTGTAAATTATCGATAGTCCATATCTCGGAAACTATAAGAGATAATGCAATTTGGCAACCGGCAATGTAATTAGCATGCCGAATATTACTTGGAATGTGAATTGGAACGAAATCGCCAATAGATAAGACCATTTTACAATTTGGGCCCAAGTTAGAAGCAGAGCCTAAGGTGTAAATTATCGATAGTCCATATCTCGGAAACTATAAGAGATAATGCAATTTGGTAACCGGCAATGTAATTAGCATGCCGAATATCACTTGGAATGTGAATTGGGACGAAATCGCCAATAGATAAGACCATTTTACAATTTGGGCCCAAGTTAGAAGCAGAGCCTAAGGTGTAAATTATCGATAGTCCATATCTCGGAAACTATAAGATATAATGCAATTTGGCAACCGGCAATGTAATTAGCATGCCGAATTTTACTTGGAATGTGAATTGGAACGAAATCGCCACTAGATAAGACCATTTTACAATTTGGGCCCAAGTTAGAAGCAGAGCCTAAGGTGTAAATTATTGATAGTCCATACCTCGGAAACTATAAGAGATAATGCAATTTCGCAACCGGCAATGTAATTAGCATGCCGAATATCACTTGGAATGTGAATTGGGACGAAATCGCCAATAGATAAGACCATTTTACAAATTGGGCCCAAGTTAGAAGCAGAGCCTAAGGTGTAAATTATTGATAGTCCATATCTCGGAAACTATAAGAGATAATGCAATTTCGCAACCGGCAATGTAATTAGCATGCCGAATATCACTTGGAATGTGAATTGGTACGAAATCGCCAATAGATAAGACCATTTTACAATTTGGGCCCAAGTTAGAAGCAGAGCCTAAGGTGTAAATTATCGATAGTCCATATCTCGGAAACTATAAGAGATAATGCAATTTGGCAACCGGCAATGTAATTAGCATGCCGAATATTACTTGGAATGTGAATTGGAACGAAATCGCCAATAGATAAGACCATTTTACAATTTGGGCCCAAGTTAGAAGCTGAGCCTAAGGTGTAAATTATCGATAGACCATATCTCGGAAACTATAAGAGATAATGCAATTTGGCAACCGGCAATGAAATTAGCATGCCGAATATTACTTGGAATGTGAATTGGAACGAAATCGCCAATAGATAAGACCATTTTACAATTTGGGCCCAAGTTAGAAGCAGAGCCTAAGGTGTAAATTATCGATAGTCCATATCTCGGAAACTATAAGAGATAATGCAATTTGGTAACCGGCAATGTAATTAGCATGCCGAATATCACTTGGAATGTGAATTGGGACGAAATCGCCAATAGATAAGACCATTTTACAATTTGGGCCCAAGTTAGAAGCAGAGCCTAAGGTGTAAATTATCGATAGTCCATATCTCGGAAACTATAAGAGATAA
This sequence comes from Rhynchophorus ferrugineus, assembly GCF_030347505.1. Classification (NCBI taxonomy): domain Eukaryota; kingdom Metazoa; phylum Arthropoda; class Insecta; order Coleoptera; family Curculionidae; genus Rhynchophorus; species Rhynchophorus ferrugineus. Next base: position 362,942 of record NW_027472685.1, read on the forward strand.
TGCAATTTGGCAACCGGCAATGAAATTAGCATGCCGAATATTACTTGGAGTGTGAATTGGAACGAAATCGCCAATAGATAAGACCATTTTACAATTTGGGCCCAAGTTAGAAGCAGAGCCTAAGGTGTAAATTATCGATAGTCCATATCTCGGAAACTATAAGAGATAATGCAATTTGGCAACCGGCAATGTAATTAGCATGCCGAATATTACTTGGAATGTGAATTGGAACGAAATCGCCAATAGATAAGACCATTTTACAATTTGGGCCCAAGTTTGAAGCAGAGCCTAAGGTGTAAATTATCGATAGTCCATATCTCGGAAATTATAAGAGATAATGCAATTTGGCAACCGGCAATGTAATTAGCATGCCGAATATCACTTGGAATGTGAATTGGGACGAAATCGCCAATAGATAAGACCATTTTACAAATTGGGCCCAAGTTAGAAGCAGAGCCTAAGGTGTAAATTATTGATAGTCCATATCTCGGAAACTATAAGAGATAATGCAGTTTCGCAACCGGCAATGTAATTAGCATGCCGAATATCACTTGGAATGTGAATTGGTACGAAATCGCCAATAGATAAGACCATTTTACAATTTGGGCCCAAGTTAGAAGCAGAGCCTAAGGTGTAAATTATCGATAGTCCATATCTCGGAAACTATAAGAGATAATGCAATTTGGCAACCGGCAATGTAATTAGCATGCCGAATATTACTTGGAATGTGAATTGGAACGAAATCGCCAATAGATAAGACCATTTTACAATTTGGGCCCAAGTTAGAAGCAGAGCCTAAGGTGTAAATTATCGATAGACCATATCTCGGAAACTATAAGAGATAATGCAATTTGGCAACCGGCAATGAAATTAGCATGCCGAATATTACTTGGAATGTGAATTGGAACGAAATCGCCAATAGATAAGACCATTTTACAATTTGGGCCCAAGTTTGAAGCAGAGCCTAAGGTGTAAATTATCGATAGTCCATATCTCGGAAACTATAAGAGATAATGCAATTTCGCAACCGGCAATGTAATTAGCATGCCGAATATTACTTGGAGTGTGAATTGGAACGAAATCGCCAATAGATAAGACCATTTTACAATTTGGGCCCAAGTTAGAAGCAGAGCCTAAGGTGTAAATTATCGATAGTCCATATCTCGGAAACTATAAGAGATAATGCAATTTGGCAACCGGCAATGTAATTAGCATGCCGAATATTACTTGGAATGTGAATTGGAACGAAATCGCCAATAGATAAGACCATTTTACAATTTGGGCCCAAGTTAGAAGCAGAGCCTAAGGTGTAAATTATCGATAGTCCATATCTCGGAAACTATAAGAGATAATGCAATTTGGCAACCGGCAATGTAATTAGCATGCCGAATATTACTTGGAATGTGAATTGCAACGAAATCGCCAATAGATAAGACCATTTTACAATTTGGGCCCAAGTTAGAAGCAGAGCCTAAGGTGTAAATTATCGATAGTCCATATCTCGGAAACTATAAGAGATAATGCAATTTGGCAACCGGCAATGTAATTAGCATGCCGAATATTACCTGGAATGTGAATTGGAACGAAATCGCCAATAGATAAGACCATTTTACAATTTGGGCCCAAGTTAGAAGCAGAGCCTAATGTGTAAATTATTGATAGTCCATATCTCGGAAACTATAAGAGATAATGCAATTTCGCAACCGGCAATGTAATTAGCATGCCGAAAATCACTTGGAATGTGAATTGGGACGAAATCGCCAATAGATAAGACCATTTTACAATTTGGGCCCAAGTTAGAAGCAGAGCCTAAGGTGTAAATTATCGATAGTCCATATCTCGGAAACTATAAGAGATATTGCAATTTGGCAACCGGCAATGTAATTACCATGCCGAATATTACTTGGAATGTGAATTGGGACGAAATCGCCAATAGATAAGACCATTTTACAATTTGGGCCCAAGTTAGAAGCAGAGCCTAAGGTGTAAATTATCGATAGTCCATATCTCGGAAACTATAAGAGATAATGCAATTTGGCAACCGGCAATGTAATTAGCATGCCGAATATTACTTGGAATGTGAATTGGAACGAAATCGCCAATAGGTAAAACCATTTTACAATTTGGGCCCAAGTTAGAAGCAGAGCCTAAGGTGTAAATTATCGATAGTCCATATCTCGGAAACTATAAGAGATAATTCAATTTGGCAACTGGCAATGTAATTAGCATGCCGAATATTACTTGGAATGTGAATTGGAACGAAATCGCCAATAGATAAGACCATTTTACAATTTGGGCCCAAGTTAGAAGCAGAGCCTAAGGTGTAAATTATCGATAGTCCATATCTCGGAAACTATAAGAGATAATGCAATTTGGCAACCGGCAATGTAACTAGCATGCCGAATATTACTTGGAATGTGAATTGGAACGAAATCGCCAATAGATAAGACCATTTTACAATTTGGGCCCAAGTTAGAAGCAGAGCCTAAGGTGTAAATTATCGATAGTCCATATCTCGGAAACTATAAGAGATAATGCAATTTGGCAACCGGCAATGTAATTAGCATGCCGAATATTCCTTGGAATGTGAATTGGAACGAAATCGCCAATAGATAAGACCATTTTACAATTTGGGCCCAAGTTAGAAGCAGAGCCTATGGTGTAAATTATCGATAGTCCATATCTCGGAAACTATAAGAGATAATGCAATTTGGCAACCGGCAATGTAATTAGCATGCCGAATATTACTTGGAATGTGAATTGGAACGAAATCGCCAATAGATAAGACCATTTTACAATTTGGGCCCAAGTTAGAAGCAGAGCCTATGGTGTAAATTATCGATAGTCCATATCTCGGAAACTATAAGAGATAATGCAATTTGGCAACCGGCAATGTAATTAGCATGCCGAATATTACTTGGAATGTGAATTGGAACGAAATCGCCAATAGATAAGACCATTTTACAATTTGGGCCCAAGTTAGAAGCAGAGCCTAAGGTGTAAATTATCGATAGTCCATATCTCGGAAACTATAAGAGATAATGCAATTTGGCAACCGGCAATGTAATTAGCATGCCGAATATTACTTGGAATGTGAATTGGAACGAAATCGCCAATAGGTAAGACCATTTTACAATTTGGGCCCAAGTTAGAAGCAGAGAATAAGGTTTAAATTATCGATAGTCCATATCTCGGAAACTATAAGAGATAATTCAATTTGGCAACCGGCAATGTAATTAGCATGCCGAATATTACTTGGAATGTGAATTGGAACGAAATTGCCAATAGATAAGACCATTTTACAATTTGGGCCCAAGTTAGAAGCAGAGCCTAAGGTGTAAATTATCGATAGTCCATATCTCGGAAACTATAAGAGATAATGCAATTTGGCAACCGGCAATGTAATTAGCATGCCGAATATTACTTGGAATGTGAATTGGAACGAAATCGCCAATAGATAAGACCATTTTACAATTTGGGAGCAAGTTAGAAGCAGAGCCTAAGGTGTAAATTATCGATAGTCCATATCTCGGAAACTATAAGAGATAATGCAATTTGGCAACCCGCAATGTAATTAGCATGCCGAATATTACTTGGAATGTGAATTGGAACGAAATCGCCAATAGATAAGACCATTTTACAATTTGGGCCCTAGTTAGAAGCAGAGCCTATGGTGTAAATTATCGATAGTCCATATCTCGGAAACTATAAGAGATAATGCAATTTGGCAACCGGCAATGTAATTAGCATGCCGAATATTACTTGGAATGTGAATTGGAACGAAATCGCCAATAGATAAGACCATTTTACAATTTGGGCCCAAGTTAGAAGCAGAGCCTAAGGTGTAAATTATCGATAGTCCATATCTCGGAAACTATAAGAGATAATGCAATTTGGCAACCGGCAATGTAATTAGCATGCCGAATATTACTTGGAATGTGAATTGGAACGAAATCGCCAATAGATAAGACCATTTTACAATTTGGGCCCAAGTTAGAAGCAGAGCCTAAGGTGTAAATTATCGATAGTCCATATCTCGGAAACTATAAGAGATAATGCAATTTGGCAACCGGCAATGTAATTAGCATGCCGAATATTACTTGGAATGTGAATTGGAACGAAATCGCCAATAGATAAGACCATTTTACAAATTGGGCCCAAGTTAGAAGCAGAGCCTAAGGTGTAAATTATTGATAGTCCATATCTCGGAAACTATAAGAGATAATGCAATTTCGCAACCGGCAATGTAATTAGCATGCCGAATATCACTTGGAATGTGAATTGGGACGAAATCGCCAATAGATAAGACCATTTTACAATTTGGGCCCAAGTTAGAAGCAGAGCCTAAGGTGTAAATTATCGATAGTCCATATCTCGGAAACTATAAGAGATAATGCAATTTGGCAACCGGCAATGTAATTAGCATGCCGAATATTACTTGGAATGTGAATTGGAACGAAATCGCCAATAGATAAGACCATTTTACGATTTGGGCCCAAGTTAGAAGCAGAGCCTAAGGTGTAAATTATCGATAGTCCATATCTCGGAAACTATAAGAGATAATGCAATTTGGCAACCGGCAATGTAATTAGCATGCCGAATATTACTTGGAGTGTGAATTGGAACGAAATCGCCAATAGATAAGACCATTTTACAATTTGGGCCCAAGTTAGAAGCAGAGCCTAAGGTGTAAATTATCGATAGTCCATATCTCGGAAACTATAAGAGATAATGCAATTTGGCAACCGGCAATGTAATTAGCATGCCGAATATTACTTGGAATGTGAATTGGAACGAAATCGCCAATAGATAAGACCATTTTACAATTTGGGCCCAAGTTAGAAGCAGAGCCTAAGGTGTAAATTATCGATAGTCCATATCTCGGAAACTATAAGAGATAATGCAATTTGGCAACCGGCAATGTAATTAGCATGCCGAATATTACTTGGAATGTGAATTGCAACGAAATCGCCAATAGATAAGACCATTTTACAATTTGGGCCCAAGTTAGAAGCAGAGCCTAAGGTGTAAATTATCGATAGTCCATATCTCGGAAACTATAAGAGATAATGCAATTTGGCAACCGGCAATGTAATTAGCATGCCGAATATTACTTGGAATGTGAATTGGAACGAAATCGCCAATAGATATGACCATTTTACAATTTGGGCCCAAGTTAGAAGCAGAGCCTAAGGTGTAAATTATTGATAGTCCATATCTCGGAAACTATAAGAGATAATGCAATTTCGCAACCGGCAATGTAATTAGCATGCCGAATATCACTTGGAATGTGAATTGGGACGAAATCGCCAATAGATAAGACCATTTTACAATTTGGGCCCAAGTTAGAAGCAGAGCCTAAGGTGTAAATTATCGATAGTCCATATCTCGGAAACTATAAGAGATAATGCAATTTGGCAACCGGCAATGTAATTAGCATGCCGAATATTACTTGGAATGTGAATTGGAACGAAATCGCCAATAGATAAGACCATTTTACAATTTGGGCCCAAGTTAGAAGCAGAGCCTAAGGTGTAAATTATCGATAGTCCATATCTCGGAAACTATAAGAGATAATGCAATTTCGCAACCGGCAATGTAATTAGCATGCCGAATATTACTTGGAGTGTGAATTGGAACGAAATCGCCAATAGGTAAGACCATTTTACAATTTGGGCCCAAGTTAGAAGCAGAGCCTAAGGTGTAAATTATCGATAGTCCATATCTCGGAAACTATAAGAGATAATGCAATTTGGCAACCGGCAATGTAATTAGCATGCCGAATATTACTTAGAATGTGAATTGGAACGAAATCGCCAATAGATAAGACCATTTTACAATTTGGGCCCAAGTTAGAAGCAGAGCCTAAGGTGTAAATTATCGATAGTCCATATCTCGGAAACTATAAGAGATAATGCAATTTGGCAACCGGCAATGTAATTAGCATGCCGAATATTACTTGGAATGTGAATTGGAACGAAATCGCCAATAGATAAGACCATTTTACAATTTGGGCCCAAGTTAGAAGCAGAGCCTAAGGTGTAAATTATCGATAGTCCATATCTCGGAAACTATAAGAGATAATGCAATTTCGCAACCGGCAATATAATTAGCATGCCGAATATTACTTGGAGTGTGAATTGGAACGAAATCGCCAATAGATAAGACCATTTTACAATTTGGGCCCAAGTTAGAAGCAGAGCCTAAGGTGTAAATTATCGATAGTCCATATCTCGGAAACTATAAGAGATAATGCAATTTGGCAACCGGCAATGTAATTAGCATGCCGAATATTACTTGGAATGTGAATTGGAACGAAATCGCCAATAGATAAGACCATTTTACAATTTGGGCCCAAGTTAGAAGCAGAGCCTAAGGTGTAAATTATCGATAGTCCATATCTCGGAAACTATAAGAGATAATGCAATTTCGCAACCGGCAATGTAATTAGCATGCCGAATATTACTTGGAGTGTGAATTGGAACGAAATCGCCAATAGATAAGACCATTTTACAATTTGGGCCCAAGTTAGAAGCAGAGCCTAAGGTGTAAATTATCGATAGTCCATATCTCGGAAACTATAAGAGATAATGCAATTTGGCAACCGGCAATGTAATTAGCATGCCGAATATTACTTGGAATGTGAATTGCAACGAAATCGCCAATAGATAAGACCATTTTACAATTTGGGCCCAAGTTAGAAGCAGAGCCTAAGGTGTAAATTATCGATAGTCCATATCTCGGAAACTATAAGAGATAATGCAATTTGGCAACCGGTAATGTAATTAGCATGCCGAATATTACTTGGAATGTGAATTGGAACGAAATCGCCAATAGATAAGTCCATTTTACAATTTGGGCCCAAGTTAGAAGCAGAGCCTAAGGTGTAAATTATTGATAGTCCATATCTCGGAAACTATAAGAGATAATGCAATTTCGCAACCGGCAATGTAATTAGCATGCCGAATATCACTTGGAATGTGAATTGGGACGAAATCGCCAATAGATAAGACCATTTTACAATTTGGGCCCAAGTTAGAAGCAGAGCCTAAGGTGTAAATTATCGATAGTCCATATCTCGGAAACTATAAGAGATAATGCAATTTGGCAACCGGCAATGTAATTAGCATGCCGAATATTACTTGGAATGTGAATTGCAACGAAATCGCCAATAGATAAGACCATTTTACAATTTGGGCCCAAGTTAGAAGCAGAGCCTAAGGTGTAAATTATCGATAGTCCATATCTCGGAAACTATAAGAGATAATGCAATTTGGCAACCGGCAATGTAATTAGCATGCCGAATATTACTTGGAATGTGAATTGGAACGAAATCGCCAATAGATATGACCATTTTACAATTTGGGCCCAAGTTAGAAGCAGAGCCTAAGGTGTAAATTATTGATAGTCCATATCTCGGAAACTATAAGAGATAATGCAATTTCGCAACCGGCAATGTAATTAGCATGCCGAATATCACTTGGAATGTGAATTGGGACGAAATCGCCAATAGATAAGACCATTTTACAATTTGGGCCCAAGTTAGAAGCAGAGCCTAAGGTGTAAATTATCGATAGTCCATATCTCGGAAACTATAAGAGATAATGCAATTTGGCAACCGGCAATGTAATTAGCATGCCGAATATTACTTGGAATGTGAATTGGAACGAAATCGCCAATAGATAAGACCATTTTACAATTTGGGCCCAAGTTAGAAGCAGAGCCTATGGTGTAAATTATCGATAGTCCATATCTCGGAAACTATAAGAGATAATGCAATTTGGCAACCGGCAATGTAATTAGCATGCCGAATATTACTTGGAATGTGAATTGGAACGAAATCGCCAATAGATAAGGCCATTTTACAATTTGGGCCCAAGTTAGAAGCAGAGCCTAAGGTGTAAATTATCGATAGTCCATATCTCGGAAACTATAAGAGATAATGCAATTTGGCAACCGGCAATGTAATTAGCATGCCGAATATTACTTGGAATGTGAATTGCAACGAAATCGCCAATAGATAAGACCATTTTACAATTTGGGCCCAAGTTAGAAGCAGAGCCTAAGGTGTAAATTATCGATAGTCCATATCTCGGAAACTATAAGAGATAATGCAATTTGGCAACCGGCAATGTAATTAGCATGCCGAATATTACTTGGAATGTGAATTGCAACGAAATCGCCAATAGATAAGACCATTTTACATTTTGGGCCCAAGTTAGAAGCAGAGCCTAAGGTGTAAATTATCGATAGTCCATATCTCGGAAACTATAAGAGATAATGCAATTTGGCAACCGGCAATGTAATTAGCATGCCGAATATTACTTGGAATGTGAATTGGAACGAAATCGCCAATAGATATGACCATTTTACAATTTGGGCCCAAGTTAGAAGCAGAGCCTAAGGTGTAAATTATTGATAGTCCATATCTCGGAAACTATAAGAGATAATGCAATTTCGCAACCGGCAATGTAATTAGCATGCCGAATATCACTTGGAATGTGAATTGGGACGAAATCGCCAATAGATAAGACCATTTTACAATTTGGGCCCAAGTTAGAAGCAGAGCCTAAGGTGTAAATTATCGATAGTCCATATCTCGGAAACTATAAGAGATAATGCAATTTGGCAACCGGCAATGTAATTAGCATGCCGAATATTACTTGGAATGTGAATTGGAACGAAATCGCCAATAGATAAGACCATTTTACAATTTGGGCCCAAGTTAGAAGCAGAGCCTATGGTGTAAATTATCGATAGTCCATATCTCGGAAACTATAAGAGATAATGCAATTTGGCAACCGGCAATGTAATTAGCATGCCGAATATTACTTGGAATGTGAATTGGAACGAAATCGCCAATAGATAAGGCCATTTTACAATTTGGGCCCAAGTTAGAAGCAGAGCCTAAGGTGTAAATTATCGATAGTCCATATCTCGGAAACTATAAGAGATAATGCAATTTGGCAACCGGCAATGTAATTAGCATGCCGAATATTACTTGGAATGTGAATTGGAACGAAATCGCCAATAGATAAGACCATTTTACAATTTGGGCCCAAGTTAGAAGCAGAGCCTAAGGTGTAAATTATCGATAGTCCATATCTCGGAAACTATAAGAGATAATGCAATTTGGCAACCGGCAATGTAATTAGCATGCCGAATATTACCTGGAATGTGAATTGGAACGAAATCGCCAATAGATAAGACCATTTTACAATTTGGGCCCAAGTTAGAAGCAGAGCCTAAGGTGTAAATTATTGATAGTCCATATCTCGGAAACTATAAGAGATAATGCAATTTCGCAACCGGCAATGTAATTAGCATGCCGAAAATCACTTGGAATGTGAATTGGGACGAAATCGCCAATAGATAAGACCATTTTACAATTTGGGCCCAAGTTAGAAGCAGAGCCTAAGGTGTAAATTATCGATAGTCCATATCTCGGAAACTATAAGAGATATTGCAATTTGGCAACCGGCAATGTAATTAGCATGCCGAATATTACTTGGAATGTGAATTGGGACGAAATCGCCAATAGATAAGACCATTTTACAATTTGGGCCCAAGTTAGAAGCAGAGCCTAAGGTGTAAATTATCGATAGTCCATATCTCGGAAACTATAAGAGATAATGCAATTTGGCAACCGGCAATGTAATTAGCATGCCGAATATTACTTGGAATGTGAATTGGAACGAAATCGCCAATAGGTAAAACCATTTTACAATTTGGGCCCAAGTTAGAAGCAGAGCCTAAGGTGTAAATTATCGATAGTCCATATCTCGGAAACTATAAGAGATAATTCAATTTGGCAACTGGCAATGTAATTAGCATGCCGAATATTACTTGGAATGTGAATTGGAACGAAATCGCCAATAGATAAGACCATTTTACAATTTGGGCCCAAGTTAGAAGCAGAGCCTAAGGTGTAAATTATCGATAGTCCATATCTCGGAAACTATAAGAGATAATGCAATTTGGCAACCGGCAATGTAACTAGCATGCCGAATATTACTTGGAATGTGAATTGGAACGAAATCGCCAATAGATAAGACCATTTTACAATTTGGGCCCAAGTTAGAAGCAGAGCTTAAGGTGTAAATTATCGATAGTCCATATCTCGGAAACTATAAGAGATAATGCAATTTGGCAACCGGCAATGTAATTAGCATGCCGAATATTCCTTGGAATGTGAATTGGAACGAAATCGCCAATAGATAAGACCATTTTTCAATTTGGGCACAAGTTAGAAGCAGAGCCTATGGTGTAAATTATCGATAGTCCATATCTCGGAAACTATAAGAGATAATGCAATTTGGCAACCGGCAATGTAATTAGCATGCCGAATATTACTTGGAATGTGAATTGGAACGAAATCGCCAATAGATAAGACCATTTTACAATTTGGGCCCAAGTTAGAAGCAGAGCCTAAGGTTTAAATTATCGATAGTCCATATCTCGGAAACTATAAGAGATAATGCAATTTGGCAACCGGCAATGTAATTAGCATGCCGAATATTACTTGGAATGTGAATTGGAACGAAATCGCCAATAGATAAGACCATTTTACAATTTGGGCCCAAGTTAGAAGCAGAGCCTAAGGTGTAAATTATCGATAGTCCATATCTCGGAAACTATAAGAGATAATACAATTTGGCAACCGGCAATGTAATTAGCATGCCGAATATTACTTGGAATGTGAATTGGAACGAAATCGCCAATAGGTAAGACCATTTTACAATTTGGGCCCAAGTTAGAAGCAGAGAATAAGGTTTAAATTATCGATAGTCCATATCTCGGAAACTATAAGAGATAATTCAATTTGGCAACCGGCAATGTAGTTAGCATGCCGAATATTACTTGGAATGTGAATTGGAACGAAATCGCCAATAGATAAGACCATTTTACAATTTGGGCCCAAGTTAGAAGCAGAGCCTAAGGTGTAAATTATCGATAGTCCATATCTCGGAAACTATAAGAGATAATGCAATTTGGCAACCGGCAATGTAATTAGCATGCCGAATATTACTTGGAATGTGAATTGGAACGAAATCGCCAATAGATAAGACCATTTTACAATTTGGGAGCAAGTTAGAAGCAGAGCCTAAGGTGTAAATTATCGATAGTCCATATCTCGGAAACTATAAGAGATAATGCAATTTGGCAACCGGCAATGTAATTAGCATGCCGAATATTACTTGGAATGTGAATTGGGACGAAATCGCCAATAGATAAGACCATTTTACAATTTGGGCCCAAGTTAGAAGCAGAGCCTAAGGTGTAAATTATCGATAGTCCATATCTCGGAAACTATAAGAGATATTGCAATTTGGCAACCGGCAATGTAATTAGCATGCCGAATATTACTTGGAATGTGAATTGGGACGAAATCGCCAATAGATAAGACCATTTTACAATTTGGGCCCAAGTTAGAAGCAGAGCCTAAGGTGTAAATTATCGATAGTCCATATCTCGGAAACTATAAGAGATAATGCAATTTGGCAACCGGCAATGTAATTAGCATGCCGAATATTACTTGGAATGTGAATTGGAACGAAATCGCCAATAGGTAAAACCATTTTACAATTTGGGCCCAAGTTAGAAGCAGAGCCTAAGGTGTAAATTATCGATAGTCCATATCTCGGAAACTATAAGAGATAATTCAATTTGGCAACTGGCAATGTAATTAGCATGCCGAATATTACTTGGAATGTGAATTGGAACGAAATCGCCAATAGATAAGACCATTTTACAATTTGGGCCCAAGTTAGAAGCAGAGCCTAAGGTGTAAATTATCGATAGTCCATATCTCGGAAACTATAAGAGATAATGCAATTTGGCAACCGGCAATGTAACTAGCATGCCGAATATTACTTGGAATGTGAATTGGAACGAAATCGCCAATAGATAAGACCATTTTACAATTTGGGCCCAAGTTAGAAGCAGAGCTTAAGGTGTAAATTATCGATAGTCCATATCTCGGAAACTATAAGAGATAATGCAATTTGGCAACCGGCAATGTAATTAGCATGCCGAATATTCCTTGGAATGTGAATTGGAACGAAATCGCCAATAGATAAGACCATTTTTCAATTTGGGCACAAGTTAGAAGCAGAGCCTATGGTGTAAATTATCGATAGTCCATATCTCGGAAACTATAAGAGATAATGCAATTTGGCAACCGGCAATGTAATTAGCATGCCGAATATTACTTGGAATGTGAATTGGAACGAAATCGCCAATAGATAAGACCATTTTACAATTTGGGCCCAAGTTAGAAGCAGAGCCTAAGGTGTAAATTATCGATAGTCCATATCTCGGAAACTATAAGAGATAATGCAATTTGGCAACCGGCAATGTAATTAGCATGCCGAATATTACTTGGAATGTGAATTGGAACGAAATCGCCAATAGATAAGACCATTTTACAATTTGGGCCCAAGTTAGAAGCAGAGCCTAAGGTGTAAATTATCGATAGTCCATATCTCGGAAACTATAAGAGATAATACAATTTGGCAACCGGCAATGTAATTAGCATGCCGAATATTACTTGGAATGTGAATTGGAACGAAATCGCCAATAGGTAAGACCATTTTACAATTTGGGCCCAAGTTAGAAGCAGAGAATAAGGTTTAAATTATCGATAGTCCATATCTCGGAAACTATAAGAGATAATTCAATTTGGCAACCGGCAATGTAGTTAGCATGCCGAATATTACTTGGAATGTGAATTGGAACGAAATCGCCAATAGATAAGACCATTTTACAATTTGGGCCCAAGTTAGAAGCAGAGCCTAAGGTGTAAATTATCGATAGTCCATATCTCGGAAACTATAAGAGATAATGCAATTTGGCAACCGGCAATGTAATTAGCATGCCGAATATTACTTGGAATGTGAATTGGAACGAAATCGCCAATAGATAAGACCATTTTACAATTTGGGAGCAAGTTAGAAGCAGAGCCTAAGGTGTAAATTATCGATAGTCCATATCTCGGAAACTATAAGAGATAATGCAATTTGGCAACCGGCAATGTAATTAGCATGCCGAATATTACTTGGAATGTGAATTGGAACGAAATCGCCAATAGATAAGACCATTTTACAATTTGGGCCCTAGTTAGAAGCAGAGCCTATGGTGTAAATTATCGATAGTCCATATCTCGGAAACTATAAGAGATAATGCAATTTGGCAACCGGCAATGTAATTAGCATGCCGAATATTACTTGGAATGTGAATTGGAACGAAATCGCCAATAGATAAGACCATTTTACAATTTGGGCCCAAGTTAGAAGCAGAGCCTAAGGTGTAAATTATCGATAGTCCATATCTCGGAAACTATAAGAGATAATGCAATTTGGCAACCGGCAATGTAATTAGCATGCCGAATATTACTTGGAATGTGAATTGGAACGAAATCGCCAATAGATAAGACCATTTTACAATTTGGGCCCAAGTTAGAAGCAGAGCCTAAGGTGTAAATTATCGATAGTCCATATCTCGGAAACTATAAGAGATAATGCAATTTGGCAACCGGCAATGTAATTAGCATGCCGAATATTACTTGGAATGTGAATTGGAACGAAATCGCCAATAGATAAGACCATTTTACAAATTGGGCCCAAGTTAGAAGCAGAGCCTAAGGTGTAAATTATTGATAGTCCATATCTCGGAAACTATAAGAGATAATGCAATTTCGCAACCGGCAATGTAATTAGCATGCCGAATATCACTTGGAATGTGAATTGGGACGAAATCGCCAATAGATAAGACCATTTTACAATTTGGGCCCAAGTTAGAAGCAGAGCCTAAGGTGTAAATTATCGATAGTCCATATCTCGGAAACTATAAGAGATAATGCAATTTGGCAACCGGCAATATAATTAGCATGCCGAATATTACTTGGAATGTGAATTGGAACGAAATCGCCAATAGATAAGACCATTTTACGATTTGGGCCCAAGTTAGAAGCAGAGCCTAAGGTGTAAATTATCGATAGTCCATATCTCGGAAACTATAAGAGATAATGCAATTTGGCAACCGGCAATATAATTAGCATGCCGAATATTACTTGGAATGCGAATTGGAACGAAATCGCCAATAGATAAGACCATTTTACAATTTGGGCCCAAGTTAGAAGCAGAGCCTAAGGTGTAAATTATCGATAGTCCATATCTCGGAAACTATAAGAGATAATGCAATTTCGCAATCGGCAATGTAATTAGCATGCCGAATATTACTTGGAGTGTGAATTGGAACGAAATCGCCAATAGATAAGACCATTTTACAATTTGGGCCCAAGTTAGAAGCAGAGCCTAAGGTGTAAATTATCGATAGTCCATATCTCGGAAACTATAAGAGATAATGCAATTTGGCAACCGGCAATGTAATTAGCATGCCGAATATTACTTGGAATGTGAATTGGAACGAAATCGCCAATAGATAAGACCATTTTACAATTTGGGCCCAAGTTAGAAGCAGAGCCTAAGGTGTAAATTATCGATAGTCCATATCTCGGAAACTATAAGAGATAATGCAATTTGGCAACCGGCAATGTAATTAGCATGCCGAATATTACTTGGAATGTGAATTGCAACGAAATCGCCAATAGATAAGACCATTTTACAATTTGGGCCCAAGTTAGAAGCAGAGCCTAAGGTGTAAATTATCGATAGTCCATATCTCGGAAACTATAAGAGATAATGCAATTTGGCAACCGGCAATGTAATTAGCATGCCGAATATTACTTGGAATGTGAATTGGAACGAAATCGCCAATAGATATGACCATTTTACAATTTGGGCCCAAGTTAGAAGCAGAGCCTAAGGTGTAAATTATTGATAGTCCATATCTCGGAAACTATAAGAGATAATGCAATTTCGCAACCGGCAATGTAATTAGCATGCCGAATATCACTTGGAATGTGAATTGGGACGAAATCGCCAATAGATAAGACCATTTTACAATTTGGGCCCAAGTTAGAAGCAGAGCCTAAGGTGTAAATTATCGATAGTCCATATCTCGGAAACTATAAGAGATAATGCAATTTGGCAACCGGCAATGTAATTAGCATGCCGAATATTACTTGGAATGTGAATTGGAACGAAATCGCCAATAGATAAGACCATTTTACAATTTGGGCCCAAGTTAGAAGCAGAGCCTATGGTGTAAATTATCGATAGTCCATATCTCGGAAACTATAAGAGATAATGCAATTTGGCAACCGGCAATGTAATTAGCATGCCGAATATTACTTGGAATGTGAATTGGAACGAAATCGCCAATAGATAAGGCCATTTTACAATTTGGGCCCAAGTTAGAAGCAGAGCCTAAGGTGTAAATTATCGATAGTCCATATCTCGGAAACTATAAGAGATAATGCAATTTGGCAACCGGCAATGTAATTAGCATGCCGAATATTACTTGGAATGTGAATTGGAGCGAAATCGCCAATAGATAAGACCATTTTACAATTTGGGCCCAAGTTAGAAGCAGAGCCTAAGGTGTAAATTATCGATAGTCCATATCTCGGAAACTATAAGAGATAATGCAATTTGGCAACCGGCAATGTAATTAGCATGCCGAATATTACTTGGAATGTGAATTGGAACGAAATCGCCAATAGATAAGACCATTTTACAAATTGGGCCCAAGTTAGAAGCAGAGCCTAAAGTGTAAATTATTGATAGTCCATATCTCGGAAACTATAAGAGATAATGCAATTTCGCAACCGGCAATGTAATTAGCATGCCGAATATCACTTGGAATGTGAATTGGGACGAAATCGCCAATAGATAAGACCATTTTACAATTTGGGCCCAAGTTAGAAGCAGAGCCTAAGGTGTAAATTATCGATAGTCCATATCTCGGAAACTATAAGAGATAATGCAATTTGGCAACCGGCAATGTAATTAGCATGCCGAATATTACTTGGAATGTGAATTGGAACGAAATCGCCAATAGATAAGACCATTTTACAATTTGGGCCCAAGTTAGAAGCAGAGCCTAAGGTGTAAATTATCGATAGTCCATATCTCGGAAACTATAAGAGATAATGCAATTTGGCAACCGGCAATGTAATTAGCATGCCGAATATTACTTGGAATGTGAATTGGAACGAAATCGCCAATAGATAAGACCATTTTACAATTTGGGCCCAAGTTAGAAGCAGAGCCTAAGGTGTAAATTATCGATAGTCCATATCTCGGAAACTATAAGAGATAATGCAATTTCGCAACCGGCAATGTAATTAGCATGCCGAATATTACTTGGAGTGTGAATTGGAACGAAATCGCCAATAGATAAGACCATTTTACAATTTGGGCCCAAGTTAGAAGCAGAGCCTAAGGTGTAAATTATCGATAGTCCATATCTCGGAAACTATAAGAGATAATGCAATTTGGCAACCGGCAATGTAATTAGCATGCCGAATATTACTTGGAATGTGAATTGGAACGAAATCGCCAATAGATAAGACCATTTTACAATTTGGGCCCAAGTTAGAAGCAGAGCCTAAGGTGTAAATTATCGATAGTCCATATCTCGGAAACTATAAGAGATAATGCAATTTCGCAACCGGCAATGTAATTAGCATGCCGAATATTACTTGGAGTGTGAATTGGAACGAAATCGCCAATAGATAAGACCATTTTACAATTTGGGCCCAAGTTAGAAGCAGAGCCTAAGGTGTAAATTATCGATAGTCCATATCTCGGAAACTATAAGAGATAATGCAATTTGGCAACCGGCAATGTAATTAGCATGCCGAATATTACTTAGAATGTGAATTGGAACGAAATCGCCAATAGATAAGACCATTTTACAATTTGGGCCCAAGTTAGAAGCAGAGCCTAAGGTGTAAATTATCGATAGTCCATATCTCGGAAACTATAAGAGATAATGCAATTTGGCAACCGGCAATGTAATTAGCATGCCGAATATTACTTGGAATGTGAATTGGAACGAAATCGCCAATAGATAAGACCATTTTACAATTTGGGCCCAAGTTAGAAGCAGAGCCTAAGGTGTAAATTATCGATAGTCCATATCTCGGAAACTATAAGAGATAATGCAATTTCGCAACCGGCAATGTAATTAGCATGCCGAATATTACTTGGAGTGTGAATTGGAACGAAATCGCCAATAGATAAGACCATTTTACAATTTGGGCCCAAGTTAGAAGCAGAGCCTAAGGTGTAAATTATCGATAGTCCATATCTCGGAAACTATAAGAGATAATGCAATTTGGCAACCGGCAATGTAATTAGCATGCCGAATATTACTTGGAATGTGAATTGGAACGAAATCGCCAATAGATAAGACCATTTTACAATTTGGGCCCAAGTTAGAAGCAGAGCCTAAGGTGTAAATTATCGATAGTCCATATCTCGGAAACTATAAGAGATAATGCAATTTCGCAACCGGCAATGTAATTAGCATGCCGAATATTACTTGGAGTGTGAATTGGAACGAAATCGCCAATAGATAAGACCATTTTACAATTTGGGCCCAAGTTAGAAGCAGAGCCTAAGGTGTAAATTATCGATAGTCCATATCTCGGAAACTATAAGAGATAATGCAATTTGGCAACCGGCAATGTAATTAGCATGCCGAATATTACTTGGAATGTGAATTGCAACGAAATCGCCAATAGATAAGACCATTTTACAATTTGGGCCCAAGTTAGAAGCAGAGCCTAAGGTGTAAATTATCGATAGTCCATATCTCGGAAACTATAAGAGATAATGCAATTTGGCAACCGGCAATGTAATTAGCATGCCGAATATTACTTGGAATGTGAATTGGAGCGAAATCGCCAATAGATAAGACCATTTTACAATTTGGGCCCAAGTTAGAAGCAGAGCCTAAGGTGTAAATTATCGATAGTCCATATCTCGGAAACTATAAGAGATAATGCAATTTGGCAACCGGCAATGTAATTAGCATGCCGAATATTACTTGGAATGTGAATTGGAACGAAATCGCCAATAGATAAGACCATTTTACAAATTGGGCCCAAGTTAGAAGCAGAGCCTAAAGTGTAAATTATTGATAGTCCATATCTCGGAAACTATAAGAGATAATGCAATTTCGCAACCGGCAATGCAATTAGCATGCCGAATATCACTTGGAATGTGAATTGGGACGAAATCGCCAATAGATAAGACCATTTTACAATTTGGGCCCAAGTTAGAAGCAGAGCCTAAGGTGTAAATTATCGATAGTCCATATCTCGGAAACTATAAGAGATAATGCAATTTGGCAACCGGCAATGTAATTAGCATGCCGAATATTACTTGGAATGTGAATTGGAACGAAATCGCCAATAGATAAGACCATTTTACAATTTGGGCCCAAGTTAGAAGCAGAGCCTAAGGTGTAAATTATCGATAGTCCATATCTCGGAAACTATAAGAGATAATGCAATTTGGCAACCGGCAATGTAATTAGCATGCCGAATATTACTTGGAATGTGAATTGGAACGAAATCGCCAATAGATAAGACCATTTTACAATTTGGGCCCAAGTTAGAAGCAGAGCCTAAGGTCTAAATTATCGATAGTCCATATCTCGGAAACTATAAGAGATAATGCAATTTCGCAACCGGCAATGTAATTAGCATGCCGAATATTACTTGGAGTGTGAATTGGAACGAAATCGCCAATAGATAAGACCATTTTACAATTTGGGCCCAAGTTAGAAGCAGAGCCTAAGGTGTAAATTATCGATAGTCCATATCTCGGAAACTATAAGAGATAATGCAATTTGGCAACCGGCAATGTAATTAGCATGCCGAATATTACTTGGAATGTGAATTGGAACGAAATCGCCAATAGATAAGACCATTTTACAATTTGGGCCCAAGTTAGAAGCAGAGCCTAAGGTGTAAATTATCGATAGTCCATATCTCGGAAACTATAAGAGATAATGCAATTTCGCAACCGGCAATGTAATTAGCATGCCGAATATTACTTGGAGTGTGAATTGGAACGAAATCGCCAATAGATAAGACCATTTTACAATTTGGGCCCAAGTTAGAAGCAGAGCCTAAGGTGTAAATTATCGATAGTCCATATCTCGGAAACTATAAGAGATAATGCAATTTGGCAACCGGCAATGTAATTAGCATGCCGAATATTACTTGGAATGTGAATTGGAACGAAATCGCCAATAGATAAGACCATTTTACAATTTGGGCCCAAGTTAGAAGCAGAGCCTAAGGTGTAAATTATCGATAGTCCATATCTCAGAAACTATAAGAGATAATGCAATTTCGCAACCGGCAATGTAATTAGCATGCCGAATATTACTTGGAGTGTGAATTGGAACGAAATCGCCAATAGATAAGACCATTTTACAATTTGGGCCCAAGTTAGAAGCAGAGCCTAAGGTGTAAATTATCGATAGTCCATATCTCGGAAACTATAAGAGATAATGCAATTTGGCAACCGGCAATGTAATTAGCATGCCGAATATTACTTGGAATGTGAATTGGAACGAAATCGCCAATAGATAAGACCATTTTACAATTTGGGCCCAAGTTAGAAGCAGAGCCTAAGGTGTAAATTATCGATAGTCCATATCTCGGAAACTATAAGAGATAATGCAATTTCGCAACCGGCAATGTAATTAGCATGCCGAATATTACTTGGAGTGTGAATTGGAACGAAATCGCCAATAGATAAGACCATTATACAATTTGGGCCCAAGTTAGAAGCAGAGCCTAAGGTGTAAATTATCGATAGTCCATATCTCGGAAACTATAAGAGATAATGCAATTTGGCAACCGGCAATGTAATTAGCATGCCGAATATTACTTGGAATGTGAATTGCAACGAAATCGCCAATAGATAAGACCATTTTACAATTTGGGCCCAAGTTAGAAGCAGAGCCTAAGGTGTAAATTATCGATAGTCCATATCTCGGAAACTATAAGAGATAATGCAATTTGGCAACCGGTAATGTAATTAGCATGCCGAATATTACTTGGAATGTGAATTGGAACGAAATCGCCAATAGATAAGACCATTTTACAATTTGGGCCCAAGTTAGAAGCAGAGCCTAAGGTGTAAATTATTGATAGTCCATATCTCGGAAACTATAAGAGATAATGCAATTTCGCAACCGGCAATGTAATTAGCATGCCGAATATCACTTGGAATGTGAATTGGGACGAAATCGCCAATAGATAAGACCATTTTACAATTTGGGCCCAAGTTAGAAGCAGAGCCTAAGGTGTAAATTATCGATAGTCCATATCTCGGAAACTATAAGAGATAATGCAATTTGGCAACCGGCAATGTAATTAGCATGTCGAATATTACTTGGAATGTGAATTGCAACGAAATCGCCAATAGATAAGACCATTTTACAATTTGGGCCCAAGTTAGAAGCAGAGCCTAAGGTGTAAATTATTGATAGTCCATATCTCGGAAACTATAAGAGATAATGCAATTTCGCAACCGGCAATGTAATTAGCATGCCGAATATCACTTGGAATGTGAATTGGGACGAAATCGCCAATAGATAAGACCATTTTACAATTTGGGCCCAAGTTAGAAGCAGAGCCTAAGGTGTAAATTATCGATAGTCCATATCTCAGAAACTATAAGAGATAATGCAATTTCGCAACCGGCAATGTAATTAGCATGCCGAATATTACTTGGAGTGTGAATTGGAACGAAATCGCCAATAGATAAGACCATTTTACAATTTGGGCCCAAGTTAGAAGCAGAGCCTAAGGTGTAAATTATCGATAGTCCATATCTCGGAAACTATAAGAGATAATGCAATTTGGCAACCGGCAATGTAATTAGCATGCCGAATATTACTTGGAATGTGAATTGCAACGAAATCGCCAATAGATAAGACCATTTTACAATTTGGGCCCAAGTTAGAAGCAGAGCCTAAGGTGTAAATTATTGATAGTCCATATCTCGGAAACTATAAGAGATAATGCAATTTCGCAACCGGCAATGTAATTAGCATGCCGAATATCACTTGGAATGTGAATTGGGACGAAATCGCCAATAGATAAGACCATTTTACAATTTGGGCCCAAGTTAGAAGCAGAGCCTAAGGTGTAAATTATCGATAGTCCATATCTCAGAAACTATAAGAGATAATGCAATTTCGCAACCGGCAATGTAATTAGCATGCCGAATATTACTTGGAGTGTGAATTGGAACGAAATCGCCAATAGATAAGACCATTTTACAATTTGGGCCCAAGTTAGAAGCAGAGCCTAAGGTGTAAATTATCGATAGTCCATATCTCGGAAACTATAAGAGATAATGCAATTTGGCAACCGGCAATGTAATTAGCATGCCGAATATTACTTGGAATGTGAATTGGAACGAAATCGCCAATAGATAAGACCATTTTACAATTTGGGCCCAAGTTAGAAGCAGAGCCTAAGGTGTAAATTATCGATAGTCCATATCTCGGAAACTATAAGAGATAATGCAATTTCGCAACCGGCAATGTAATTAGCATGCCGAATATTACTTGGAGTGTGAATTGGAACGAAATCGCCAATAGATAAGACCATTATACAATTTGGGCCCAAGTTAGAAGCAGAGCCTAAGGTGTAAATTATCGATAGTCCATATCTCGGAAACTATAAGAGATAATGCAATTTGGCAACCGGCAATGTAATTAGCATGCCGAATATTACTTGGAATGTGAATTGCAACGAAATCGCCAATAGATAAGACCATTTTACAATTTGGGCCCAAGTTAGAAGCAGAGCCTAAGGTGTAAATTATCGATAGTCCATATCTCGGAAACTATAAGAGATAATGCAATTTGGCAACCGGTAATGTAATTAGCATGCCGAATATTACTTGGAATGTGAATTGGAACGAAATCGCCAATAGATAAGACCATTTTACAATTTGGGCCCAAGTTAGAAGCAGAGCCTAAGGTGTAAATTATTGATAGTCCATATCTCGGAAACTATAAGAGATAATGCAATTTCGCAACCGGCAATGTAATTAGCATGCCGAATATCACTTGGAATGTGAATTGGGACGAAATCGCCAATAGATAAGACCATTTTACAATTTGGGCCCAAGTTAGAAGCAGAGCCTAAGGTGTAAATTATCGATAGTCCATATCTCGGAAACTATAAGAGATAATGCAATTTGGCAACCGGCAATGTAATTAGCATGCCGAATATTACTTGGAATGTGAATTGCAACGAAATCGCCAATAGATAAGACCATTTTACAATTTGGGCCCAAGTTAGAAGCAGAGCCTAAGGTGTAAATTATCGATAGTCCATATCTCGGAAACTATAAGAGATAATGCAATTTGGCAACCGGCAATGTAATTAGCATGCCGAATATTACTTGGAATGTGAATTGGAACGAAATCGCCAATAGATATGACCATTTTACAATTTGGGCCCAAGTTAGAAGCAGAGCCTAAGGTGTAAATTATTGATAGTCCATATCTCGGAAACTATAAGAGATAATGCAATTTCGCAACCGGCAATGTAATTAGCATGCCGAATATCACTTGGAATGTGAATTGGGACGAAATCGCCAATAGATAAGACCATTTTACAATTTGGGCCCAAGTTAGAAGCAGAGCCTAAGGTGTAAATTATCGATAGTCCATATCTCGGAAACTATAAGAGATAATGCAATTTGGCAACCGGCAATGTAATTAGCATGCCGAATATTACTTGGAATGTGAATTGGAACGAAATCGCCAATAGATAAGACCATTTTACAATTTGGGCCCAAGTTAGAAGCAGAGCCTATGGTGTAAATTATCGATAGTCCATATCTCGGAAACTATAAGAGATAATGCAATTTGGCAACCGGCAATGTAATTAGCATGCCGAATATTACTTGGAATGTGAATTGCAACGAAATCGCCAATAGATAAGACCATTTTACAATTTGGGCCCAAGTTAGAAGCAGAGCCTAAGGTGTAAATTATCGATAGTCCATATCTCGGAAACTATAAGAGATAATGCAATTTCGCAACCGGCAATGTAATTAGCATGCCGAATATTACTTGGAGTGTGAATTGGAACGAAATCGCCAATAGATAAGACCATTTTACAATTTGGGCCCAAGTTAGAAGCAGAGCCTAAGGTGTAAATTATCGATAGTCCATATCTCGGAAACTATAAGAGATAATTCAATTTGGCAACCGGCAATGTAATTAGCATGCCGAATAATACTTGGAATGTGAATTGGAACGAAATCGCCAATAGATAAGACCATTTTACAATTTGGGCCCAAGTTAGAAGCAGAGCCTAAGGTGTAAATTATCGATAGTCCATATCTCGGAAACTATAAGAGATAATGCAATTTGGCAACCGGCAATGTAATTAGCATGCCGAATATTACTTGGAATGTGAATTGGAACGAAATCGCCAATAGATAAGACCATTTTACAATTTGGGAGCAAGTTAGAAGCAGAGCCTAAAGTGTAAATTATCGATAGTCCATATCTCGGAGACTATAAGAGATAATGCAATTTGGCAACCGGCAATGTAATTAGCATGCCGAATATTACTTGGAATGTGAATTGGAACGAAATCGCCAATAGATAAGACCATTTTACAATTTGGGCCCAAGTTAGAAGCAGAGCCTAAGGTGTAAATTATCGATAGTCCATATCTCGGAAACTATAAGAGATAATGCAATTTGGCAACCGGCAATGTAATTAGCATGCCGAATATTACTTGGAATGTGAATTGGAACGAAATCGCCAATAGATAAGACCATTTTACAATTTGGGCCCAAGTTAGAAGCAGAGCCTAAGGTGTAAATTATCGATAGTCCATATCTCGGAAACTATAAGAGATAATGCAATTTGGCAACCGGCAATGTAATTAGCATGCCGAATATTACTTGGAATGTGAATTGGAACGAAATCGCCAATAGATAAGACCATTTTACAATTTGGGCCCAAGTTAGAAGCAGAGCCTAAGGTGTAAATTATTGATAGTCCATATCTCGGAAACTATAAGAGATAATGCAATTTCGCAACCGGCAATGTAATTAGCATGCCGAATATCACTTGGAATGTGAATTGGGACGAAATCGCCAATAGATAAGACCATTTTACAATTTGGGCCCAAGTTAGAAGCAGAGCCTAAGGTGTAAATTATCGATAGTCCATATCTCGGAAACTATAAGAGATAATGCAATTTGGCAACCGGCAATGTAATTAGCATGCCGAATATTACTTGGAATGTGAATTGGAACGAAATCGCCAATAGATAAGACCATTTTACAATTTGGGCCCAAGTTAGAAGCAGAGCCTAAGGTGTAAATTATCGATAGTCCATATCTCGGAAACTATAAGAGATAATGCAATTTGGCAACCGGCAATGTAATTAGCATGCCGAATATTACTTGGAATGTGAATTGGAACGAAATCGCCAATAGATAAGACCATTTTACAATTTGGGCCCAAGTTAGAAGCTGAGCCTAAGGTGTAAATTATCGATAGACCATATCTCGGAAACTATAAGAGATAATGCAATTTGGCAACCGGCAATGAAATTAGCATGCCGAATATTACTTGGAATGTGAATTGGAACGAAATCGCCAATAGATAAGACCATTTTACAATTTGGGAGCAAGTTTGAAGCAGAGCCTAAGGTGTAAATTATCGATAGTCCATATCTCGGAGACTATAAGAGATAATGCAATTTGGCAACCGGCAATGTAATTAGCATGCCGAATATTACTTGGAATGTGAATTGGAACGAAATCGCCAATAGATAAGACCATTTTACAATTTGGGCCCAAGTTAGAAGCAGAGCCTAAGGTGTAAATTATCGATAGTCCATATCTCGGAAACTATAAGAGATAATGCAATTTGGCAACCGGCAATGTAATTAGCATGCCGAATATTACTTGGAATGTGAATTGGAACGAAATCGCCAATAGATAAGACCATTTTACAATTTGGGCCCAAGTTAGAAGCAGAGCCTAAGGTGTAAATTATCGATAGTCCATATCTCGGAAACTATAAGAGATAATGCAATTTGGCAACCGGCAATGTAATTAGCATGCCGAATATTACTTGGAATGTGAATTGGAACGAAATCGCCAATAGATAAGACCATTTTACAATTTGGGCCCAAGTTAGAAGCAGAGCCTAAGGTGTAAATTATTGATAGTCCATATCTCGGAAACTATAAGAGATAATGCAATTTCGCAACCGGCAATGTAATTAGCATGCCGAATATCACTTGGAATGTGAATTGGGACGAAATCGCCAATAGATAAGACCATTTTACAATTTGGGCCCAAGTTAGAAGCAGAGCCTAAGGTGTAAATTATCGATAGTCCATATCTCGGAAACTATAAGAGATAATGCAATTTGGCAACCGGCAATGTAATTAGCATGCCGAATATTACTTGGAATGTGAATTGGAACGAAATCGCCAATAGATAAGACCATTTTACAATTTGGGCCCAAGTTAGAAGCAGAGCCTAAGGTGTAAATTATCGATAGTCCATATCTCGGAAACTATAAGAGATAATGCAATTTGGTAACCGGCAATGTAATTAGCATGCCGAATATCACTTGGAATGTGAATTGGGACGAAATCGCCAATAGATAAGACCATTTTACAATTTGGGCCCAAGTTAGAAGCAGAGCCTAAGGTGTAAATTATCGATAGTCCATATCTCGGAAACTATAAGAGATAATGCAATTTGGCAACCGGCAATGAAATTAGCATGCCGAATATTACTTGGAGTGTGAATTGGAACGAAATCGCCAATAGATAAGACCATTTTACAATTTGGGCCCAAGTTAGAAGCAGAGCCTAAGGTGTAAATTATCGATAGTCCATATCTCGGAAACTATAAGAGATAATGCAATTTGGCAACCGGCAATGTAATTAGCATGCCGAATATTACTTGGAATGTGAATTGGAACGAAATCGCCAATAGATAAGACCATTTTACAATTTGGGCCCAAGTTTGAAGCAGAGCCTAAGGTGTAAATTATCGATAGTCCATATCTCGGAAACTATAAGAGATAATGCAATTTGGCAACCGGCAATGTAATTAGCATGCCGAATATCACTTGGAATGTGAATTGGGACGAAATCGCCAATAGATAAGACCATTTTACAAATTGGGCCCAAGTTAGAAGCAGAGCCTAAGGTGTAAATTATTGATAGTCCATATCTCGGAAACTATAAGAGATAATGCAATTTCGCAACCGGCAATGTAATTAGCATGCCGAATATCACTTGGAATGTGAATTGGGACGAAATCGCCAATAGATAAGACCATTTTACAATTTGGGCCCAAGTTAGAAGCAGAGCCTAAGGTGTAAATTATCGATAGTCCATATCTCGGAAACTATAAGAGATAATGCAATTTGGCAACCGGCAATGTAATTAGCATGCCGAATATTACTTGGAATGTGAATTGGAACGAAATCGCCAATAGATAAGACCATTTTACAATTTGGGCCCAAGTTAGAAGCAGAGCCTAAGGTGTAAATTATCGATAGACCATATCTCGGAAACTATAAGAGATAATGCAATTTGGCAACCGGCAATGAAATTAGCATGCCGAATATTACTTGGAATGTGAATTGGAACGAAATCGCCAATAGATAAGACCATTTTACAATTTGGGCCCAAGTTTGAAGCAGAGCCTAAGGTGTAAATTATCGATAGTCCATATCTCGGAAACTATAAGAGATAATGCAATTTCGCAACCGGCAATGTAATTAGCATGCCGAATATTACTTGGAGTGTGAATTGGAACGAAATCGCCAATAGATAAGACCATTTTACAATTTGGGCCCAAGTTAGAAGCAGAGCCTAAGGTGTAAATTATCGATAGTCCATATCTCGGAAACTATAAGAGATAATGCAATTTGGCAACCGGCAATGTAATTAGCATGCCGAATATTACTTGGAATGTGAATTGGAACGAAATCGCCAATAGATAAGACCATTTTACAATTTGGGCCCAAGTTAGAAGCAGAGCCTAAGGTGTAAATTATCGATAGTCCATATCTCGGAAACTATAAGAGATAATGCAATTTGGCAACCGGCAATGTAATTAGCATGCCGAATATTACTTGGAATGTGAATTGCAACGAAATCGCCAATAGATAAGACCATTTTACAATTTGGGCCCAAGTTAGAAGCAGAGCCTAAGGTGTAAATTATCGATAGTCCATATCTCGGAAACTATAAGAGATAATGCAATTTGGCAACCGGCAATGTAATTAGCATGCCGAATATTACCTGGAATGTGAATTGGAACGAAATCGCCAATAGATAAGACCATTTTACAATTTGGGCCCAAGTTAGAAGCAGAGCCTAAGGTGTAAATTATTGATAGTCCATATCTCGGAAACTATAAGAGATAATGCAATTTCGCAACCGGCAATGTAATTAGCATGCCGAAAATCACTTGGAATGTGAATTGGGACGAAATCGCCAATAGATAAGACCATTTTACAATTTGGGCCCAAGTTAGAAGCAGAGCCTAAGGTGTAAATTATCGATAGTCCATATCTCGGAAACTATAAGAGATAATGCAATTTGGCAACCGGCAATGTAATTAGCATGCCGAATATTACTTGGAATGTGAATTGGAACGAAATCGCCAATAGGTAAAACCATTTTACAATTTGGGCCCAAGTTAGAAGCAGAGCCTAAGGTGTAAATTATCGATAGTCCATATCTCGGAAACTATAAGAGATAATTCAATTTGGCAACTGGCAATGTAATTAGCATGCCGAATATTACTTGGAATGTGAATTGGAACGAAATCGCCAATAGATAAGACCATTTTACAATTTGGGCCCAAGTTAGAAGCAGAGCCTAAGGTGTAAATTATCGATAGTCCATATCTCGGAAACTATAAGAGATAATGCAATTTGGCAACCGGCAATGTAACTAGCATGCCGAATATTACTTGGAATGTGAATTGGAACGAAATCGCCAATAGATAAGACCATTTTACAATTTGGGCCCAAGTTAGAAGCAGAGCCTAAGGTGTAAATTATCGATAGTCCATATCTCGGAAACTATAAGAGATAATGCAATTTGGCAACCGGCAATGTAATTAGCATGCCGAATATTCCTTGGAATGTGAATTGGAACGAAATCGCCAATAGATAAGACCATTTTACAATTTGGGCCCAAGTTAGAAGCAGAGCCTATGGTGTAAATTATCGATAGTCCATATCTCGGAAACTATAAGAGATAATGCAATTTGGCAACCGGCAATGTAATTAGCATGCCGAATATTACTTGGAATGTGAATTGGAACGAAATCGCCAATAGATAAGACCATTTTACAATTTGGGCCCAAGTTAGAAGCAGAGCCTAAGGTGTAAATTATCGATAGTCCATATCTCGGAAACTATAAGAGATAATGCAATTTGGCAACCGGCAATGTAATTAGCATGCCGAATATTACTTGGAATGTGAATTGGAACGAAATCGCCAATAGATAAGACCATTTTACAATTTGGGCCCAAGTTAGAAGCAGAGCCTAAGGTGTAAATTATTGATAGTCCATATCTCGGAAACTATAAGAGATAATGCAATTTGGCAACCGGCAATGTAATTAGCATGCCGAATATTACTTGGAATGTGAATTGGAACGAAATCGCCAATAGGTAAGACCATTTTACAATTTGGGCCCAAGTTAGAAGCAGAGAATAAGGTTTAAATTATCGATAGTCCATATCTCGGAAACTATAAGAGATAATTCAATTTGGCAACCGGCAATGTAATTAGCATGCCGAATATTACTTGGAATGTGAATTGGAACGAAATTGCCAATAGATAAGACCATTTTACAATTTGGGCCCAAGTTAGAAGCAGAGCCTAAGGTGTAAATTATCGATAGTCCATATCTCGGAAACTATAAGAGATAATGCAATTTGGCAACCGGCAATGTAATTAGCATGCCGAATATTACTTGGAATGTGAATTGGAACGAAATCGCCAATAGATAAGACCATTTTACAATTTGGGAGCAAGTTAGAAGCAGAGCCTAAGGTGTAAATTATCGATAGTCCATATCTCGGAAACTATAAGAGATAATGCAATTTGGCAACCCGCAATGTAATTAGCATGCCGAATATTACTTGGAATGTGAATTGGAACGAAATCGCCAATAGATAAGACCATTTTACAATTTGGGCCCTAGTTAGAAGCAGAGCCTATGGTGTAAATTATCGATAGTCCATATCTCGGAAACTATAAGAGATAATGCAATTTGGCAACCGGCAATGTAATTAGCATGCCGAATATTACTTGGAATGTGAATTGGAACGAAATCGCCAATAGATAAGACCATTTTACAATTTGGGCCCAAGTTAGAAGCAGAGCCTAAGGTGTAAATTATCGATAGTCCATATCTCGGAAACTATAAGAGATAATGCAATTTGGCAACCGGCAATGTAATTAGCATGCCGAATATTACTTGGAATGTGAATTGGAACGAAATCGCCAATAGATAAGACCATTTTACAATTTGGGCCCAAGTTAGAAGCAGAGCCTAAGGTGTAAATTATCGATAGTCCATATCTCGGAAACTATAAGAGATAATGCAATTTGGCAACCGGCAATGTAATTAGCATGCCGAATATTACTTGGAATGTGAATTGGAACGAAATCGCCAATAGATAAGACCATTTTACAAATTGGGCCCAAGTTAGAAGCAGAGCCTAAGGTGTAAATTATTGATAGTCCATATCTCGGAAACTATAAGAGATAATGCAATTTCGCAACCGGCAATGTAATTAGCATGCCGAATATCACTTGGAATGTGAATTGGGACGAAATCGCCAATAGATAAGACCATTTTACAATTTGGGCCCAAGTTAGAAGCAGAGCCTAAGGTGTAAATTATCGATAGTCCATATCTCGGAAACTATAAGAGATAATGCAATTTGGCAACCGGCAATGTAATTAGCATGCCGAATATTACTTGGAATGTGAATTGGAACGAAATCGCCAATAGATAAGACCATTTTACGATTTGGGCCCAAGTTAGAAGCAGAGCCTAAGGTGTAAATTATCGATAGTCCATATCTCGGAAACTATAAGAGATAATGCAATTTGGCAACCGGCAATGTAATTAGCATGCCGAATATTACTTGGAGTGTGAATTGGAACGAAATCGCCAATAGATAAGACCATTTTACAATTTGGGCCCAAGTTAGAAGCAGAGCCTAAGGTGTAAATTATCGATAGTCCATATCTCGGAAACTATAAGAGATAATGCAATTTGGCAACCGGCAATGTAATTAGCATGCCGAATATTACTTGGAATGTGAATTGGAACGAAATCGCCAATAGATAAGACCATTTTACAATTTGGGCCCAAGTTAGAAGCAGAGCCTAAGGTGTAAATTATCGATAGTCCATATCTCGGAAACTATAAGAGATAATGCAATTTGGCAACCGGCAATGTAATTAGCATGCCGAATATTACTTGGAATGTGAATTGCAACGAAATCGCCAATAGATAAGACCATTTTACAATTTGGGCCCAAGTTAGAAGCAGAGCCTAAGGTGTAAATTATCGATAGTCCATATCTCGGAAACTATAAGAGATAATGCAATTTGGCAACCGGCAATGTAATTAGCATGCCGAATATTACTTGGAATGTGAATTGGAACGAAATCGCCAATAGATATGACCATTTTACAATTTGGGCCCAAGTTAGAAGCAGAGCCTAAGGTGTAAATTATTGATAGTCCATATCTCGGAAACTATAAGAGATAATGCAATTTCGCAACCGGCAATGTAATTAGCATGCCGAATATCACTTGGAATGTGAATTGGGACGAAATCGCCAATAGATAAGACCATTTTACAATTTGGGCCCAAGTTAGAAGCAGAGCCTAAGGTGTAAATTATCGATAGTCCATATCTCGGAAACTATAAGAGATAATGCAATTTGGCAACCGGCAATGTAATTAGCATGCCGAATATTACTTGGAATGTGAATTGGAACGAAATCGCCAATAGATAAGACCATTTTACAATTTGGGCCCAAGTTAGAAGCAGAGCCTAAGGTGTAAATTATCGATAGTCCATATCTCGGAAACTATAAGAGATAATGCAATTTCGCAACCGGCAATGTAATTAGCATGCCGAATATTACTTGGAGTGTGAATTGGAACGAAATCGCCAATAGGTAAGACCATTTTACAATTTGGGCCCAAGTTAGAAGCAGAGCCTAAGGTGTAAATTATCGATAGTCCATATCTCGGAAACTATAAGAGATAATGCAATTTGGCAACCGGCAATGTAATTAGCATGCCGAATATTACTTAGAATGTGAATTGGAACGAAATCGCCAATAGATAAGACCATTTTACAATTTGGGCCCAAGTTAGAAGCAGAGCCTAAGGTGTAAATTATCGATAGTCCATATCTCGGAAACTATAAGAGATAATGCAATTTGGCAACCGGCAATGTAATTAGCATGCCGAATATTACTTGGAATGTGAATTGGAACGAAATCGCCAATAGATAAGACCATTTTACAATTTGGGCCCAAGTTAGAAGCAGAGCCTAAGGTGTAAATTATCGATAGTCCATATCTCGGAAACTATAAGAGATAATGCAATTTCGCAACCGGCAATGTAATTAGCATGCCGAATATTACTTGGAGTGTGAATTGGAACGAAATCGCCAATAGATAAGACCATTTTACAATTTGGGCCCAAGTTAGAAGCAGAGCCTAAGGTGTAAATTATCGATAGTCCATATCTCGGAAACTATAAGAGATAATGCAATTTGGCAACCGGCAATGTAATTAGCATGCCGAATATTACTTGGAATGTGAATTGGAACGAAATCGCCAATAGATAAGACCATTTTACAATTTGGGCCCAAGTTAGAAGCAGAGCCTAAGGTGTAAATTATCGATAGTCCATATCTCGGAAACTATAAGAGATAATGCAATTTCGCAACCGGCAATGTAATTAGCATGCCGAATATTACTTGGAGTGTGAATTGGAACGAAATCGCCAATAGATAAGACCATTTTACAATTTGGGCCCAAGTTAGAAGCAGAGCCTAAGGTGTAAATTATCGATAGTCCATATCTCGGAAACTATAAGAGATAATGCAATTTGGCAACCGGCAATGTAATTAGCATGCCGAATATTACTTGGAATGTGAATTGCAACGAAATCGCCAATAGATAAGACCATTTTACAATTTGGGCCCAAGTTAGAAGCAGAGCCTAAGGTGTAAATTATCGATAGTCCATATCTCGGAAACTATAAGAGATAATGCAATTTGGCAACCGGTAATGTAATTAGCATGCCGAATATTACTTGGAATGTGAATTGGAACGAAATCGCCAATAGATAAGACCATTTTACAATTTGGGCCCAAGTTAGAAGCAGAGCCTAAGGTGTAAATTATTGATAGTCCATATCTCGGAAACTATAAGAGATAATGCAATTTCGCAACCGGCAATGTAATTAGCATGCCGAATATCACTTGGAATGTGAATTGGGACGAAATCGCCAATAGATAAGACCATTTTACAATTTGGGCCCAAGTTAGAAGCAGAGCCTAAGGTGTAAATTATCGATAGTCCATATCTCGGAAACTATAAGAGATAATGCAATTTGGCAACCGGCAATGTAATTAGCATGCCGAATATTACTTGGAATGTGAATTGCAACGAAATCGCCAATAGATAAGACCATTTTACAATTTGGGCCCAAGTTAGAAGCAGAGCCTAAGGTGTAAATTATCGATAGTCCATATCTCGGAAACTATAAGAGATAATGCAATTTGGCAACCGGCAATGTAATTAGCATGCCGAATATTACTTGGAATGTGAATTGGAACGAAATCGCCAATAGATATGACCATTTTACAATTTGGGCCCAAGTTAGAAGCAGAGCCTAAGGTGTAAATTATTGATAGTCCATATCTCGGAAACTATAAGAGATAATGCAATTTCGCAACCGGCAATGTAATTAGCATGCCGAATATCACTTGGAATGTGAATTGGGACGAAATCGCCAATAGATAAGACCATTTTACAATTTGGGCCCAAGTTAGAAGCAGAGCCTAAGGTGTAAATTATCGATAGTCCATATCTCGGAAACTATAAGAGATAATGCAATTTGGCAACTGGCAATGTAATTAGCATGCCGAATATTACTTGGAATGTGAATTGGAACGAAATCGCCAATAGATAAGACCATTTTACAATTTGGGCCCAAGTTAGAAGCAGAGCCTATGGTGTAAATTATCGATAGTCCATATCTCGGAAACTATAAGAGATAATGCAATTTGGCAACCGGCAATGTAATTAGCATGCCGAATATTACTTGGAATGTGAATTGGAACGAAATCGCCAATAGATAAGGCCATTTTACAATTTGGGCCCAAGTTAGAAGCAGAGCCTAAGGTGTAAATTATCGATAGTCCATATCTCGGAAACTATAAGAGATAATGCAATTTGGCAACCGGCAATGTAATTAGCATGCCGAATATTACTTGGAATGTGAATTGCAACGAAATCGCCAATAGATAAGACCATTTTACAATTTGGGCCCAAGTTAGAAGCAGAGCCTAAGGTGTAAATTATCGATAGTCCATATCTCGGAAACTATAAGAGATAATGCAATTTGGCAACCGGCAATGTAATTAGCATGCCGAATATTACTTGGAATGTGAATTGCAACGAAATCGCCAATAGATAAGACCATTTTACATTTTGGGCCCAAGTTAGAAGCAGAGCCTAAGGTGTAAATTATCGATAGTCCATATCTCGGAAACTATAAGAGATAATGCAATTTGGCAACCGGCAATGTAATTAGCATGCCGAATATTACTTGGAATGTGAATTGGAACGAAATCGCCAATAGATATGACCATTTTACAATTTGGGCCCAAGTTAGAAGCAGAGCCTAAGGTGTAAATTATTGATAGTCCATATCTCGGAAACTATAAGAGATAATGCAATTTCGCAACCGGCAATGTAATTAGCATGCCGAATATCAATTGGAATGTGAATTGGGACGAAATCGCCAATAGATAAGACCATTTTACAATTTGGGCCCAAGTTAGAAGCAGAGCCTAAGGTGTAAATTATCGATAGTCCATATCTCGGAAACTATAAGAGATAATGCAATTTGGCAACCGGCAATGTAATTAGCATGCCGAATATTACTTGGAATGTGAATTGGAACGAAATCGCCAATAGATAAGACCATTTTACAATTTGGGCCCAAGTTAGAAGCAGAGCCTATGGTGTAAATTATCGATAGTCCATATCTCGGAAACTATAAGAGATAATGCAATTTGGCAACCGGCAATGTAATTAGCATGCCGAATATTACTTGGAATGTGAATTGGAACGAAATCGCCAATAGATAAGGCCATTTTACAATTTGGGCCCAAGTTAGAAGCAGAGCCTAAGGTGTAAATTATCGATAGTCCATATCTCGGAAACTATAAGAGATAATGCAATTTGGCAACCGGCAATGTAATTAGCATGCCGAATATTACTTGGAATGTGAATTGGAACGAAATCGCCAATAGATAAGACCATTTTACAATTTGGGCCCAAGTTAGAAGCAGAGCCTAAGGTGTAAATTATCGATAGTCCATATCTCGGAAACTATAAGAGATAATGCAATTTGGCAACCGGCAATGTAATTAGCATGCCGAATATTACCTGGAATGTGAATTGGAACGAAATCGCCAATAGATAAGACCATTTTACAATTTGGGCCCAAGTTAGAAGCAGAGCCTAAGGTGTAAATTATTGATAGTCCATATCTCGGAAACTATAAGAGATAATGCAATTTCGCAACCGGCAATGTAATTAGCATGCCGAAAATCACTTGGAATGTGAATTGGGACGAAATCGCCAATAGATAAGACCATTTTACAATTTGGGCCCAAGTTAGAAGCAGAGCCTAAGGTGTAAATTATCGATAGTCCATATCTCGGAAACTATAAGAGATATTGCAATTTGGCAACCGGCAATGTAATTAGCATGCCGAATATTACTTGGAATGTGAATTGGGACGAAATCGCCAATAGATAAGACCATTTTACAATTTGGGCCCAAGTTAGAAGCAGAGCCTAAGGTGTAAATTATCGATAGTCCATATCTCGGAAACTATAAGAGATAATGCAATTTGGCAACCGGCAATGTAATTAGCATGCCGAATATTACTTGGAATGTGAATTGGAACGAAATCGCCAATAGGTAAAACCATTTTACAATTTGGGCCCAAGTTAGAAGCAGAGCCTAAGGTGTAAATTATCGATAGTCCATATCTCGGAAACTATAAGAGATAATTCAATTTGGCAACTGGCAATGTAATTAGCATGCCGAATATTACTTGGAATGTGAATTGGAACGAAATCGCCAATAGATAAGACCATTTTACAATTTGGGCCCAAGTTAGAAGCAGAGCCTAAGGTGTAAATTATCGATAGTCCATATCTCGGAAACTATAAGAGATAATGCAATTTGGCAACCGGCAATGTAACTAGCATGCCGAATATTACTTGGAATGTGAATTGGAACGAAATCGCCAATAGATAAGACCATTTTACAATTTGGGCCCAAGTTAGAAGCAGAGCTTAAGGTGTAAATTATCGATAGTCCATATCTCGGAAACTATAAGAGATAATTCAATTTGGCAACTGGCAATGTAATTAGCATGCCGAATATTACTTGGAATGTGAATTGGAACGAAATCGCCAATAGATAAGACCATTTTACAATTTGGGCCCAAGTTAGAAGCAGAGCCTAAGGTGTAAATTATCGATAGTCCATATCTCGGAAACTATAAGAGATAATGCAATTTGGCAACCGGCAATGTAACTAGCATGCCGAATATTACTTGGAATGTGAATTGGAACGAAATCGCCAATAGATAAGACCATTTTACAATTTGGGCCCAAGTTAGAAGCAGAGCCTAAGGTGTAAATTATCGATAGTCCATATCTCGGAAACTATAAGAGATAATGCAATTTGGCAACCGGCAATGTAACTAGCATGCCGAATATTACTTGGAATGTGAATTGGAACGAAATCGCCAATAGATAAGACCATTTTACAATTTGGGCCCAAGTTAGAAGCAGAGCCTAAGGTGTAAATTATCGATAGTCCATATCTCGGAAACTATAAGAGATAATGCAATTTGGCAACCGGCAATGTAATTAGCATGCCGAATATTACTTGGAATGTGAATTGGAACGAAATCGCCAATAGATAAGACCATTTTACAATTTGGGCCCTAGTTAGAAGCAGAGCCTATGGTGTAAATTATCGATAGTCCATATCTCGGAAACTATAAGAGATAATGCAATTTGGCAACCGGCAATGTAATTAGCATGCCGAATATTACTTGGAATGTGAATTGGAACGAAATCGCCAATAGATAAGACCATTTTACAATTTGGGCCCAAGTTAGAAGCAGAGCCTAAGGTGTAAATTATCGATAGTCCATACCTCGGAAACTATAAGAGATAATGCAATTTGGCAACCGGCAATGTAATTAGCATGCCGAATATTACTTGGAATGTGAATTGGAACGAAATCGCCAATAGATAAGACCATTTTACAATTTGGGCCCAAGTTAGAAGCAGAGCCTAAGGTGTAAATTATCGATAGTCCATATCTCGGAAACTATAAGAGATAATGCAATTTGGCAACCGGCAATGTAATTAGCATGCCGAATATTACTTGGAATGTGAATTGGAACGAAATCGCCAATAGATAAGACCATTTTACAAATTGGGCCCAAGTTAGAAGCAGAGCCTAAGGTGTAAATTATTGATAGTCCATATCTCGGAAACTATAAGAGATAATGCAATTTCGCAACCGGCAATGTAATTAGCATGCCGAATATCACTTGGAATGTGAATTGGGACGAAATCGCCAATAGATAAGACCATTTTACAATTTGGGCCCAAGTTAGAAGCAGAGCCTAAGGTGTAAATTATCGATAGTCCATATCTCGGAAACTATAAGAGATAATGCAATTTGGCAACCGGCAATGTAATTAGCATGCCGAATATTACTTGGAATGTGAATTGGAACGAAATCGCCAATAGATAAGACCATTTTACGATTTGGGCCCAAGTTAGAAGCAGAGCCTAAGGTGTAAATTATCGATAGTCCATATCTCGGAAACTATAAGAGATAATGCAATTTGGCAACCGGCAATGTAATTAGCATGCCGAATATTACTTGGAATGCGAATTGGAACGAAATCGCCAATAGATAAGACCATTTTACAATTTGGGCCCAAGTTAGAAGCAGAGCCTAAGGTGTAAATTATCGATAGTCCATATCTCGGAAACTATAAGAGATAATGCAATTTCGCAATCGGCAATGTAATTAGCATGCCGAATATTACTTGGAGTGTGAATTGGAACGAAATCGCCAATAGATAAGACCATTTTACAATTTGGGCCCAAGTTAGAAGCAGAGCCTAAGGTGTAAATTATCGATAGTCCATATCTCGGAAACTATAAGAGATAATGCAATTTGGCAACCGGCAATGTAATTAGCATGCCGAATATTACTTGGAATGTGAATTGGAACGAAATCGCCAATAGATAAGACCATTTTACAATTTGGGCCCAAGTTAGAAGCAGAGCCTAAGGTGTAAATTATCGATAGTCCATATCTCGGAAACTATAAGAGATAATGCAATTTGGCAACCGGCAATGTAATTAGCATGCCGAATATTACTTGGAATGTGAATTGCAACGAAATCGCCAATAGATAAGACCATTTTACAATTTGGGCCCAAGTTAGAAGCAGAGCCTAAGGTGTAAATTATCGATAGTCCATATCTCGGAAACTATAAGAGATAATGCAATTTGGCAACCGGCAATGTAATTAGCATGCCGAATATTACTTGGAATGTGAATTGGAACGAAATCGCCAATAGATATGACCATTTTACAATTTGGGCCCAAGTTAGAAGCAGAGCCTAAGGTGTAAATTATTGATAGTCCATATCTCGGAAACTATAAGAGATAATGCAATTTCGCAACCGGCAATGTAATTAGCATGCCGAATATCACTTGGAATGTGAATTGGGACGAAATCGCCAATAGATAAGACCATTTTACAATTTGGGCCCAAGTTAGAAGCAGAGCCTAAGGTGTAAATTATCGATAGTCCATATCTCGGAAACTATAAGAGATAATGCAATTTGGCAACCGGCAATGTAATTAGCATGCCGAATATTACTTGGAATGTGAATTGGAACGAAATCGCCAATAGATAAGACCATTTTACAATTTGGGCCCAAGTTAGAAGCAGAGCCTATGGTGTAAATTATCGATAGTCCATATCTCGGAAACTATAAGAGATAATGCAATTTGGCAACCGGCAATGTAATTAGCATGCCGAATATTACTTGGAATGTGAATTGGAACGAAATCGCCAATAGATAAGGCCATTTTACAATTTGGGCCCAAGTTAGAAGCAGAGCCTAAGGTGTAAATTATCGATAGTCCATATCTCGGAAACTATAAGAGATAATGCAATTTGGCAACCGGCAATGTAATTAGCATGCCGAATATTACTTGGAATGT
The DNA here is from genome assembly GCF_030347505.1 of Rhynchophorus ferrugineus. Taxonomy (NCBI): domain Eukaryota; kingdom Metazoa; phylum Arthropoda; class Insecta; order Coleoptera; family Curculionidae; genus Rhynchophorus; species Rhynchophorus ferrugineus. The sequence goes on from NW_027472685.1 coordinate 401,527, forward strand.
GAATTGGAGCGAAATCGCCAATAGATAAGACCATTTTACAATTTGGGCCCAAGTTAGAAGCAGAGCCTAAGGTGTAAATTATCGATAGTCCATATCTCGGAAACTATAAGAGATAATGCAATTTGGCAACCGGCAATGTAATTAGCATGCCGAATATTACTTGGAATGTGAATTGGAACGAAATCGCCAATAGATAAGACCATTTTACAAATTGGGCCCAAGTTAGAAGCAGAGCCTAAAGTGTAAATTATTGATAGTCCATATCTCGGAAACTATAAGAGATAATGCAATTTCGCAACCGGCAATGTAATTAGCATGCCGAATATCACTTGGAATGTGAATTGGGACGAAATCGCCAATAGATAAGACCATTTTACAATTTGGGCCCAAGTTAGAAGCAGAGCCTAAGGTGTAAATTATCGATAGTCCATATCTCGGAAACTATAAGAGATAATGCAATTTGGCAACCGGCAATGTAATTAGCATGCCGAATATTACTTGGAATGTGAATTGGAACGAAATCGCCAATAGATAAGACCATTTTACAATTTGGGCCCAAGTTAGAAGCAGAGCCTAAGGTGTAAATTATCGATAGTCCATATCTCGGAAACTATAAGAGATAATGCAATTTGGCAACCGGCAATGTAATTAGCATGCCGAATATTACTTGGAATGTGAATTGGAACGAAATCGCCAATAGATAAGACCATTTTACAATTTGGGCCCAAGTTAGAAGCAGAGCCTAAGGTGTAAATTATCGATAGTCCATATCTCGGAAACTATAAGAGATAATGCAATTTCGCAACCGGCAATGTAATTAGCATGCCGAATATTACTTGGAGTGTGAATTGGAACGAAATCGCCAATAGATAAGACCATTTTACAATTTGGGCCCAAGTTAGAAGCAGAGCCTAAGGTGTAAATTATCGATAGTCCATATCTCGGAAACTATAAGAGATAATGCAATTTGGCAACCGGCAATGTAATTAGCATGCCGAATATTACTTGGAATGTGAATTGGAACGAAATCGCCAATAGATAAGACCATTTTACAATTTGGGCCCAAGTTAGAAGCAGAGCCTAAGGTGTAAATTATCGATAGTCCATATCTCGGAAACTATAAGAGATAATGCAATTTCGCAACCGGCAATGTAATTAGCATGCCGAATATTACTTGGAGTGTGAATTGGAACGAAATCGCCAATAGATAAGACCATTTTACAATTTGGGCCCAAGTTAGAAGCAGAGCCTAAGGTGTAAATTATCGATAGTCCATATCTCGGAAACTATAAGAGATAATGCAATTTGGCAACCGGCAATGTAATTAGCATGCCGAATATTACTTAGAATGTGAATTGGAACGAAATCGCCAATAGATAAGACCATTTTACAATTTGGGCCCAAGTTAGAAGCAGAGCCTAAGGTGTAAATTATCGATAGTCCATATCTCGGAAACTATAAGAGATAATGCAATTTGGCAACCGGCAATGTAATTAGCATGCCGAATATTACTTGGAATGTGAATTGGAACGAAATCGCCAATAGATAAGACCATTTTACAATTTGGGCCCAAGTTAGAAGCAGAGCCTAAGGTGTAAATTATCGATAGTCCATATCTCGGAAACTATAAGAGATAATGCAATTTCGCAACCGGCAATGTAATTAGCATGCCGAATATTACTTGGAGTGTGAATTGGAACGAGATCGCCAATAGATAAGACCATTATACAATTTGGGAACAAGTTAGAAGCAGAGCCTAAGGTGTAAATTATCGATAGTCCATATCTCGGAAACTATAAGAGATAATGCAATTTGGCAACCGGCAATGTAATTAGCATGCCGAATATTACTTGGATTGTGAATTGGAACGAAATCGCCAATAGATAAGACCATTTTACAATTTGGGCCCAAGTTAGAAGCAGAGCCTAAGGTGTAAATTATCGATAGTCCATATCTCGGAAACTATAAGAGATAATGCAATTTCGCAACCGGCAATGTAATTAGCATGCCGAATATTACTTGGAGTGTGAATTGGAACGAAATCGCCAATAGATAAGACCATTTTACAATTTGGGCCCAAGTTAGAAGCAGAGCCTAAGGTGTAAATTATCGATAGTCCATATCTCGGAAACTATAAGAGATAATGCAATTTGGCAACCGGCAATGTAATTAGCATGCCGAATATTACTTGGAATGTGAATTGCAACGAAATCGCCAATAGATAAGACCATTTTACAATTTGGGCCCAAGTTAGAAGCAGAGCCTAAAGTGTAAATTATCGATAGTCCATATCTCGGAAACTATAAGAGATAATGCAATTTGGCAACCGGCAATGTAATTAGCACGCCGAATATTACTTGGAATGTGAATTGGAGCGAAATCGCCAATAGATAAGACCATTTTACAATTTGGGCCCAAGTTAGAAGCAGAGCCTAAGGTGTAAATTATCGATAGTCCATATCTCGGAAACTATAAGAGATAATGCAATTTGGCAACCGGCAATGTAATTAGCATGCCGAATATTACTTGGAATGTGAATTGGAACGAAATCGCCAATAGATAAGACCATTTTACAAATTGGGCCCAAGTTAGAAGCAGAGCCTAAAGTGTAAATTATTGATAGTCCATATCTCGGAAACTATAAGAGATAATGCAATTTCGCAACCGGCAATGCAATTAGCATGCCGAATATCACTTGGAATGTGAATTGGGACGAAATCGCCAATAGATAAGACCATTTTACAATTTGGGCCCAAGTTAGAAGCAGAGCCTAAGGTGTAAATTATCGATAGTCCATATCTCGGAAACTATAAGAGATAATGCAATTTGGCAACCGGCAATGTAATTAGCATGCCGAATATTACTTGGAATGTGAATTGGAACGAAATCGCCAATAGATAAGACCATTTTACAATTTGGGCCCAAGTTAGAAGCAGAGCCTAAGGTGTAAATTATCGATAGTCCATATCTCGGAAACTATAAGAGATAATGCAATTTGGCAACCGGCAATGTAATTAGCATGCCGAATATTACTTGGAATGTGAATTGGAACGAAATCGCCAATAGATAAGACCATTTTACAATTTGGGCCCAAGTTAGAAGCAGAGCCTAAGGTCTAAATTATCGATAGTCCATATCTCGGAAACTATAAGAGATAATGCAATTTCGCAACCGGCAATGTAATTAGCATGCCGAATATTACTTGGAGTGTGAATTGGAACGAAATCGCCAATAGATAAGACCATTTTACAATTTGGGCCCAAGTTAGAAGCAGAGCCTAAGGTGTACATTATCGATAGTCCATATCTCGGAAACTATAAGAGATAATGCAATTTGGCAACCGGCAATGTAATTAGCATGCCGAATATTACTTGGAATGTGAATTGGAACGAAATCGCCAATAGATAAGACCATTTTACAATTTGGGCCCAAGTTAGAAGCAGAGCCTAAGGTGTAAATTATCGATAGTCCATATCTCGGAAACTATAAGAGATAATGCAATTTCGCAACCGGCAATGTAATTAGCATGCCGAATATTACTTGGAGTGTGAATTGGAACGAAATCGCCAATAGATAAGACCATTTTACAATTTGGGCCCAAGTTAGAAGCAGAGCCTAAGGTGTAAATTATCGATAGTCCATATCTCGGAAACTATAAGAGATAATGCAATTTGGCAACCGGCAATGTAATTAGCATGCCGAATATTACTTGGAATGTGAATTGGAACGAAATCGCCAATAGATAAGACCATTTTACAATTTGGGCCCAAGTTAGAAGCAGAGCCTAAGGTGTAAATTATCGATAGTCCATATCTCAGAAACTATAAGAGATAATGCAATTTCGCAACCGGCAATGTAATTAGCATGCCGAATATTACTTGGAGTGTGAATTGGAACGAAATCGCCAATAGATAAGACCATTTTACAATTTGGGCCCAAGTTAGAAGCAGAGCCTAAGGTGTAAATTATCGATAGTCCATATCTCGGAAACTATAAGAGATAATGCAATTTGGCAACCGGCAATGTAATTAGCATGCCGAATATTACTTGGAATGTGAATTGGAACGAAATCGCCAATAGATAAGACCATTTTACAATTTGGGCCCAAGTTAGAAGCAGAGCCTAAGGTGTAAATTATCGATAGTCCATATCTCGGAAACTATAAGAGATAATGCAATTTCGCAACCGGCAATGTAATTAGCATGCCGAATATTACTTGGAGTGTGAATTGGAACGAAATCGCCAATAGATAAGACCATTATACAATTTGGGCCCAAGTTAGAAGCAGAGCCTAAGGTGTAAATTATCGATAGTCCATATCTCGGAAACTATAAGAGATAATGCAATTTGGCAACCGGCAATGTAATTAGCATGCCGAATATTACTTGGAATGTGAATTGCAACGAAATCGCCAATAGATAAGACCATTTTACAATTTGGGCCCAAGTTAGAAGCAGAGCCTAAGGTGTAAATTATCGATAGTCCATATCTCGGAAACTATAAGAGATAATGCAATTTGGCAACCGGTAATGTAATTAGCATGCCGAATATTACTTGGAATGTGAATTGGAACGAAATCGCCAATAGATAAGACCATTTTACAATTTGGGCCCAAGTTAGAAGCAGAGCCTAAGGTGTAAATTATTGATAGTCCATATCTCGGAAACTATAAGAGATAATGCAATTTCGCAACCGGCAATGTAATTAGCATGCCGAATATCACTTGGAATGTGAATTGGGACGAAATCGCCAATAGATAAGACCATTTTACAATTTGGGCCCAAGTTAGAAGCAGAGCCTAAGGTGTAAATTATCGATAGTCCATATCTCGGAAACTATAAGAGATAATGCAATTTGGCAACCGGCAATGTAATTAGCATGCCGAATATTACTTGGAATGTGAATTGCAACGAAATCGCCAATAGATAAGACCATTTTACAATTTGGGCCCAAGTTAGAAGCAGAGCCTAAGGTGTAAATTATCGATAGTCCATATCTCGGAAACTATAAGAGATAATGCAATTTGGCAACCGGCAATGTAATTAGCATGCCGAATATTACTTGGAATGTGAATTGGAACGAAATCGCCAATAGATATGACCATTTTACAATTTGGGCCCAAGTTAGAAGCAGAGCCTAAGGTGTAAATTATTGATAGTCCATATCTCGGAAACTATAAGAGATAATGCAATTTCGCAACCGGCAATGTAATTAGCATGCCGAATATCACTTGGAATGTGAATTGGGACGAAATCGCCAATAGATAAGACCATTTTACAATTTGGGCCCAAGTTAGAAGCAGAGCCTAAGGTGTAAATTATCGATAGTCCATATCTCGGAAACTATAAGAGATAATGCAATTTGGCAACCGGCAATGTAATTAGCATGCCGAATATTACTTGGAATGTGAATTGGAACGAAATCGCCAATAGATAAGACCATTTTACAATTTGGGCCCAAGTTAGAAGCAGAGCCTATGGTGTAAATTATCGATAGTCCATATCTCGGAAACTATAAGAGATAATGCAATTTGGCAACCGGCAATGTAATTAGCATGCCGAATATTACTTGGAATGTGAATTGCAACGAAATCGCCAATAGATAAGACCATTTTACAATTTGGGCCCAAGTTAGAAGCAGAGCCTAAGGTGTAAATTATCGATAGTCCATATCTCGGAAACTATAAGAGATAATGCAATTTGGTAACCGGCAATGTAATTAGCATGCCGAATATTACTTGGAATGTGAATTGGAACGAAATCGCCAATAGATATGACCATTTTACAATTTGGGCCCAAGTTAGAAGCAGAGCCTAAGGTGCAAATTATTGATAGTCCATATCTCGGAAACTATAAGAGATAATGCAATTTCGCAGCCGGCAATGTAATTAGCATGCCGAATATCACTTGGAATGTGAATTGGGACGAAATCGCCAATAGATAAGACCATTTTACAATTTGGGCCCAAGTTAGAAGCAGAGCCTAAGGTGTAAATTATCGATAGTCCATATCTCGGAAACTATAAGAGATAATGCAATTTGGCAACCGGCAATGTAATTAGCATGCCGAATATTACATGGAATGTGAATTGGAACGAAATCGCCAATAGATAAGACCATTTTACAATTTGGGCCCAAGTTAGAAGCAGAGCCTATGGTGTAAATTATCGATAGTCCATATCTCGGAAACTATAAGAGATAATGCAATTTGGCAACCGGCAATGTAATTAGCATGCCGAATATTACTTGGAATGTGAATTGGAACGAAATCGCCAATAGATAAGGCCATTTTACAATTTGGGCCCAAGTTAGAAGCAGAGCCTAAGGTGTAAATTATCGATAGTCCATATCTCGGAAACTATAAGAGATAATGCAATTTGGCAACCGGCAATGTAATTAGCATGCCGAATATTACTTGGAATGTGAATCGGAACGAAATCGCCAATAGATAAGACCATTTTACAATTTGGGCCCAAGTTAGAAGCAGAGCCTAAGGTGTAAATTATCGATAGTCCATATCTCGGAAACTATAAGAGATAATGCAATTTGGCAACCGGCAATGTAATTAGCATGCCGAATATTACTTGGAATGTGAATTGGAACGAAATCGCCAATAGATAAGACCATTTTACAATTTGGGCCCAAGTTAGAAGCAGAGCCTAAGGTGTAAATTATCGATAGTCCATATCTCGGAAACTATAAGAGATAATGCAATTTGGCAACCGGCAATGTAATTAGCATGCCGAATATTACTTGGAATGTGAATTGCAACGAAATCGCCAATAGATAAGACCATTTTACAATTTGGGCCCAAGTTAGAAGCAGAGCCTAAGGTGTAAATTATCGATAGTCCATATCTCGGAAACTATAAGAGATAATGCAATTTGGCAACCGGCAATGTAATTAGCATGCCGAATATTACTTGGAATGTGAATTGGAACGAAATCGCCAATAGATATGACCATTTTACAATTTGGGCCCAAGTTAGAAGCAGAGCCTAAGGTGTAAATTATTGATAGTCCATATCTCGGAAACTATAAGAGATAATGCAATTTCGCAACCGGCAATGTAATTAGCATGCCGAATATCACTTGGAATGTGAATTGGGACGAAATCGCCAATAGATAAGACCATTTTACAATTTGGGCCCAAGTTAGAAGCAGAGCCTAAGGTGTAAATTATCGATAGTCCATATCTCGGAAACTATAAGAGATAATGCAATTTGGCAACCGGCAATGTAATTAGCATGCCGAATATTACTTGGAATGTGAATTGGAACGAAATCGCCAATAGATAAGACCATTTTACAATTTGGGCCCAAGTTAGAAGCAGAGCCTATGGTGTAAATTATCGATAGTCCATATCTCGGAAACTATAAGAGATAATGCAATTTGGCAACCGGCAATGTAATTAGCATGCCGAATATTACTTGGAATGTGAATTGGAACGAAATCGCCAATAGATAAGGCCATTTTACAATTTGGGCCCAAGTTAGAAGCAGAGCCTAAGGTGTAAATTATCGATAGTCCATATCTCGGAAACTATAAGAGATAATGCAATTTGGCAACCGGCAATGTAATTAGCATGCCGAATATTACTTGGAATGTGAATTGGAGCGAAATCGCCAATAGATAAGACCATTTTACAATTTGGGCCCAAGTTAGAAGCAGAGCCTAAGGTGTAAATTATCGATAGTCCATATCTCGGAAACTATAAGAGATAATGCAATTTGGCAACCGGCAATGTAATTAGCATGCCGAATATTACTTGGAATGTGAATTGGAACGAAATCGCCAATAGATAAGACCATTTTACAAATTGGGCCCAAGTTAGAAGCAGAGCCTAAAGTGTAAATTATTGATAGTCCATATCTCGGAAACTATAAGAGATAATGCAATTTCGCAACCGGCAATGTAATTAGCATGCCGAATATCACTTGGAATGTGAATTGGGACGAAATCGCCAATAGATAAGACCATTTTACAATTTGGGCCCAAGTTAGAAGCAGAGCCTAAGGTGTAAATTATCGATAGTCCATATCTCGGAAACTATAAGAGATAATGCAATTTGGCAACCGGCAATGTAATTAGCATGCCGAATATTACTTGGAATGTGAATTGGAACGAAATCGCCAATAGATAAGACCATTTTACAATTTGGGCCCAAGTTAGAAGCAGAGCCTAAGGTGTAAATTATCGATAGTCCATATCTCGGAAACTATAAGAGATAATGCAATTTGGCAACCGGCAATGTAATTAGCATGCCGAATATTACTTGGAATGTGAATTGGAACGAAATCGCCAATAGATAAGACCATTTTACAATTTGGGCCCAAGTTAGAAGCAGAGCCTAAGGTGTAAATTATCGATAGTCCATATCTCGGAAACTATAAGAGATAATGCAATTTCGCAACCGGCAATGTAATTAGCATGCCGAATATTACTTGGAGTGTGAATTGGAACGAAATCGCCAATAGATAAGACCATTTTACAATTTGGGCCCAAGTTAGAAGCAGAGCCTAAGGTGTAAATTATCGATAGTCCATATCTCGGAAACTATAAGAGATAATGCAATTTGGCAACCGGCAATGTAATTAGCATGCCGAATATTACTTGGAATGTGAATTGGAACGAAATCGCCAATAGATAAGACCATTTTACAATTTGGGCCCAAGTTAGAAGCTGAGCCTAAGGTGTAAATTATCGATAGACCATATCTCGGAAACTATAAGAGATAATGCAATTTGGCAACCGGCAATGTAATTAGCATGCCGAATATTACTTGGAGTGTGAATTGGAACGAAATCGCCAATAGATAAGACCATTTTACAATTTGGGCCCAAGTTAGAAGCAGAGCCTAAGGTGTAAATTATCGATAGTCCATATCTCGGAAACTATAAGAGATAATGCAATTTGGCAACCGGCAATGTAATTAGCATGCCGAATATTACTTAGAATGTGAATTGGAACGAAATCGCCAATAGATAAGACCATTTTACAATTTGGGCCCAAGTTAGAAGCAGAGCCTAAGGTGTAAATTATCGATAGTCCATATCTCGGAAACTATAAGAGATAATGCAATTTGGCAACCGGCAATGTAATTAGCATGCCGAATATTACTTGGAATGTGAATTGGAACGAAATCGCCAATAGATAAGACCATTTTACAATTTGGGCCCAAGTTAGAAGCAGAGCCTAAGGTGTAAATTATCGATAGTCCATATCTCGGAAACTATAAGAGATAATGCAATTTGGCAACCGGCAATGTAATTAGCATGCCGAATATTACTTGGAATGTGAATTGCAACGAAATCGCCAATAGATAAGACCATTTTACAATTTGGGCCCAAGTTAGAAGCAGAGCCTAAGGTGTAAATTATCGATAGTCCATATCTCGGAAACTATAAGAGATAATGCAATTTGGCAACCGGCAATGTAATTAGCATGCCGAATATTACTTGGATTGTGAATTGGAACGAAATCGCCAATAGATAAGACCATTTTACAATTTGGGCCCAAGTTAGAAGCAGAGCCTAAGGTGTAAATTATCGATAGTCCATATCTCGGAAACTATAAGAGATAATGCAATTTCGCAACCGGCAATGTAATTAGCATGCCGAATATTACTTGGAGTGTGAATTGGAACGAAATCGCCAATAGATAAGACCATTTTACAATTTGGGCCCAAGTTAGAAGCAGAGCCTAAGGTGTAAATTATCGATAGTCCATATCTCGGAAACTATAAGAGATAATGCAATTTGGCAACCGGCAATGTAATTAGCATGCCGAATATTACTTGGAATGTGAATTGCAACGAAATCGCCAATAGATAAGACCATTTTACAATTTGGGCCCAAGTTAGAAGCAGAGCCTAAAGTGTAAATTATCGATAGTCCATATCTCGGAAACTATAAGAGATAATGCAATTTGGCAACCGGCAATGTAATTAGCATGCCGAATATTACTTGGAATGTGAATTGGAGCGAAATCGCCAATAGATAAGACCATTTTACAATTTGGGCCCAAGTTAGAAGCAGAGCCTAAGGTGTAAATTATCGATAGTCCATATCTCGGAAACTATAAGAGATAATGCAATTTGGCAACCGGCAATGTAATTAGCATGCCGAATATTACTTGGAATGTGAATTGGAACGAAATCGCCAATAGATAAGACCATTTTACAAATTGGGCCCAAGTTAGAAGCAGAGCCTAAAGTGTAAATTATTGATAGTCCATATCTCGGAAACTATAAGAGATAATGCAATTTCGCAACCGGCAATGCAATTAGCATGCCGAATATCACTTGGAATGTGAATTGGGACGAAATCGCCAATAGATAAGACCATTTTACAATTTGGGCCCAAGTTAGAAGCAGAGCCTAAGGTGTAAATTATCGATAGTCCATATCTCGGAAACTATAAGAGATAATGCAATTTGGCAACCGGCAATGTAATTAGCATGCCGAATATTACTTGGAATGTGAATTGGAACGAAATCGCCAATAGATAAGACCATTTTACAATTTGGGCCCAAGTTAGAAGCAGAGCCTAAGGTGTAAATTATCGATAGTCCATATCTCGGAAACTATAAGAGATAATGCAATTTGGCAACCGGCAATGTAATTAGCATGCCGAATATTACTTGGAATGTGAATTGGAACGAAATCGCCAATAGATAAGACCATTTTACAATTTGGGCCCAAGTTAGAAGCAGAGCCTAAGGTCTAAATTATCGATAGTCCATATCTCGGAAACTATAAGAGATAATGCAATTTCGCAACCGGCAATGTAATTAGCATGCCGAATATTACTTGGAGTGTGAATTGGAACGAAATCGCCAATAGATAAGACCATTTTACAATTTGGGCCCAAGTTAGAAGCAGAGCCTAAGGTGTAAATTATCGATAGTCCATATCTCGGAAACTATAAGAGATAATGCAATTTGGCAACCGGCAATGTAATTAGCATGCCGAATATTACTTGGAATGTGAATTGGAACGAAATCGCCAATAGATAAGACCATTTTACAATTTGGGCCCAAGTTAGAAGCAGAGCCTAAGGTGTAAATTATCGATAGTCCATATCTCGGAAACTATAAGAGATAATGCAATTTCGCAACCGGCAATGTAATTAGCATGCCGAATATTACTTGGAGTGTGAATTGGAACGAAATCGCCAATAGATAAGACCATTTTACAATTTGGGCCCAAGTTAGAAGCAGAGCCTAAGGTGTAAATTATCGATAGTCCATATCTCGGAAACTATAAGAGATAATGCAATTTGGCAACCGGCAATGTAATTAGCATGCCGAATATTACTTGGAATGTGAATTGGAACGAAATCGCCAATAGATAAGACCATTTTACAATTTGGGCCCAAGTTAGAAGCAGAGCCTAAGGTGTAAATTATCGATAGTCCATATCTCAGAAACTATAAGAGATAATGCAATTTCGCAACCGGCAATGTAATTAGCATGCCGAATATTACTTGGAGTGTGAATTGGAACGAAATCGCCAATAGATAAGACCATTTTACAATTTGGGCCCAAGTTAGAAGCAGAGCCTAAGGTGTAAATTATCGATAGTCCATATCTCGGAAACTATAAGAGATAATGCAATTTGGCAACCGGCAATGTAATTAGCATGCCGAATATTACTTGGAATGTGAATTGGAACGAAATCGCCAATAGATAAGACCATTTTACAATTTGGGCCCAAGTTAGAAGCAGAGCCTAAGGTGTAAATTATTGATAGTCCATATCTCGGAAACTATAAGAGATAATGCAATTTCGCAACCGGCAATGTAATTAGCATGCCGAATATCACTTGGAATGTGAATTGGGACGAAATCGCCAATAGATAAGACCATTTTACAATTTGGGCCCAAGTTAGAAGCAGAGCCTAAGGTGTAAATTATCGATAGTCCATATCTCGGAAACTATAAGAGATAATGCAATTTGGCAACCGGCAATGTAATTAGCATGCCGAATATTACTTGGAATGTGAATTGCAACGAAATCGCCAATAGATAAGACCATTTTACAATTTGGGCCCAAGTTAGAAGCAGAGCCTAAGGTGTAAATTATCGATAGTCCATATCTCGGAAACTATAAGAGATAATGCAATTTGGCAACCGGCAATGTAATTAGCATGCCGAATATTACTTGGAATGTGAATTGGAACGAAATCGCCAATAGATATGACCATTTTACAATTTGGGCCCAAGTTAGAAGCAGAGCCTAAGGTGTAAATTATTGATAGTCCATATCTCGGAAACTATAAGAGATAATGCAATTTCGCAACCGGCAATGTAATTAGCATGCCGAATATCACTTGGAATGTGAATTGGGACGAAATCGCCAATAGATAAGACCATTTTACAATTTGGGCCCAAGTTAGAAGCAGAGCCTAAGGTGTAAATTATCGATAGTCCATATCTCGGAAACTATAAGAGATAATGCAATTTGGCAACCGGCAATGTAATTAGCATGCCGAATATTACTTGGAATGTGAATTGGAACGAAATCGCCAATAGATAAGACCATTTTACAATTTGGGCCCAAGTTAGAAGCAGAGCCTATGGTGTAAATTATCGATAGTCCATATCTCGGAAACTATAAGAGATAATGCAATTTGGCAACCGGCAATGTAATTAGCATGCCGAATATTACTTGGAATGTGAATTGCAACGAAATCGCCAATAGATAAGACCATTTTACAATTTGGGCCCAAGTTAGAAGCAGAGCCTAAGGTGTAAATTATCGATAGTCCATATCTCGGAAACTATAAGAGATAATGCAATTTGGTAACCGGCAATGTAATTAGCATGCCGAATATTACTTGGAATGTGAATTGGAACGAAATCGCCAATAGATATGACCATTTTACAATTTGGGCCCAAGTTAGAAGCAGAGCCTATGGTGTAAATTATCGATAGTCCATATCTCGGAAACTATAAGAGATAATGCAATTTGGCAACCGGCAATGTAATTAGCATGCCGAATATCACTTGGAATGTGAATTGGGACGAAATCGCCAATAGATAAGACCATTTTACAATTTGGGCCCAAGTTAGAAGCAGAGCCTAAGGTGTAAATTATCGATAGTCCATATCTCGGAAACTATAAGAGATAATGCAATTTGGCAACCGGCAATGTAATTAGCATGCCGAATATTACTTGGAATGTGAATTGGAACGAAATCGCCAATAGATAAGACCATTTTACAATTTGGGCCCAAGTTAGAAGCAGAGCCTATGGTGTAAATTATCGATAGTCCATATCTCGGAAACTATAAGAGATAATGCAATTTGGCAACCGGCAATGTAATTAGCATGCCGAATATTACTTGGAATGTGAATTGGAACGAAATCGCCAATAGATAAGGCCATTTTACAATTTGGGCCCAAGTTAGAAGCAGAGCCTAAGGTGTAAATTATCGATAGTCCATATCTCGGAAACTATAAGAGATAATGCAATTTGGCAACCGGCAATGTAATTAGCATGCCGAATATTACTTGGAATGTGAATTGGAACGAAATCGCCAATAGATAAGACCATTTTACAATTTGGGCCCAAGTTAGAAGCAGAGCCTAAGGTGTAAATTATCGATAGTCCATATCTCGGAAACTATAAGAGATAATGCAATTTGGCAACCGGCAATGTAATTAGCATGCCGAATATTACTTGGAATGTGAATTGGAACGAAATCGCCAATAGATAAGACCATTTTACAAATTGGGCCCAAGTTAGAAGCAGAGCCTAAAGTGTAAATTATTGATAGTCCATATCTCGGAAACTATAAGAGATAATGCAATTTCGCAACCGGCAATGTAATTAGCATGCCGAATATCACTTGGAATGTGAATTGGGACGAAATCGCCAATAGATAAGACCATTTTACAATTTGGGCCCAAGTTAGAAGCAGAGCCTAAGGTGTAAATTATCGATAGTCCATATCTCGGAAACTATAAGAGATAATGCAATTTGGCAACCGGCAATGTAATTAGCATGCCGAATATTACTTGGAATGTGAATTGGAACGAAATCGCCAATAGATAAGACCATTTTACAATTTGGGCCCAAGTTAGAAGCAGAGCCTAAGGTGTAAATTATCGATAGTCCATATCTCGGAAACTATAAGAGATAATGCAATTTCGCAACCGGCAATGTAATTAGCATGCCGAATATTACTTGGAGTGTGAATTGGAACGAAATCGCCAATAGATAAGACCATTTTACAATTTGGGCCCAAGTTAGAAGCAGAGCCTAAGGTGTAAATTATCGATAGTCCATATCTCGGAAACTATAAGAGATAATGCAATTTGGCAACCGGCAATGTAATTAGCATGCCGAATATTACTTGGAATGTGAATTGGAACGAAATCGCCAATAGATAAGACCATTTTACAATTTGGGCCCAAGTTAGAAGCAGAGCCTAAGGTGTAAATTATCGATAGTCCATATCTCGGAAACTATAAGAGATAATGCAATTTCGCAACCGGCAATGTAATTAGCATGCCGAATATTACTTGGAGTGTGAATTGGAACGAAATCGCCAATAGATAAGACCATTTTACAATTTGGGCCCAAGTTAGAAGCAGAGCCTAAGGTGTAAATTATCGATAGTCCATATCTCGGAAACTATAAGAGATAATGCAATTTGGCAACCGGCAATGTAATTAGCATGCCGAATATTACTTGGAATGTGAATTGGAACGAAATCGCCAATAGATAAGACCATTTTACAATTTGGGCCCAAGTTAGAAGCAGAGCCTAAGGTGTAAATTATCGATAGTCCATATCTCAGAAACTATAAGAGATAATGCAATTTCGCAACCGGCAATGTAATTAGCATGCCGAATATTACTTGGAGTGTGAATTGGAACGAAATCGCCAATAGATAAGACCATTTTACAATTTGGGCCCAAGTTAGAAGCAGAGCCTAAGGTGTAAATTATCGATAGTCCATATCTCGGAAACTATAAGAGATAATGCAATTTGGCAACCGGCAATGTAATTAGCATGCCGAATATTACTTGGAATGTGAATTGGAACGAAATCGCCAATAGATAAGACCATTTTACAATTTGGGCCCAAGTTAGAAGCAGAGCCTAAGGTGTAAATTATCGATAGTCCATATCTCGGAAACTATAAGAGATAATGCAATTTCGCAACCGGCAATGTAATTAGCATGCCGAATATTACTTGGAGTGTGAATTGGAACGAAATCGCCAATAGATAAGACCATTATACAATTTGGGCCCAAGTTAGAAGCAGAGCCTAAGGTGTAAATTATCGATAGTCCATATCTCGGAAACTATAAGAGATAATGCAATTTGGCAACCGGCAATGTTATTAGCATGCCGAATATTACTTGGAATGTGAATTGCAACGAAATCGCCAATAGATAAGACCATTTTACAATTTGGGCCCAAGTTAGAAGCAGAGCCTAAGGTGTAAATTATTGATAGTCCATATCTCGGAAACTATAAGAGATAATGCAATTTCGCAACCGGCAATGTAATTAGCATGCCGAATATCACTTGGAATGTGAATTGGGACGAAATCGCCAATAGATAAGACCATTTTACAATTTGGGCCCAAGTTAGAAGCAGAGCCTAAGGTGTAAATTATCGATAGTCCATATCTCGGAAACTATAAGAGATAATGCAATTTGGCAACCGGCAATGTAATTAGCATGCCGAATATTACTTGGAATGTGAATTGCAACGAAATCGCCAATAGATAAGACCATTTTACAATTTGGGCCCAAGTTAGAAGCAGAGCCTAAGGTGTAAATTATCGATAGTCCATATCTCGGAAACTATAAGAGATAATGCAATTTGGCAACCGGCAATGTAATTAGCATGCCGAATATTACTTGGAATGTGAATTGGAACGAAATCGCCAATAGATATGACCATTTTACAATTTGGGCCCAAGTTAGAAGCAGAGCCTAAGGTGTAAATTATTGATAGTCCATATCTCGGAAACTATAAGAGATAATGCAATTTCGCAACCGGCAATGTAATTAGCATGCCGAATATCACTTGGAATGTGAATTGGGACGAAGTCGCCAATAGATAAGACCATTTTACAATTTGGGCCCAAGTTAGAAGCAGAGCCTAAGGTGTAAATTATCGATAGTCCATATCTCGGAAACTATAAGAGATAATGCAATTTGGCAACCGGCAATGTAATTAGCATGCCGAATATTACTTGGAATGTGAATTGGAACGAAATCGCCAATAGATAAGACCATTTTACAATTTGGGCCCAAGTTAGAAGCAGAGCCTATGGTGTAAATTATCGATAGTTCATATCTCGGAAACTATAAGAGATAATGCAATTTGGCAACCGGCAATGTAATTAGCATGCCGAATATTACTTGGAATGTGAATTGCAACGAAATCGCCAATAGATAAGACCATTTTACAATTTGGGCCCAAGTTAGAAGCAGAGCCTAAGGTGTAAATTATCGATAGTCCATATCTCGGAAACTATAAGAGATAATGCAATTTGGTAACCGGCAATGTAATTAGCATGCCGAATATTACTTGGAATGTGAATTGGAACGAAATCGCCAATAGATATGACCATTTTACAATTTGGGCCCAAGTTAGAAGCAGAGCCTAAGGTGCAAATTATTGATAGTCCATATCTCGGAAACTATAAGAGATAATGCAATTTCGCAACCGGCAATGTAATTAGCATGCCGAATATCACTTGGAATGTGAATTGGGACGAAATCGCCAATAGATAAGACCATTTTACAATTTGGGCCCAAGTTAGAAGCAGAGCCTAAGGTGTAAATTATCGATAGTCCATATCTCGGAAACTATCAGAGATAATGCAATTTGGCAACCGGCAATGTAATTAGCATGCCGAATATTACTTGGAATGTGAATTGGAACGAAATCGCCAATAGATAAGACCATTTTACAATTTGGGCCCAAGTTAGAAGCAGAGCCTAAGGTGTAAATTATCGATAGTCCATATCTCGGAAACTATAAGAGATAATGCAATTTGGCAACCGGCAATGTAATTAGCATGCCGAATATTACTTGGAATGTGAATTGGAACGAAATCGCCAATAGATAAGACCATTTTACAATTTGGGCCCAAGTTAGAAGCAGAGCCTAAGGTGCAAATTATTGATAGTCCATATCTCGGAAACTATAAGAGATAATGCAATTTCGCAACCGGCAATGTAATTAGCATGCCGAATATCACTTGGAATGTGAATTGGGACGAAATCGCCAATAGATAAGACCATTTTACAATTTGGGCCCAAGTTAGAAGCAGAGCCTAAGGTGTAAATTATCGATAGTCCATATCTCGGAAACTATAAGAGATAATGCAATTTGGCAACCGGCAATGTAATTAGCATGCCGAATATTACTTGGAATGTGAATTGGAACGAAATCGCCAATAGATAAGACCATTTTACAATTTGGGCCCAAGTTAGAAGCAGAGCCTAAGGTGTAAATTATCGATAGTCCATATCTCGGAAACTATAAGAGATAATGCAATTTGGCAACCGGCAATGTAATTAGCATGCCGAATATTACTTGGAATGTGAATTGGAACGAAATCGCCAATAGATAAGACCATTTTACAATTTGGGCCCAAGTTAGAAGCAGAGCCTAAGGTCTAAATTATCGATAGTCCATATCTCGGAAACTATAAGAGATAATGCAATTTCGCAACCGGCAATGTAATTAGCATGCCGAATATTACTTGGAGTGTGAATTGGAACGAAATCGCCAATAGATAAGACCATTTTACAATTTGGGCCCAAGTTAGAAGCAGAGCCTAAGGTGTAAATTATCGATAGTCCATATCTCGGAAACTATAAGAGATAATGCAATTTGGCAACCGGCAATGTAATTAGCATGCCGAATATTACTTGGAATGTGAATTGGAACGAAATCGCCAATAGATAAGACCATTTTACAATTTGGGCCCAAGTTAGAAGCAGAGCCTAAGGTGTAAATTATCGATAGTCCATATCTCGGAAACTATAAGAGATAATGCAATTTCGCAACCGGCAATGTAATTAGCATGCCGAATATTACTTGGAGTGTGAATTGGAACGAAATCGCCAATAGATAAGACCATTTTACAATTTGGGCCCAAGTTAGAAGCAGAGCCTAAGGTGTAAATTATCGATAGTCCATATCTCGGAAACTATAAGAGATAATGCAATTTGGCAACCGGCAATGTAATTAGCATGCCGAATATTACTTGGAATGTGAATTGGAACGAAATCGCCAATAGATAAGACCATTTTACAATTTGGGCCCAAGTTAGAAGCAGAGCCTAAGGTGTAAATTATCGATAGTCCATATCTCAGAAACTATAAGAGATAATGCAATTTCGCAACCGGCAATGTAATTAGCATGCCGAATATTACTTGGAGTGTGAATTGGAACGAAATCGCCAATAGATAAGACCATTTTACAATTTGGGCCCAAGTTAGAAGCAGAGCCTAAGGTGTAAATTATCGATAGTCCATATCTCGGAAACTATAAGAGATAATGCAATTTGGCAACCGGCAATGTAATTAGCATGCCGAATATTACTTGGAATGTGAATTGGAACGAAATCGCCAATAGATAAGACCATTTTACAATTTGGGCCCAAGTTAGAAGCAGAGCCTAAGGTGTAAATTATTGATAGTCCATATCTCGGAAACTATAAGAGATAATGCAATTTCGCAACCGGCAATGTAATTAGCATGCCGAATATCACTTGGAATGTGAATTGGGACGAAATCGCCAATAGATAAGACCATTTTACAATTTGGGCCCAAGTTAGAAGCAGAGCCTAAGGTGTAAATTATCGATAGTCCATATCTCGGAAACTATAAGAGATAATGCAATTTGGCAACCGGCAATGTAATTAGCATGCCGAATATTACTTGGAATGTGAATTGCAACGAAATCGCCAATAGATAAGACCATTTTACAATTTGGGCCCAAGTTAGAAGCAGAGCCTAAGGTGTAAATTATCGATAGTCCATATCTCGGAAACTATAAGAGATAATGCAATTTGGCAACCGGCAATGTAATTAGCATGCCGAATATTACTTGGAATGTGAATTGGAACGAAATCGCCAATAGATATGACCATTTTACAATTTGGGCCCAAGTTAGAAGCAGAGCCTAAGGTGTAAATTATTGATAGTCCATATCTCGGAAACTATAAGAGATAATGCAATTTCGCAACCGGCAATGTAATTAGCATGCCGAATATCACTTGGAATGTGAATTGGGACGAAATCGCCAATAGATAAGACCATTTTACAATTTGGGCCCAAGTTAGAAGCAGAGCCTAAGGTGTAAATTATCGATAGTCCATATCTCGGAAACTATAAGAGATAATGCAATTTGGCAACCGGCAATGTAATTAGCATGCCGAATATTACTTGGAATGTGAATTGGAACGAAATCGCCAATAGATAAGACCATTTTACAATTTGGGCCCAAGTTAGAAGCAGAGCCTATGGTGTAAATTATCGATAGTCCATATCTCGGAAACTATAAGAGATAATGCAATTTGGCAACCGGCAATGTAATTAGCATGCCGAATATTACTTGGAATGTGAATTGCAACGAAATCGCCAATAGATAAGACCATTTTACAATTTGGGCCCAAGTTAGAAGCAGAGCCTAAGGTGTAAATTATCGATAGTCCATATCTCGGAAACTATAAGAGATAATGCAATTTGGTAACCGGCAATGTAATTAGCATGCCGAATATTACTTGGAATGTGAATTGGAACGAAATCGCCAATAGATATGACCATTTTACAATTTGGGCCCAAGTTAGAAGCAGAGCCTATGGTGTAAATTATCGATAGTCCATATCTCGGAAACTATAAGAGATAATGCAATTTGGCAACCGGCAATGTAATTAGCATGCCGAATATCACTTGGAATGTGAATTGGGACGAAATCGCCAATAGATAAGACCATTTTACAATTTGGGCCCAAGTTAGAAGCAGAGCCTAAGGTGTAAATTATCGATAGTCCATATCTCGGAAACTATAAGAGATAATGCAATTTGGCAACCGGCAATGTAATTAGCATGCCGAATATTACTTGGAATGTGAATTGGAACGAAATCGCCAATAGATAAGACCATTTTACAATTTGGGCCCAAGTTAGAAGCAGAGCCTATGGTGTAAATTATCGATAGTCCATATCTCGGAAACTATAAGAGATAATGCAATTTGGCAACCGGCAATGTAATTAGCATGCCGAATATTACTTGGAATGTGAATTGGAACGAAATCGCCAATAGATAAGGCCATTTTACAATTTGGGCCCAAGTTAGAAGCAGAGCCTAAGGTGTAAATTATCGATAGTCCATATCTCGGAAACTATAAGAGATAATGCAATTTGGCAACCGGCAATGTAATTAGCATGCCGAATATTACTTGGAATGTGAATTGGAACGAAATCGCCAATAGATAAGACCATTTTACAATTTGGGCCCAAGTTAGAAGCAGAGCCTAAGGTGTAAATTATCGATAGTCCATATCTCGGAAACTATAAGAGATAATGCAATTTGGCAACCGGCAATGTAATTAGCATGCCGAATATTACTTGGAATGTGAATTGGAACGAAATCGCCAATAGATAAGACCATTTTACAAATTGGGCCCAAGTTAGAAGCAGAGCCTAAAGTGTAAATTATTGATAGTCCATATCTCGGAAACTATAAGAGATAATGCAATTTCGCAACCGGCAATGTAATTAGCATGCCGAATATCACTTGGAATGTGAATTGGGACGAAATCGCCAATAGATAAGACCATTTTACAATTTGGGCCCAAGTTAGAAGCAGAGCCTAAGGTGTAAATTATCGATAGTCCATATCTCGGAAACTATAAGAGATAATGCAATTTGGCAACCGGCAATGTAATTAGCATGCCGAATATTACTTGGAATGTGAATTGGAACGAAATCGCCAATAGATAAGACCATTTTACAATTTGGGCCCAAGTTAGAAGCAGAGCCTAAGGTGTAAATTATCGATAGTCCATATCTCGGAAACTATAAGAGATAATGCAATTTCGCAACCGGCAATGTAATTAGCATGCCGAATATTACTTGGAGTGTGAATTGGAACGAAATCGCCAATAGATAAGACCATTTTACAATTTGGGCCCAAGTTAGAAGCAGAGCCTAAGGTGTAAATTATCGATAGTCCATATCTCGGAAACTATAAGAGATAATGCAATTTGGCAACCGGCAATGTAATTAGCATGCCGAATATTACTTGGAATGTGAATTGGAACGAAATCGCCAATAGATAAGACCATTTTACAATTTGGGCCCAAGTTAGAAGCAGAGCCTAAGGTGTAAATTATCGATAGTCCATATCTCGGAAACTATAAGAGATAATGCAATTTCGCAACCGGCAATGTAATTAGCATGCCGAATATTACTTGGAGTGTGAATTGGAACGAAATCGCCAATAGATAAGACCATTTTACAATTTGGGCCCAAGTTAGAAGCAGAGCCTAAGGTGTAAATTATCGATAGTCCATATCTCGGAAACTATAAGAGATAATGCAATTTGGCAACCGGCAATGTAATTAGCATGCCGAATATTACTTGGAATGTGAATTGGAACGAAATCGCCAATAGATAAGACCATTTTACAATTTGGGCCCAAGTTAGAAGCAGAGCCTAAGGTGTAAATTATCGATAGTCCATATCTCAGAAACTATAAGAGATAATGCAATTTCGCAACCGGCAATGTAATTAGCATGCCGAATATTACTTGGAGTGTGAATTGGAACGAAATCGCCAATAGATAAGACCATTTTACAATTTGGGCCCAAGTTAGAAGCAGAGCCTAAGGTGTAAATTATCGATAGTCCATATCTCGGAAACTATAAGAGATAATGCAATTTGGCAACCGGCAATGTAATTAGCATGCCGAATATTACTTGGAATGTGAATTGGAACGAAATCGCCAATAGATAAGACCATTTTACAATTTGGGCCCAAGTTAGAAGCAGAGCCTAAGGTGTAAATTATCGATAGTCCATATCTCGGAAACTATAAGAGATAATGCAATTTCGCAACCGGCAATGTAATTAGCATGCCGAATATTACTTGGAGTGTGAATTGGAACGAAATCGCCAATAGATAAGACCATTATACAATTTGGGCCCAAGTTAGAAGCAGAGCCTAAGGTGTAAATTATCGATAGTCCATATCTCGGAAACTATAAGAGATAATGCAATTTGGCAACCGGCAATGTTATTAGCATGCCGAATATTACTTGGAATGTGAATTGCAACGAAATCGCCAATAGATAAGACCATTTTACAATTTGGGCCCAAGTTAGAAGCAGAGCCTAAGGTGTAAATTATTGATAGTCCATATCTCGGAAACTATAAGAGATAATGCAATTTCGCAACCGGCAATGTAATTAGCATGCCGAATATCACTTGGAATGTGAATTGGGACGAAATCGCCAATAGATAAGACCATTTTACAATTTGGGCCCAAGTTAGAAGCAGAGCCTAAGGTGTAAATTATCGATAGTCCATATCTCGGAAACTATAAGAGATAATGCAATTTGGCAACCGGCAATGTAATTAGCATGCCGAATATTACTTGGAATGTGAATTGCAACGAAATCGCCAATAGATAAGACCATTTTACAATTTGGGCCCAAGTTAGAAGCAGAGCCTAAGGTGTAAATTATCGATAGTCCATATCTCGGAAACTATAAGAGATAATGCAATTTGGCAACCGGCAATGTAATTAGCATGCCGAATATTACTTGGAATGTGAATTGGAACGAAATCGCCAATAGATATGACCATTTTACAATTTGGGCCCAAGTTAGAAGCAGAGCCTAAGGTGTAAATTATTGATAGTCCATATCTCGGAAACTATAAGAGATAATGCAATTTCGCAACCGGCAATGTAATTAGCATGCCGAATATCACTTGGAATGTGAATTGGGACGAAGTCGCCAATAGATAAGACCATTTTACAATTTGGGCCCAAGTTAGAAGCAGAGCCTAAGGTGTAAATTATCGATAGTCCATATCTCGGAAACTATAAGAGATAATGCAATTTGGCAACCGGCAATGTAATTAGCATGCCGAATATTACTTGGAATGTGAATTGGAACGAAATCGCCAATAGATAAGACCATTTTACAATTTGGGCCCAAGTTAGAAGCAGAGCCTATGGTGTAAATTATCGATAGTTCATATCTCGGAAACTATAAGAGATAATGCAATTTGGCAACCGGCAATGTAATTAGCATGCCGAATATTACTTGGAATGTGAATTGCAACGAAATCGCCAATAGATAAGACCATTTTACAATTTGGGCCCAAGTTAGAAGCAGAGCCTAAGGTGTAAATTATCGATAGTCCATATCTCGGAAACTATAAGAGATAATGCAATTTGGTAACCGGCAATGTAATTAGCATGCCGAATATTACTTGGAATGTGAATTGGAACGAAATCGCCAATAGATATGACCATTTTACAATTTGGGCCCAAGTTAGAAGCAGAGCCTAAGGTGCAAATTATTGATAGTCCATATCTCGGAAACTATAAGAGATAATGCAATTTCGCAACCGGCAATGTAATTAGCATGCCGAATATCACTTGGAATGTGAATTGGGACGAAATCGCCAATAGATAAGACCATTTTACAATTTGGGCCCAAGTTAGAAGCAGAGCCTAAGGTGTAAATTATCGATAGTCCATATCTCGGAAACTATCAGAGATAATGCAATTTGGCAACCGGCAATGTAATTAGCATGCCGAATATTACTTGGAATGTGAATTGGAACGAAATCGCCAATAGATAAGACCATTTTACAATTTGGGCCCAAGTTAGAAGCAGAGCCTATGGTGTAAATTATCGATAGTCCATATCTCGGAAACTATAAGAGATAATGCAATTTGGCAACCGGCAATGTAATTAGCATGCCGAATATTACTTGGAATGTGAATTGGAACGAAATCGCCAATAGATAAGGCCATTTTACAATTTGGGCCCAAGTTAGAAGCAGAGCCTAAGGTGTAAATTATCGATAGTCCATATCTCGGAAACTATAAGAGATAATGCAATTTGGCAACCGGCAATGTAATTAGCATGCCGAATATTACTTGGAATGTGAATTGGAACGAAATCGCCAATAGATAAGACCATTTTACAATTTGGGCCCAAGTTAGAAGCAGAGCCTAAGGTGTAAATTATCGATAGTCCATATCTCGGAAACTATAAGAGATAATGCAATTTGGCAACCGGCAATGTAATTAGCATGCCGAATATTACTTGGAATGTGAATTGGAACGAAATCGCCAATAGATAAGACCATTTTACAAATTGGGCCCAAGTTAGAAGCAGAGCCTAAAGTGTAAATTATTGATAGTCCATATCTCGGAAACTATAAGAGATAATGCAATTTCGCAACCGGCAATGTAATTAGCATGCCGAATATCACTTGGAATGTGAATTGGGACGAAATCGCCAATAGATAAGACCATTTTACAATTTGGGCCCAAGTTAGAAGCAGAGCCTAAGGTGTAAATTATCGATAGTCCATATCTCGGAAACTATAAGAGATAATGCAATTTGGCAACCGGCAATGTAATTAGCATGCCGAATATTACTTGGAATGTGAATTGGAACGAAATCGCCAATAGATAAGACCATTTTACAATTTGGGCCCAAGTTAGAAGCAGAGCCTAAGGTGTAAATTATCGATAGTCCATATCTCGGAAACTATAAGAGATAATGCAATTTCGCAACCGGCAATGTAATTAGCATGCCGAATATCACTTGGAATGTGAATTGGGACGAAATCGCCAATAGATAAGACCATTTTACAATTTGGGCCCAAGTTAGAAGCAGAGCCTAAGGTGTAAATTATCGATAGTCCATATCTCGGAAACTATAAGAGATAATGCAATTTGGCAACCGGCAATGTAATTAGCATGCCGAATATTACTTGGAATGTGAATTGCAACGAAATCGCCAATAGATAAGACCATTTTACAATTTGAGCCCAAGTTAGAAGCAGAGCCTAAGGTGTAAATTATCGATAGTCCATATCTCGGAAACTATAAGAGATAATGCAATTTGGCAACCGGTAATGTAATTAGCATGCCGAATATTACTTGGAATGTGAATTGGAACGAAATCGCCAATAGATAAGGCCATTTTACAATTTGGGCCCAAGTTAGAAGCAGAGCCTAAGGTGTAAATTATTGATAGTCCATATCTCGGAAACTATAAGAGATAATGCAATTTCGCAACCGGCAATGTAATTAGCATGCCGAATATCACTTGGAATGTGAATTGGGACGAAATCGCCAATAGATAAGACCATTTTACAATTTGGGCCCAAGTTAGAAGCAGAGCCTAAGGTGTAAATTATCGATAGTCCATATCTCGGAAACTATAAGAGATAATGCAATTTGGCAACCGGCAATGTAATTAGCATGCCGAATATTACTTGGAATGTGAATTGCAACGAAATCGCCAATAGATAAGACCATTTTACAATTTGGGCCCAAGTTAGAAGCAGAGCCTAAGGTGTAAATTATCGATAGTCCATATCTCGGAAACTATAAGAGATAATGCAATTTGGCAACCGGCAATGTAATTAGCATGCCGAATATTACTTGGAATGTGAATTGGAACGAAATCGCCAATAGATATGACCATTTTACAATTTGGGCCCAAGTTAGAAGCAGAGCCTAAGGTGTAAATTATTGATAGTCCATATCTCGGAAACTATAAGAGATAATGCAATTTCGCAACCGGCAATGTAATTAGCATGCCGAATATCACTTGGAATGTGAATTGGGACGAAATCGCCAATAGATAAGACCATTTTACAATTTGGGCCCAAGTTAGAAGCAGAGCCTAAGGTGTAAATTATCGATAGTCCATATCTCGGAAACTATAAGAGATAATGCAATTTGGCAACCGGCAATGTAATTAGCATGCCGAATATTACTTGGAATGTGAATTGGAACGAAATCGCCAATAGATAAGACCATTTTACAATTTGGGCCCAAGTTAGAAGCAGAGCCTATGGTGTAAATTATCGATAGTCCATATCTCGGAAACTATAAGAGATAATGCAATTTGGCAACCGGCAATGTAATTAGCATGCCGAATATTACTTGGAATGTGAATTGGAACGAAATCGCCAATAGATAAGGCCATTTTACAATTTGGGCCCAAGTTAGAAGCAGAGCCTAAGGTGTAAATTATCGATAGTCCATATCTCGGAAACTATAAGAGATAATGCAATTTGGCAACCGGCAATGTAATTAGCATGCCGAATATTACTTGGAATGTGAATTGCAACGAAATCGCCAATAGATAAGACCATTTTACAATTTGGGCCCAAGTTAGAAGCAGAGCCTAAGGTGTAAATTATCGATAGTCCATATCTCGGAAACTATAAGAGATAATGCAATTTGGCAACCGGCAATGTAATTAGCATGCCGAATATTACTTGGAATGTGAATTGCAACGAAATCGCCAATAGATAAGACCATTTTACATTTTGGGCCCAAGTTAGAAGCAGAGCCTAAGGTGTAAATTATCGATAGTCCATATCTCGGAAACTATAAGAGATAATGCAATTTGGCAACCGGCAATGTAATTAGCATGCCGAATATTACTTGGAATGTGAATTGGAACGAAATCGCCAATAGATATGACCATTTTACAATTTGGGCCCAAGTTAGAAGCAGAGCCTAAGGTGTAAATTATTGATAGTCCATATCTCGGAAACTATAAGAGATAATGCAATTTCGCAACCGGCAATGTAATTAGCATGCCGAATATCACTTGGAATGTGAATTGGGACGAAATCGCCAATAGATAAGACCATTTTACAATTTGGGCTCAAGTTAGAAGCAGAGCCTAAGGTGTAAATTATCGATAGTCCATATCTCGGAAACTATAAGAGATAATGCAATTTGGCAACCGGCAATGTAATTAGCATGCCGAATATTACTTGGAATGTGAATTGGAACGAAATCGCCAATAGATAAGACCATTTTACAATTTGGGCCCAAGTTAGAAGCAGAGCCTATGGTGTAAATTATCGATAGTCCATATCTCGGAAACTATAAGAGATAATGCAATTTGGCAACCGGCAATGTAATTAGCATGCCGAATATTACTTGGAATGTGAATTGGAACGAAATCGCCAATAGATAAGGCCATTTTACAATTTGGGCCCAAGTTAGAAGCAGAGCCTAAGGTGTAAATTATCGATAGTCCATATCTCGGAAACTATAAGAGATAATGCAATTTGGCAACCGGCAATGTAATTAGCATGCCGAATATTACTTGGAATGTGAATTGGAACGAAATCGCCAATAGATAAGACCATTTTACAATTTGGGCCCAAGTTAGAAGCAGAGCCTAAGGTGTAAATTATCGATAGTCCATATCTCGGAAACTATAAGAGATAATGCAATTTGGCAACCGGCAATGTAATTAGCATGCCGAATATTACCTGGAATGTGAATTGGAACGAAATCGCCAATAGATAAGACCATTTTACAATTTGGGCCCAAGTTAGAAGCAGAGCCTAAGGTGTAAATTATTGATAGTCCATATCTCGGAAACTATAAGAGATAATGCAATTTCGCAACCGGCAATGTAATTAGCATGCCGAAAATCACTTGGAATGTGAATTGGGACGAAATCGCCAATAGATAAGACCATTTTACAATTTGGGCCCAAGTTAGAAGCAGAGCCTAAGGTGTAAATTATCGATAGTCCATATCTCGGAAACTATAAGAGATATTGCAATTTGGCAACCGGCAATGTAATTAGCATGCCGAATATTACTTGGAATGTGAATTGGGACGAAATCGCCAATAGATAAGACCATTTTACCATTTGGGCCCAAGTTAGAAGCAGAGCCTAAGGTGTAAATTATCGATAGTCCATATCTCGGAACTATAAGAGATAATGCAATTTGGCAACCGGCAATGTAATTAGCATGCCGAATATTACTTGGAATGTGAATTGGAACGAAATCGCCAATAGGTAAAACCATTTTACAATTTGGGCCCAAGTTAGAAGCAGAGCCTAAGGTGTAAATTATCGATAGTCCATATCTCGGAAACTATAAGAGATAATTCAATTTGGCAACTGGCAATGTAATTAGCATGCCGAATATTACTTGGAATGTGAATTGGAACGAAATCGCCAATAGATAAGACCATTTTACAATTTGGGCCCAAGTTAGAAGCAGAGCCTAAGGTGTAAATTATCGATAGTCCATATCTCGGAAACTATAAGAGATAATGCAATTTGGCAACCGGCAATGTAACTAGCATGCCGAATATTACTTGGAATGTGAATTGGAACGAAATCGCCAATAGATAAGACCATTTTACAATTTGGGCCCAAGTTAGAAGCAGAGCTTAAGGTGTAAATTATCGATAGTCCATATCTCGGAAACTATAAGAGATAATGCAATTTGGCAACCGGCAATGTAATTAGCATGCCGAATATTCCTTGGAATGTGAATTGGAACGAAATCGCCAATAGATAAGACCATTTTTCAATTTGGGCACAAGTTAGAAGCAGAGCCTATGGTGTAAATTATCGATAGTCCATATCTCGGAAACTATAAGAGATAATGCAATTTGGCAACCGGCAATGTAATTAGCATGCCGAATATTACTTGGAATGTGAATTGGAACGAAATCGCCAATAGATAAGACCATTTTACAATTTGGGCCCAAGTTAGAAGCAGAGCCTAAGGTGTAAATTATCGATAGTCCATATCTCGGAAACTATAAGAGATAATGCAATTTGGCAACCGGCAATGTAATTAGCATGCCGAATATTACTTGGAATGTGAATTGGAACGAAATCGCCAATAGATAAGACCATTTTACAATTTGGGTCCAAGTTAGAAGCAGAGCCTAAGGTGTAAATTATCGATAGTCCATATCTCGGAAACTATAAGAGATAATACAATTTGGCAACCGGCAATGTAATTAGCATGCCGAATATTACTTGGAATGTGAATTGGAACGAAATCGCCAATAGGTAAGACCATTTTACAATTTGGGCCCAAGTTAGAAGCAGAGAATAAGGTTTAAATTATCGATAGTCCATATCTCGGAAACTATAAGAGATAATTCAATTTGGCAACCGGCAATGTAGTTAGCATGCCGAATATTACTTGGAATGTGAATTGGAACGAAATCGCCAATAGATAAGACCATTTTACAATTTGGGCCCAAGTTAGAAGCAGAGCCTAAGGTGTAAATTATCGATAGTCCATATCTCGGAAACTATAAGAGATAATGCAATTTGGCAACCGGCAATGTAATTAGCATGCCGAATATTACTTGGAATGTGAATTGGAACGAAATCGCCAATAGATAAGACCATTTTACAATTTGGGAGCAAGTTAGAAGCAGAGCCTAAGGTGTAAATTATCGATAGTCCATATCTCGGAAACTATAAGAGATAATGCAATTTGGCAACCGGCAATGTAATTAGCATGCCGAATATTACTTGGAATGTGAATTGGAACGAAATCGCCAATAGATAAGACCATTTTACAATTTGGGCCCTAGTTAGAAGCAGAGCCTATGGTGTAAATTATCGATAGTCCATATCTCGGAAACTATAAGAGATAATGCAATTTGGCAACCGGCAATGTAATTAGCATGCCGAATATTACTTGGAATGTGAATTGGAATGAAATCGCCAATAGATAAGACCATTTTACAATTTGGGCCCAAGTTAGAAGCAGAGCCTAAGGTGTAAATTATCGATAGTCCATATCTCGGAAACTATAAGAGATAATGCAATTTGGCAACCGGCAATGTAATTAGCATGCCGAATATTACTTGGAATGTGAATTGGAACGAAATCGCCAATAGATAAGACCATTATACAATTTGGGCCCAAGTTAGAAGCAGAGCCTAAGGTGTAAATTATCGATAGTCCATATCTCGGAAACTATAAGAGATAATGCAATTTGGCAACCGGCAATGTAATTAGCATGCCGAATATTACTTGGAATGTGAATTGGAACGAAATCGCCAATAGATAAGACCATTTTACAAATTGGGCCCAAGTTAGAAGCAGAGCCTAAGGTGTAAATTATTGATAGTCCATATCTCGGAAACTATAAGAGATAATGCAATTTCGCAACCGGCAATGTAATTAGCATGCCGAATATCACTTGGAATGTGAATTGGGACGAAATCGCCAATAGATAAGACCATTTTACAATTTGGGCCCAAGTTAGAAGCAGAGCCTAAGGTGTAAATTATCGATAGTCCATATCTCGGAAACTATAAGAGATAATGCAATTTGGCAACCGGCAATGTAATTAGCATGCCGAATATTACTTGGAATGTGAATTGGAACGAAATCGCCAATAGATAAGACCATTTTACGATTTGGGCCCAAGTTAGAAGCAGAGCCTAAGGTGTAAATTATCGATAGTCCATATCTCGGAAACTATAAGAGATAATGCAATTTGGCAACCGGCAATGTAATTAGCATGCCGAATATTACTTGGAATGCGAATTGGAACGAAATCGCCAATAGATAAGACCATTTTACAATTTGGGCCCAAGTTAGAAGCAGAGCCTAAGGTGTAAATTATCGATAGTCCATATCTCGGAAACTATAAGAGATAATGCAATTTCGCAATCGGCAATGTAATTAGCATGCCGAATATTACTTGGAGTGTGAATTGGAACGAAATCGCCAATAGATAAGACCATTTTACAATTTGGGCCCAAGTTAGAAGCAGAGCCTAAGGTGTAAATTATCGATAGTCCATATCTCGGAAACTATAAGAGATAATGCAATTTGGCAACCGGCAATGTAATTAGCATGCCGAATATTACTTGGAATGTGAATTGGAACGAAATCGCCAATAGATAAGACCATTTTACAATTTGGGCCCAAGTTAGAAGCAGAGCCTAAGGTGTAAATTATCGATAGTCCATATCTCGGAAACTATAAGAGATAATGCAATTTGGCAACCGGCAATGTAATTAGCATGCCGAATATTACTTGGAATGTGAATTGCAACGAAATCGCCAATAGATAAGACCATTTTACAATTTGGGCCCAAGTTAGAAGCAGAGCCTAAGGTGTAAATTATCGATAGTCCATATCTCGGAAACTATAAGAGATAATGCAATTTGGCAACCGGCAATGTAATTAGCATGCCGAATATTACTTGGAATGTGAATTGGAACGAAATCGCCAATAGATATGACCATTTTACAATTTGGGCCCAAGTTAGAAGCAGAGCCTAAGGTGTAAATTATTGATAGTCCATATCTCGGAAACTATAAGAGATAATGCAATTTCGCAACCGGCAATGTAATTAGCATGCCGAATATCACTTGGAATGTGAATTGGGACGAAATCGCCAATGGATAAGACCATTTTACAATTTGGGCCCAAGTTAGAAGCAGAGCCTAAGGTGTAAATTATCGATAGTCCATATCTCGGAAACTATAAGAGATAATGCAATTTGGCAACCGGCAATGTAATTAGCATGCCGAATATTACTTGGAATGTGAATTGGAACGAAATCGCCAATAGATAAGACCATTTTACAATTTGGGCCCAAGTTAGAAGCAGAGCCTATGGTGTAAATTATCGATAGTCCATATCTCGGAAACTATAAGAGATAATGCAATTTGGCAACCGGCAATGTAATTAGCATGCCGAATATTACTTGGAATGTGAATTGGAACGAAATCGCCAATAGATAAGGCCATTTTACAATTTGGGCCCAAGTTAGAAGCAGAGCCTAAGGTGTAAATTATCGATAGTCCATATCTCGGAAACTATAAGAGATAATGCAATTTGGCAACCGGCAATGTAATTAGCATGCCGAATATTACTTGGAATGTGAATTGGAGCGAAATCGCCAATAGATAAGACCATTTTACAATTTGGGCCCAAGTTAGAAGCAGAGCCTAAGGTGTAAATTATCGATAGTCCATATCTCGGAAACTATAAGAGATAATGCAATTTGGCAACCGGCAATGTAATTAGCATGCCGAATATTACTTGGAATGTGAATTGGAACGAAATCGCCAATAGATAAGACCATTTTACAATTTGGGCCCAAGTTAGAAGCAGAGCCTAAGGTGTAAATTATCGATAGTCCATATCTCGGAAACTATAAGAGATAATGCAATTTGGCAACCGGCAATGTAATTAGCATGCCGAATATCACTTGGAATGTGAATTGGGACGAAATCGCCAATAGATAAGACCATTTTACAATTTGGGCCCAAGTTAGAAGCAGAGCCTAAGGTGTAAATTATCGATAGTCCATATCTCGGAAACTATAAGAGATAATGCAATTTGGCAACCGGCAATGTAATTAGCATGCCGAATATTACTTGGAATGTGAATTGGAACGAAATCGCCAATAGATAAGACCATTTTACAATTTGGGCCCAAGTTAGAAGCAGAGCCTAAGGTGTAAATTATCGATAGTCCATATCTCGGAAACTATAAGAGATAATGCAATTTGGCAACCGGCAATGTAATTAGCATGCCGAATATTACTTGGAATGTGAATTGGAACGAAATCGCCAATAGATAAGACCATTTTACAATTTGGGCCCAAGTTAGAAGCAGAGCCTAAGGTGTAAATTATCGATAGTCCATATCTCGGAAACTATAAGAGATAATGCAATTTGGCAACCGGCAATGTAATTAGCATGCCGAATATTACGCAACCGGCAATGTAATTAGCATGCCGAATATTACTTGGAGTGTGAATTGGAACGAAATCGCCAATAGATAAGACCATTTTACAATTTGGGCCCAAGTTAGAAGCAGAGCCTAAGGTGTAAATTATCGATAGTCCATATCTCGGAAACTATAAGAGATAATGCAATTTGGCAACCGGCAATGTAATTAGCATGCCGAATATTACTTGGAATGTGAATTGGAACGAAATCGCCAATAGATAAGACCATTTTACAATTTGGGCCCAAGTTAGAAGCAGAGCCTAAGGTGTAAATTATCGATAGTCCATATCTCGGAAACTATAAGAGATAATGCAATTTCGCAACCGGCAATGTAATTAGCATGCCGAATATTACTTGGAGTGTGAATTGGAACGAAATCGCCAATAGATAAGACCATTTTACAATTTGGGCCCAAGTTAGAAGCAGAGCCTAAGGTGTAAATTATCGATAGTCCATATCTCGGAAACTATAAGAGATAATGCAATTTGGCAACCGGCAATGTAATTAGCATGCCGAATATTACTTAGAATGTGAATTGGAACGAAATCGCCAATAGATAAGACCATTTTACAATTTGGGCCCAAGTTAGAAGCAGAGCCTAAGGTGTAAATTATCGATAGTCCATATCTCGGAAACTATAAGAGATAATGCAATTTGGCAACCGGCAATGTAATTAGCATGCCGAATATTACTTGGAATGTGAATTGGAACGAAATCGCCAATAGATAAGACCATTTTACAATTTGGGCCCAAGTTAGAAGCAGAGCCTAAGGTGTAAATTATCGATAGTCCATATCTCGGAAACTATAAGAGATAATGCAATTTCGCAACCGGCAATGTAATTAGCATGCCGAATATTACTTGGAGTGTGAATTGGAACGAAATCGCCAATAGATAAGACCATTTTACAATTTGGGCCCAAGTTAGAAGCAGAGCCTAAGGTGTAAATTATCGATAGTCCATATCTCGGAAACTATAAGAGATAATGCAATTTGGCAACCGGCAATGTAATTAGCATGCCGAATATTACTTGGAATGTGAATTGGAACGAAATCGCCAATAGATAAGACCATTTTACAATTTGGGCCCAAGTTAGAAGCAGAGCCTAAGGTGTAAATTATCGATAGTCCATATCTCGGAAACTATAAGAGATAATGCAATTTCGCAACCGGCAATGTAATTAGCATGCCGAATATTACTTGGAGTGTGAATTGGAACGAAATCGCCAATAGATAAGACCATTTTACAATTTGGGCCCAAGTTAGAAGCAGAGCCTAAGGTGTAAATTATCGATAGTCCATATCTCGGAAACTATAAGAGATAATGCAATTTGGCAACCGGCAATGTAATTAGCATGCCGAATATTACTTGGAATGTGAATTGCAACGAAATCGCCAATAGATAAGACCATTTTACAATTTGGGCCCAAGTTAGAAGCAGAGCCTAAGGTGTAAATTATCGATAGTCCATATCTCGGAAACTATAAGAGATAATGCAATTTGGCAACCGGCAATGTAATTAGCATGCCGAATATTACTTGGAATGTGAATTGGAGCGAAATCGCCAATAGATAAGACCATTTTACAATTTGGGCCCAAGTTAGAAGCAGAGCCTAAGGTGTAAATTATCGATAGTCCATATCTCGGAAACTATAAGAGATAATGCAATTTGGCAACCGGCAATGTAATTAGCATGCCGAATATTACTTGGAATGTGAATTGGAACGAAATCGCCAATAGATAAGACCATTTTACAAATTGGGCCCAAGTTAGAAGCAGAGCCTAAAGTGTAAATTATTGATAGTCCATATCTCGGAAACTATAAGAGATAATGCAATTTCGCAACCGGCAATGCAATTAGCATGCCGAATATCACTTGGAATGTGAATTGGGACGAAATCGCCAATAGATAAGACCATTTTACAATTTGGGCCCAAGTTAGAAGCAGAGCCTAAGGTGTAAATTATCGATAGTCCATATCTCGGAAACTATAAGAGATAATGCAATTTGGCAACCGGCAATGTAATTAGCATGCCGAATATTACTTGGAATGTGAATTGGAACGAAATCGCCAATAGATAAGACCATTTTACAATTTGGGCCCAAGTTAGAAGCAGAGCCTAAGGTCTAAATTATCGATAGTCCATATCTCGGAAACTATAAGAGATAATGCAATTTCGCAACCGGCAATGTAATTAGCATGCCGAATATTACTTGGAGTGTGAATTGGAACGAAATCGCCAATAGATAAGACCATTTTACAATTTGGGCCCAAGTTAGAAGCAGAGCCTAAGGTGTAAATTATCGATAGTCCATATCTCGGAAACTATAAGAGATAATGCAATTTGGCAACCGGCAATGTAATTAGCATGCCGAATATTACTTGGAATGTGAATTGGAACGAAATCGCCAATAGATAAGACCATTTTACAATTTGGGCCCAAGTTAGAAGCAGAGCCTAAGGTGTAAATTATCGATAGTCCATATCTCGGAAACTATAAGAGATAATGCAATTTCGCAACCGGCAATGTAATTAGCATGCCGAATATTACTTGGAGTGTGAATTGGAACGAAATCGCCAATAGATAAGACCATTTTACAATTTGGGCCCAAGTTAGAAGCAGAGCCTAAGGTGTAAATTATCGATAGTCCATATCTCGGAAACTATAAGAGATAATGCAATTTGGCAACCGGCAATGTAATTAGCATGCCGAATATTACTTGGAATGTGAATTGGAACGAAATCGCCAATAGATAAGACCATTTTACAATTTGGGCCCAAGTTAGAAGCAGAGCCTAAGGTGTAAATTATCGATAGTCCATATCTCAGAAACTATAAGAGATAATGCAATTTCGCAACCGGCAATGTAATTAGCATGCCGAATATTACTTGGAGTGTGAATTGGAACGAAATCGCCAATAGATAAGACCATTTTACAATTTGGGCCCAAGTTAGAAGCAGAGCCTAAGGTGTAAATTATCGATAGTCCATATCTCGGAAACTATAAGAGATAATGCAATTTGGCAACCGGCAATGTAATTAGCATGCCGAATATTACTTGGAATGTGAATTGGAACGAAATCGCCAATAGATAAGACCATTTTACAATTTGGGCCCAAGTTAGAAGCAGAGCCTAAGGTGTAAATTATCGATAGTCCATATCTCGGAAACTATAAGAGATAATGCAATTTCGCAACCGGCAATGTAATTAGCATGCCGAATATTACTTGGAGTGTGAATTGGAACGAAATCGCCAATAGATAAGACCATTATACAATTTGGGCCCAAGTTAGAAGCAGAGCCTAAGGTGTAAATTATCGATAGTCCATATCTCGGAAACTATAAGAGATAATGCAATTTGGCAACCGGCAATGTAATTAGCATGCCGAATATTACTTGGAATGTGAATTGCAACGAAATCGCCAATAGATAAGACCATTTTACAATTTGGGCCCAAGTTAGAAGCAGAGCCTAAGGTGTAAATTATCGATAGTCCATATCTCGGAAACTATAAGAGATAATGCAATTTGGCAACCGGTAATGTAATTAGCATGCCGAATATTACTTGGAATGTGAATTGGAACGAAATCGCCAATAGATAAGACCATTTTACAATTTGGGCCCAAGTTAGAAGCAGAGCCTAAGGTGTAAATTATTGATAGTCCATATCTCGGAAACTATAAGAGATAATGCAATTTCGCAACCGGCAATGTAATTAGCATGCCGAATATCACTTGGAATGTGAATTGGGACGAAATCGCCAATAGATAAGACCATTTTACAATTTGGGCCCAAGTTAGAAGCAGAGCCTAAGGTGTAAATTATCGATAGTCCATATCTCGGAAACTATAAGAGATAATGCAATTTGGCAACCGGCAATGTAATTAGCATGCCGAATATTACTTGGAATGTGAATTGCAACGAAATCGCCAATAGATAAGACCATTTTACAATTTGGGCCCAAGTTAGAAGCAGAGCCTAAGGTGTAAATTATCGATAGTCCATATCTCGGAAACTATAAGAGATAATGCAATTTGGCAACCGGCAATGTAATTAGCATGCCGAATATTACTTGGAATGTGAATTGGAACGAAATCGCCAATAGATATGACCATTTTACAATTTGGGCCCAAGTTAGAAGCAGAGCCTAAGGTGTAAATTATTGATAGTCCATATCTCGGAAACTATAAGAGATAATGCAATTTCGCAAACGGCAATGTAATTAGCATGCCGAATATCACTTGGAATGTGAATTGGGACGAAATCGCCAATAGATAAGACCATTTTACAATTTGGGCCCAAGTTAGAAGCAGAGCCTAAGGTGTAAATTATCGATAGTCCATATCTCGGAAACTATAAGAGATAATGCAATTTGGCAACCGGCAATGTAATTAGCATGCCGAATATTACTTGGAATGTGAATTGGAACGAAATCGCCAATAGATAAGACCATTTTACAATTTGGGCCCAAGTTAGAAGCAGAGCCTATGGTGTAAATTATCGATAGTCCATATCTCGGAAACTATAAGAGATAATGCAATTTGGCAACCGGCAATGTAATTAGCATGCCGAATATTACTTGGAATGTGAATTGCAACGAAATCGCCAATAGATAAGACCATTTTACAATTTGGGCCCAAGTTAGAAGCAGAGCCTAAGGTGTAAATTATCGATAGTCCATATCTCGGAAACTATAAGAGATAATGCAATTTGGTAACCGGCAATGTAATTAGCATGCCGAATATTACTTGGAATGTGAATTGGAACGAAATCGCCAATAGATATGACCATTTTACAATTTGGGCCCAAGTTAGAAGCAGAGCCTAAGGTGCAAATTATTGATAGTCCATATCTCGGAAACTATAAGAGATAATGCAATTTCGCAACCGGCAATGTAATTAGCATGCCGAATATCACTTGGAATGTGAATTGGGACGAAATCGCCAATAGATAAGACCATTTTACAATTTGGGCCCAAGTTAGAAGCAGAGCCTAAGGTGTAAATTATCGATAGTCCATATCTCGGAAACTATAAGAGATAATGCAATTTGGCAACCGGCAATGTAATTAGCATGCCGAATATTACTTGGAATGTGAATTGGAACGAAATCGCCAATAGATAAGACCATTTTACAATTTGGGCCCAAGTTAGAAGCAGAGCCTATGGTGTAAATTATCGATAGTCCATATCTCGGAAACTATAAGAGATAATGCAATTTGGCAACCGGCAATGTAATTAGCATGCCGAATATTACTTGGAATGTGAATTGGAACGAAATCGCCAATAGATAAGGCCATTTTACAATTTGGGCCCAAGTTAGAAGCAGAGCCTAAGGTGTAAATTATCGATAGTCCATATCTCGGAAACTATAAGAGATAATGCAATTTGGCAACCGGCAATGTAATTAGCATGCCGAATATTACTTGGAATGTGAATTGGAACGAAATCGCCAATAGATAAGACCATTTTACAATTTGGGCCCAAGTTAGAAGCAGAGCCTAAGGTGTAAATTATCGATAGTCCATATCTCGGAAACTATAAGAGATAATGCAATTTGGCAACCGGCAATGTAATTAGCATGCCGAATATTACTTGGAATGTGAATTGGAACGAAATCGCCAATAGATAAGACCATTTTACAAATTGGGCCCAAGTTAGAAGCAGAGCCTAAAGTGTAAATTATTGATAGTCCATATCTCGGAAACTATAAGAGATAATGCAATTTCGCAACCGGCAATGTAATTAGCATGCCGAATATCACTTGGAATGTGAATTGGGACGAAATCGCCAATAGATAAGACCATTTTACAATTTGGGCCCAAGTTAGAAGCAGAGCCTAAGGTGTAAATTATCGATAGTCCATATCTCGGAAACTATAAGAGATAATGCAATTTGGCAACCGGCAATGTAATTAGCATGCCGAATATTACTTGGAATGTGAATTGGAACGAAATCGCCAATAGATAAGACCATTTTACAATTTGGGCCCAAGTTAGAAGCAGAGCCTAAGGTGTAAATTATCGATAGTCCATATCTCGGAAACTATAAGAGATAATGCAATTTGGCAACCGGCAATGTAATTAGCATGCCGAATATTACTTGGAATGTGAATTGGAACGAAATCGCCAATAGATAAGACCATTTTACAATTTGGGCCCAAGTTAGAAGCAGAGCCTAAGGTGTAAATTATCGATAGTCCATATCTCGGAAACTATAAGAGATAATGCAATTTCGCAACCGGCAATGTAATTAGCATGCCGAATATTACTTGGAGTGTGAATTGGAACGAAATCGCCAATAGATAAGACCATTTTACAATTTGGGCCCAAGTTAGAAGCAGAGCCTAAGGTGTAAATTATCGATAGTCCATATCTCGGAAACTATAAGAGATAATGCAATTTGGCAACCGGCAATGTAATTAGCATGCCGAATATTACTTGGAATGTGAATTGGAACGAAATCGCCAATAGATAAGACCATTTTACAATTTGGGCCCAAGTTAGAAGCAGAGCCTAAGGTGTAAATTATCGATAGTCCATATCTCGGAAACTATAAGAGATAATGCAATTTCGCAACCGGCAATGTAATTAGCATGCCGAATATTACTTGGAGTGTGAATTGGAACGAAATCGCCAATAGATAAGTCCATTTTACAATTTGGGCCCAAGTTAGAAGCAGAGCCTAAGGTGTAAATTATCGATAGTCCATATCTCGGAAACTATAAGAGATAATGCAATTTGGCAACCGGCAATGTAATTAGCATGCCGAATATTACTTGGAATGTGAATTGGAACGAAATCGCCAATAGATAAGACCATTTTACAATTTGGGCCCAAGTTAGAAGCCGAGCCTAAGGTGTAAATTATCGATAGTCCATATCTCGGAAACTATAAGAGATAATGCAATTTGGCAACCGGCAATGTAATTAGCATGCCGAATATTACTTGGAATGTGAATTGGAACGAAATCGCCAATAGATAAGACCATTTTACAATTTGGGCCCAAGTTAGAAGCAGAGCCTAAGGTGTAAATTATCGATAGTCCATATCTCGGAAACTATAAGAGATAATGCAATTTCGCAACCGGCAATGTAATTAGCATGCCGAATATCACTTGGAATGTGAATTGGGACGAAATCGCCAATAGATAAGACCATTTTACAATTTGGGCCCAAGTTAGAAGCAGAGCCTAAGGTGTAAATTATCGATAGTCCATATCTCGGAAACTATAAGAGATAATGCAATTTGGCAACCGGCAATGTAATTAGCATGCCGAATATTACTTGGAATGTGAATTGGGACGAAATCGCCAATAGATAAGACCATTTTACAATTTGGGCCCAAGTTAGAAGCAGAGCCTAAGGTGTAAATTATCGATAGTCCATATCTCGGAAACTATAAGAGATAATGCAATTTCGCAACCGGCAATGTAATTAGCATGCCGAATATTACTTGGAGTGTGAATTGGAACGAAATCGCCAATAGATAAGACCATTTTACAATTTGGGCCCAAGTTAGAAGCAGAGCCTAAGGTGTAAATTATCGATAGTCCATATCTCGGAAACTATAAGAGATAATGCAATTTGGCAACCGGCAATGTAATTAGCATGCCGAATATTACTTAGAATGTGAATTGGAATGAAATCGCCAATAGATAAGACCATTTTACAATTTGGGCCCAAGTTAGAAGCAGAGCCTAAGGTGTAAATTATCGATAGTCCATATCTCGGAAACTATAAGAGATAATGCAATTTGGCAACCGGCAATGTAATTAGCATGCCGAATATTACTTGGAATGTGAATTGGAACGAAATCGCCAATAGATAAGACCATTTTACAATTTGGGCCCAAGTTAGAAGCAGAGCCTAAGGTGTAAATTATCGATAGTCCATATCTCGGAAACTATAAGAGATAATGCAATTTCGCAACCGGCAATGTAATTAGCATGCCGAATATTACTTGGAGTGTGAATTGGAACGAAATCGCCAATAGATAAGACCATTTTACAATTTGGGCCCAAGTTAGAAGCAGAGCCTAAGGTGTAAATTATCGATAGTCCATATCTCGGAAACTATAAGAGATAATGCAATTTGGCAACCGGCAATGTAATTAGCATGCCGAATATTACTTGGAATGTGAATTGGAACGAAATCGCCAATAGATAAGACCATTTTACAATTTGGGCCCAAGTTAGAAGCAGAGCCTAAGGTGTAAATTATCGATAGTCCATATCTCGGAAACTATAAGAGATAATGCAATTTCGCAACCGGCAATGTAATTAGCATGCCGAATATTACTTGGAGTGTGAATTGGAACGAAATCGCCAATAGATAAGACCATTTTACAATTTGGGCCCAAGTTAGAAGCAGAGCCTAAGGTGTAAATTATCGATAGTCCATATCTCGGAAACTATAAGAGATAATGCAATTTGGCAACCGGCAATGTAATTAGCATGCCGAATATTACTTGGAATGTGAATTGCAACGAAATCGCCAATAGATAAGACCATTTTACAATTTGGGCCCAAGTTAGAAGCAGAGCCTAAGGTGTAAATTATCGATAGTCCATATCTCGGAAACTATAAGAGATAATGCAATTTGGCAACCGGCAATGTAATTAGCATGCCGAATATTACTTGGAATGTGAATTGGAACGAAATCGCCAATAGATAAGACCATTTTACAATTTGGGCCCAAGTTAGAAGCAGAGCCTAAGGTGTAAATTATCGATAGTCCATATCTCGGAAACTATAAGAGGTAATGCAATTTGGCAACCGGCAATGTAATTAGCATGCCGAATATTACTTGGAGTGTGAATTGGAACGAAATCGCCAATAGATAAGACCATTTTACAATTTGGGCCCAAGTTAGAAGCAGAGCCTAAGGTGTAAATTATCGATAGTCCATATCTCGGAAACTATAAGAGATAATGCAATTTGGCAACCGGCAATGTAATTAGCATGCCGAATATTACTTGGAATGTGAATTGGAACGAAATCGCCAATAGATAAGACCATTTTACAATTTGGGCCCAAGTTAGAAGCAGAGCCTAAGGTGTAAATTATCGATAGTCCATATCTCGGAAACTATAAGAGATAATGCAATTTCGCAACCGGCAATGTAATTAGCATGCCGAATATTACTTGGAGTGTGAATTGGAACGAA
Source organism: Rhynchophorus ferrugineus (assembly GCF_030347505.1). Classification (NCBI taxonomy): domain Eukaryota; kingdom Metazoa; phylum Arthropoda; class Insecta; order Coleoptera; family Curculionidae; genus Rhynchophorus; species Rhynchophorus ferrugineus. The sequence goes on from NW_027472685.1 coordinate 443,486, forward strand.
ATCGCCAATAGATAAGACCATTTTACAATTTGGGCCCAAGTTAGAAGCAGAGCCTAAGGTGTAAATTATCGATAGTCCATATCTCGGAAACTATAAGAGATAATGCAATTTCGCAACCGGCAATGTAATTAGCATGCCGAATATTACTTGGAGTGTGAATTGGAACGAAATCGCCAATAGATAAGACCATTTTACAATTTGGGCCCAAGTTAGAAGCAGAGCCTAAGGTGTAAATTATCGATAGTCCATATCTCGGAAACTATAAGAGATAATGCAATTTGGCAACCGGCAATGTAATTAGCATGCCGAATATTACTTAGAATGTGAATTGGAACGAAATCGCCAATAGATAAGACCATTTTACAATTTGGGCCCAAGTTAGAAGCAGAGCCTAAGGTGTAAATTATCGATAGTCCATATCTCGGAAACTATAAGAGATAATGCAATTTGGCAACCGGCAATGTAATTAGCATGCCGAATATTACTTGGAATGTGAATTGGAACGAAATCGCCAATAGATAAGACCATTTTACAATTTGGGCCCAAGTTAGAAGCAGAGCCTAAGGTGTAAATTATCGATAGTCCATATCTCGGAAACTGTAAGAGATAATGCAATTTCGCAACCGGCAATGTAATTAGCATGCCGAATATTACTTGGAGTGTGAATTGGAACGAAATCGCCAATAGATAAGACCATTTTACAATTTGGGCCCAAGTTAGAAGCAGAGCCTAAGGTGTAAATTATCGATAGTCCATATCTCGGAAGCTATAAGAGATAATGCAATTTGGCAACCGGCAATGTAATTAGCATGCCGAATATTACTTGGAATGTGAATTGGAACGAAATCGCCAATAGATAAGACCATTTTACAATTTGGGCCCAAGTTAGAAGCAGAGCCTAAGGTGTAAATTATCGATAGTCCATATCTCGGAAACTATAAGAGATAATGCAATTTCGCAACCGGCAATGTAATTAGCATGCCGAATATTACTTGGAGTGTGAATTGGAACGAAATCGCCAATAGATAAGACCATTTTACAATTTGGGCCCAAGTTAGAAGCAGAGCCTAAGGTGTAAATTATCGATAGTCCATATCTCGGAAACTATAAGAGATAATGCAATTTGGCAACCGGCAATGTAATTAGCATGCCGAATATTACTTGGAATGTGAATTGGAACGAAATCGCCAATAGATAAGACCATTTTACAATTTGGGCCCAAGTTAGAAGCAGAGCCTAAGGTGTAAATTATCGATAGTCCATATCTCGGAAACTGTAAGAGATAATGCAATTTCGCAACCGGCAATGCAATTAGCATGCCGAATATCACTTGGAATGTGAATTGGGACGAAATCGCCAATAGATAAGACCATTTTACAATTTGGGCCCAAGTTAGAAGCAGAGCCTAAGGTGTAAATTATCGATAGTCCATATCTCGGAAACTATAAGAGATAATGCAATTTGGCAACCGGCAATGTAATTAGCATGCCGAATATTACTTGGAATGTGAATTGGAACGAAATCGCCAATAGATAAGACCATTTTACAATTTGGGCCCAAGTTAGAAGCAGAGCCTAAGGTGTAAATTATCGATAGTCCATATCTCGGAAACTATAAGAGATAATGCAATTTGGCAACCGGCAATGTAATTAGCATGCCGAATATTACTTGGAATGTGAATTGGAACGAAATCGCCAATAGATAAGACCATTTTACAATTTGGGCCCAAGTTAGAAGCCGAGCCTAAGGTGTAAATTATCGATAGTCCATATCTCGGAAACTATAAGAGATAATGCAATTTGGCAACCGGCAATGTAATTAGCATGCCGAATATTACTTGGAATGTGAATTGGAACGAAATCGCCAATAGATAAGACCATTTTACAATTTGGGCCCAAGTTAGAAGCAGAGCCTAAGGTGTAAATTATCGATAGTCCATATCTCGGAAACTATAAGAGATAATGCAATTTCGCAACCGGCAATGTAATTAGCATGCCGAATATCACTTGGAATGTGAATTGGGACGAAATCGCCAATAGATAAGACCATTTTACAATTTGGGCCCAAGTTAGAAGCAGAGCCTAAGGTGTAAATTATCGATAGTCCATATCTCGGAAACAATAAGAGATAATGCAATTTGGCAACCGGCAATGTAATTAGCATGCCGAATATTACTTGGAATGTGAATTGGGACGAAATCGCCAATAGATAAGACCATTTTACAATTTGGGCCCAAGTTAGAAGCAGAGCCTAAGGTGTAAATTATCGATAGTCCATATCTCGGAAACTATAAGAGATAATGCAATTTCGCAACCGGCAATGTAATTAGCATGCCGAATATTACTTGGAGTGTGAATTGGAACGAAATCGCCAATAGATAAGACCATTTTACAATTTGGGCCCAAGTTAGAAGCAGAGCCTAAGGTGTAAATTATCGATAGTCCATATCTCGGAAACTATAAGAGATAATGCAATTTGGCAACCGGCAATGTAATTAGCATGCCGAATATTACTTAGAATGTGAATTGGAATGAAATCGCCAATAGATAAGACCATTTTACAATTTGGGCCCAAGTTAGAAGCAGAGCCTAAGGTGTAAATTATCGATAGTCCATATCTCGGAAACTATAAGAGATAATGCAATTTGGCAACCGGCAATGTAATTAGCATGCCGAATATTACTTGGAATGTGAATTGGAACGAAATCGCCAATAGATAAGACCATTTTACAATTTGGGCCCAAGTTAGAAGCAGAGCCTAAGGTGTAAATTATCGATAGTCCATATCTCGGAAACTATAAGAGATAATGCAATTTCGCAACCGGCAATGTAATTAGCATGCCGAATATTACTTGGAGTGTGAATTGGAACGAAATCGCCAATAGATAAGACCATTTTACAATTTGGGCCCAAGTTAGAAGCAGAGCCTAAGGTGTAAATTATCGATAGTCCATATCTCGGAAACTATAAGAGATAATGCAATTTGGCAACCGGCAATGTAATTAGCATGCCGAATATTACTTGGAATGTGAATTGGAACGAAATCGCCAATAGATAAGACCATTTTACAATTTGGGCCCAAGTTAGAAGCAGAGCCTAAGGTGTAAATTATCGATAGTCCATATCTCGGAAACTATAAGAGATAATGCAATTTCGCAACCGGCAATGTAATTAGCATGCCGAATATTACTTGGAGTGTGAATTGGAACGAAATCGCCAATAGATAAGACCATTTTACAATTTGGGCCCAAGTTAGAAGCAGAGCCTAAGGTGTAAATTATCGATAGTCCATATCTCGGAAACTATAAGAGATAATGCAATTTGGCAACCGGCAATGTAATTAGCATGCCGAATATTACTTGGAATGTGAATTGCAACGAAATCGCCAATAGATAAGACCATTTTACAATTTGGGCCCAAGTTAGAAGCAGAGCCTAAGGTGTAAATTATCGATAGTCCATATCTCGGAAACTATAAGAGATAATGCAATTTGGCAACCGGCAATGTAATTAGCATGCCGAATATTACTTGGAATGTGAATTGGAACGAAATCGCCAATAGATAAGACCATTTTACAATTTGGGCCCAAGTTAGAAGCAGAGCCTAAGGTGTAAATTATCGATAGTCCATATCTCGGAAACTATAAGAGATAATGCAATTTGGCAACCGGCAATGTAATTAGCATGCCGAATATTACTTGGAGTATGAATTGGAACGAAATCGCCAATAGATAAGACCATTTTACAATTTGGGCCCAAGTTAGAAGCAGAGCCTAAGGTGTAAATTATCGATAGTCCATATCTCGGAAACTATAAGAGATAATGCAATTTGGCAACCGGCAATGTAATTAGCATGCCGAATATTACTTGGAATGTGAATTGGAACGAAATCGCCAATAGATAAGACCATTTTACAATTTGGGCCCAAGTTAGAAGCAGAGCCTAAGGTGTAAATTATCGATAGTCCATATCTCGGAAACTATAAGAGATAATGCAATTTCGCAACCGGCAATGTAATTAGCATGCCGAATATTACTTGGAGTGTGAATTGGAACGAAATCGCCAATAGATAAGACCATTTTACAATTTGGGCCCAAGTTAGAAGCAGAGCCTAAGGTGTAAATTATCGATAGTCCATATCTCGGAAACTATAAGAGATAATGCAATTTCGCAACCGGCAATGTAATTAGCATGCCGAATATTACTTGGAGTGTGAATTGGAACGAAATCGCCAATAGATAAGACCATTTTACAATTTGGGCCCAAGTTAGAAGCAGAGCCTAAGGTGTAAATTATCGATAGTCCATATCTCGGAAACTATAAGAGATAATGCAATTTGGCAACCGGCAATGTAATTAGCATGCCGAATATTACTTAGAATGTGAATTGGAACGAAATCGCCAATAGATAAGACCATTTTACAATTTGGGCCCAAGTTAGAAGCAGAGCCTAAGGTGTAAATTATCGATAGTCCATATCTCGGAAACTATAAGAGATAATGCAATTTGGCAACCGGCAATGTAATTAGCATGCCGAATATTACTTGGAATGTGAATTGGAACGAAATCGCCAATAGATAAGACCATTTTACAATTTGGGCCCAAGTTAGAAGCAGAGCCTAAGGTGTAAATTATCGATAGTCCATATCTCGGAAACTGTAAGAGATAATGCAATTTCGCAACCGGCAATGTAATTAGCATGCCGAATATTACTTGGAGTGTGAATTGGAACGAAATCGCCAATAGATAAGACCATTTTACAATTTGGGCCCAAGTTAGAAGCAGAGCCTAAGGTGTAAATTATCGATAGTCCATATCTCGGAAGCTATAAGAGATAATGCAATTTGGCAACCGGCAATGTAATTAGCATGCCGAATATTACTTGGAATGTGAATTGGAACGAAATCGCCAATAGATAAGACCATTTTACAATTTGGGCCCAAGTTAGAAGCAGAGCCTAAGGTGTAAATTATCGATAGTCCATATCTCGGAAACTATAAGAGATAATGCAATTTCGCAACCGGCAATGTAATTAGCATGCCGAATATTACTTGGAGTGTGAATTGGAACGAAATCGCCAATAGATAAGACCATTTTACAATTTGGGCCCAAGTTAGAAGCAGAGCCTAAGGTGTAAATTATCGATAGTCCATATCTCGGAAACTATAAGAGATAATGCAATTTGGCAACCGGCAATGTAATTAGCATGCCGAATATTACTTGGAATGTGAATTGCAACGAAATCGCCAATAGATAAGACCATTTTACAATTTGGGCCCAAGCTAGAAGCAGAGCCTAAGGTGTAAATTATCGATAGTCCATATCTCGGAAACTATAAGAGATAATGCAATTTGGCAACCGGCAATGTAATTAGCATGCCGAATATTACTTGGAATGTGAATTGGAGCGAAATCGCCAATAGATAAGACCATTTTACAATTTGGGCCCAAGTTAGAAGCAGAGCCTAAGGTGTAAATTATCGATAGTCCATATCTCGGAAACTATAAGAGATAATGCAATTTGGCAACCGGCAATGTAATTAGCATGCCGAATATTACTTGGAATGTGAATTGGAACGAAATCGCCAATAGATAAGACCATTTTACAAATTGGGCCCAAGTTAGAAGCAGAGCCTAAAGTGTAAATTATTGATAGTCCATATCTCGGAAACTATAAGAGATAATGCAATTTCGCAACCGGCAATGCAATTAGCATGCCGAATATCACTTGGAATGTGAATTGGGACGAAATCGCCAATAGATAAGACCATTTTACAATTTGGGCCCAAGTTAGAAGCAGAGCCTAAGGTGTAAATTATCGATAGTCCATATCTCGGAAACTATAAGAGATAATGCAATTTGGCAACCGGCAATGTAATTAGCATGCCGAATATTACTTGGAATGTGAATTGGAACGAAATCGCCAATAGATAAGACCATTTTACAATTTGGGCCCAAGTTAGAAGCAGAGCCTAAGGTGTAAATTATCGATAGTCCATATCTCGGAAACTATAAGAGATAATGCAATTTGGCAACCGGCAATGTAATTAGCATGCCGAATATTACTTGGAATGTGAATTGGAACGAAATCGCCAATAGATAAGACCATTTTACAATTTGGGCCCAAGTTAGAAGCAGAGCCTAAGGTCTAAATTATCGATAGTCCATATCTCGGAAACTATAAGAGATAATGCAATTTCGCAACCGGCAATGTAATTAGCATGCCGAATATTACTTGGAGTGTGAATTGGAACGAAATCGCCAATAGATAAGACCATTTTACAATTTGGGCCCAAGTTAGAAGCAGAGCCTAAGGTGTAAATTATCGATAGTCCATATCTCGGAAACTATAAGAGATAATGCAATTTGGCAACCGGCAATGTAATTAGCATGCCGAATATTACTTGGAATGTGAATTGGAACGGAATCGCTAATAGATAAGACCATTTTACAATTTGGGCCCAAGTTAGAAGCAGAGCCTAAGGTGTAAATTATCGATAGTCCATATCTCGGAAACTATAAGAGATAATGCAATTTCGCAACCGGCAATGTAATTAGCATGCCGAATATTACTTGGAGTGTGAATTGGAACGAAATCGCCAATAGATAAGACCATTTTACAATTTGGGCCCAAGTTAGAAGCAGAGCCTAAGGTGTAAATTATCGATAGTCCATATCTCAGAAACTATAAGAGATAATGCAATTTCGCAACCGGCAATGTAATTAGCATGCCGAATATTACTTGGAGTGTGAATTGGAACGAAATCGCCAATAGATAAGACCATTTTACAATTTGGGCCCAAGTTAGAAGCAGAGCCTAAGGTGTAAATTATCGATAGTCCATATCTCGGAAACTATAAGAGATAATGCAATTTGGCAACCGGCAATGTAATTAGCATGCCGAATATTACTTGGAATGTGAATTGGAATGAAATCGCCAATAGATAAGACCATTTTACAATTTGGGCCCAAGTTAGAAGCAGAGCCTAAGGTGTAAATTATCGATAGTCCATATCTCGGAAACTATAAGAGATAATGCAATTTCGCAACCGGCAATGTAATTAGCATGCCGAATATTACTTGGAGTGTGAATTGGAACGAAATCGCCAATAGATAAGACCATTATACAATTTGGGCCCAAGTTAGAAGCAGAGCCTAAGGTGTAAATTATCGATAGTCCATATCTCGGAAACTATAAGAGATAATGCAATTTGGCAACCGGCAATGTAATTAGCATGCCGAATATTACTTGGAATGTAAATTGCAACGAAATCGCCAATAGATAAGACCATTTTACAATTTGGGCCCAAGTTAGAAGCAGAGCCTAAGGTGTAAATTATCGATAGTCCATATCTCGGAAACTATAAGAGATAATGCAATTTGGCAACCGGTAATGTAATTAGCATGCCGAATATTACTTGGAATGTGAATTGGAACGAAATCGCCAATAGATAAGACCATTTTACAATTTGGGCCCAAGTTAGAAGCAGAGCCTAAGGTGTAAATTATTGATAGTCCATATCTCGGAAACTATAAGAGATAATGCAATTTCGCAACCGGCAATGTAATTAGCATGCCGAATATCACTTGGAATGTGAATTGGGACGAAATCGCCAATAGATAAGACCATTTTACAATTTGGGCCCAAGTTAGAAGCAGAGCCTAAGGTGTAAATTATCGATAGTCCATATCTCGGAAACTATAAGAGATAATGCAATTTGGCAACCGGCAATGTAATTAGCATGCCGAATATTACTTGGAATGTGAATTGCAACGAAATCGCCAATAGATAAGACCATTTTACAATTTGGGCCCAAGTTAGAAGCAGAGCCTAAGGTGTAAATTATCGATAGTCCATATCTCGGAAACTATAAGAGATAATGCAATTTGGCAACCGCCAATGTAATTAGCATGCCGAATATTACTTGGAATGTGAATTGGAACGAAATCGCCAATAGATATGACCATTTTACAATTTGGGCCCAAGTTAGAAGCAGAGCCTAAGGTGTAAATTATTGATAGTCCATATCTCGGAAACTATAAGAGATAATGCAATTTCGCAACCGGCAATGTAATTAGCATGCCGAATATCACTTGGAATGTGAATTGGGACGAAATCGCGAATAGATAAGACCATTTTACAATTTGGGCCCAAGTTAGAAGCAGAGCCTAAGGTGTAAATTATCGATAGTCCATATCTCGGAAACTATAAGAGATAATGCAATTTGGCAACCGGCAATGTAATTAGCATGCCGAATATTACTTGGAATGTGAATTGGAACGAAATCGCCAATAGATAAGACCATTTTACAATTTGGGCCCAAGTTAGAAGCAGAGCCTATGGTGTAAATTATCGATAGTCCATATCTCGGAAACTATAAGAGATAATGCAATTTGGCAACCGGCAATGTAATTAGCATGCCGAATATTACTTGGAATGTGAATTGCAACGAAATCGCCAATAGATACGACCATTTTACAATTTGGGCCCAAGTTAGAAGCAGAGCCTAAGGTGTAAATTATCGATAGTCCATATCTCGGAAACTATAAGAGATAATGCAATTTGGTAACCGGCAATGTAATTAGCATGCCGAATATTACTTGGAATGTGAATTGGAACGAAATCGCCAATAGATATGACCATTTTACAATTTGGGCCCAAGTTAGAAGCAGAGCCTAAGGTGCAAATTATTGATAGTCCATATCTCGGAAACTATAAGAGATAATGCAATTTCGCAACCGGCAATGTAATTAGCATGCCGAATATCACTTGGAATGTGAATTGGGACGAAATCGCCAATAGATAAGACCATTTTACAATTTGGGCCCAAGTTAGAAGCAGAGCCTAAGGTGTAAATTATCGATAGTCCATATCTCGGAAACTATAAGAGATAATGCAATTTGGCAACCGGCAATGTAATTAGCATGCCGAATATTACTTGGAATGTGAATTGGAACGAAATCGCCAATAGATAAGACCATTTTACAATTTGGGCCCAAGTTAGAAGCAGAGCCTATGGTGTAAATTATCGATAGTCCATATCTCGGAAACTATAAGAGATAATGCAATTTGGCAACCGGCAATGTAATTAGCATGCCGAATATTACTTGGAATGTGAATTGGAACGAAATCGCCAATAGATAAGACCATTTTACAAATTGGGCCCAAGTTAGAAGCAGAGCCTAAAGTGTAAATTATTGATAGTCCATATCTCGGAAACTATAAGAGATAATGCAATTTCGCAACCGGCAATGTAATTAGCATGCCGAATATCACTTGGAATGTGAATTGGGACGAAATCGCCAATAGATAAGACCATTTTACAATTTGGGCCCAAGTTAGAAGCAGAGCCTAAGGTGTAAATTATCGATAGTCCATATCTCGGAAACTATAAGAGATAATGCAATTTGGCAACCGGCAATGTAATTAGCATGCCGAATATTACTTGGAATGTGAATTGGAACGAAATCGCCAATAGATAAGACCATTTTACAATTTGGGCCCAAGTTAGAAGCAGAGCCTAAGGTGTAAATTATCGATAGTCCATATCTCGGAAACTATAAGAGATAATGCAATTTGGCAACCGGCAATGTAATTAGCATGCCGAATATTACTTGGAATGTGAATTGGAACGAAATCGCCAATAGATAAGACCATTTTACAATTTGGGCCCAAGTTAGAAGCAGAGCCTAAGGTGTAAATTATCGATAGTCCATATCTCGGAAACTATAAGAGATAATGCAATTTCGCAACCGGCAATGTAATTAGCATGCCGAATATTACTTGGAGTGTGAATTGGAACGAAATCGCCAATAGATAAGACCATTTTACAATTTGGGCCCAAGTTAGAAGCAGAGCCTAAGGTGTAAATTATCGATAGTCCATATCTCGGAAACTATAAGAGATAATGCAATTTGGCAACCGGCAATGTAATTAGCATGCCGAATATTACTTGGAATGTGAATTGGAACGAAATCGCCAATAGATAAGACCATTTTACAATTTGGGCCCAAGTTAGAAGCAGAGCCTAAGGTGTAAATTATCGATAGTCCATATCTCGGAAACTATAAGAGATAATGCAATTTCGCAACCGGCAATGTAATTAGCATGCCGAATATTACTTGGAGTGTGAATTGGAACGAAATCGCCAATAGATAAGTCCATTTTACAATTTGGGCCCAAGTTAGAAGCAGAGCCTAAGGTGTAAATTATCGATAGTCCATATCTCGGAAACTATAAGAGATAATGCAATTTGGCAACCGGCAATGTAATTAGCATGCCGAATATTACTTGGAATGTGAATTGGAACGAAATCGCCAATAGATAAGACCATTTTACAATTTGGGCCCAAGTTAGAAGCCGAGCCTAAGGTGTAAATTATCGATAGTCCATATCTCGGAAACTATAAGAGATAATGCAATTTGGCAACCGGCAATGTAATTAGCATGCCGAATATTACTTGGAATGTGAATTGGAACGAAATCGCCAATAGATAAGACCATTTTACAATTTGGGCCCAAGTTAGAAGCAGAGCCTAAGGTGTAAATTATCGATAGTCCATATCTCGGAAACTATAAGAGATAATGCAATTTCGCAACCGGCAATGTAATTAGCATGCCGAATATCACTTGGAATGTGAATTGGGACGAAATCGCCAATAGATAAGACCATTTTACAATTTGGGCCCAAGTTAGAAGCAGAGCCTAAGGTGTAAATTATCGATAGTCCATATCTCGGAAACTATAAGAGATAATGCAATTTGGCAACCGGCAATGTAATTAGCATGCCGAATATTACTTGGAATGTGAATTGGGACGAAATCGCCAATAGATAAGACCATTTTACAATTTGGGCCCAAGTTAGAAGCAGAGCCTAAGGTGTAAATTATCGATAGTCCATATCTCGGAAACTATAAGAGATAATGCAATTTCGCAACCGGCAATGTAATTAGCATGCCGAATATTACTTGGAGTGTGAATTGGAACGAAATCGCCAATAGATAAGACCATTTTACAATTTGGGCCCAAGTTAGAAGCAGAGCCTAAGGTGTAAATTATCGATAGTCCATATCTCGGAAACTATAAGAGATAATGCAATTTGGCAACCGGCAATGTAATTAGCATGCCGAATATTACTTAGAATGTGAATTGGAACGAAATCGCCAATAGATAAGACCATTTTACAATTTGGGCCCAAGTTAGAAGCAGAGCCTAAGGTGTAAATTATCGATAGTCCATATCTCGGAAACTATAAGAGATAATGCAATTTGGCAACCGGCAATGTAATTAGCATGCCGAATATTACTTGGAATGTGAATTGGAACGAAATCGCCAATAGATAAGACCATTTTACAATTTGGGCCCAAGTTAGAAGCAGAGCCTAAGGTGTAAATTATCGATAGTCCATATCTCGGAAACTATAAGAGATAATGCAATTTCGCAACCGGCAATGTAATTAGCATGCCGAATATTACTTGGAGTGTGAATTGGAACGAAATCGCCAATAGATAAGACCATTTTACAATTTGGGCCCAAGTTAGAAGCAGAGCCTAAGGTGTAAATTATCGATAGTCCATATCTCGGAAACTATAAGAGATAATGCAATTTGGCAACCGGCAATGTAATTAGCATGCCGAATATTACTTGGAATGTGAATTGGAACGAAATCGCCAATAGATAAGACCATTTTACAGTTTGGGCCCAAGTTAGAAGCAGAGCCTAAGGTGTAAATTATCGATAGTCCATATCTCGGAAACTATAAGAGATAATGCAATTTCGCAACCGGCAATGTAATTAGCATGCCGAATATTACTTGGAGTGTGAATTGGAACGAAATCGCCAATAGATAAGACCATTTTACAATTTGGGCCCAAGTTAGAAGCAGAGCCTAAGGTGTAAATTATCGATAGTCCATATCTCGGAAACTATAAGAGATAATGCAATTTGGCAACCGGCAATGTAATTAGCATGCCGAATATTACTTGGAATGTGAATTGCAACGAAATCGCCAATAGATAAGACCATTTTACAATTTGGGCCCAAGTTAGAAGCAGAGCCTAAGGTGTAAATTATCGATAGTCCATATCTCGGAAACTATAAGAGATAATGCAATTTGGCAACCGGCAATGTAATTAGCATGCCGAATATTACTTGGAATGTGAATTGGAACGAAATCGCCAATAGATAAGACCATTTTACAATTTGGGCCCAAGTTAGAAGCAGAGCCTAAGGTGTAAATTATCGATAGTCCATATCTCGGAAACTATAAGAGATAATGCAATTTCGCAACCGGCAATGTAATTAGCATGCCGAATATTACTTGGAGTGTGAATTGGAACGAAATCGCCAATAGATAAGACCATTATACAATTTGGGCCCAAGTTAGAAGCAGAGCCTAAGGTGTAAATTATCGATAGTCCATATCTCGGAAACTATAAGAGATAATGCAATTTGGCAACCGGCAATGTAATTAGCATGCCGAATATTACTTGGAATGTGAATTGCAACGAAATCGCCAATAGATAAGACCATTTTACAATTTGGGCCCAAGTTAGAAGCAGAGCCTAAGGTGTAAATTATCGATAGTCCATATCTCGGAAACTATAAGAGATAATGCAATTTGGCAACCGGTAATGTAATTAGCATGCCGAATATTACTTGGAATGTGAATTGGAACGAAATCGCCAATAGATAAGACCATTTTACAATTTGGGCCCAAGTTAGAAGCAGAGCCTAAGGTGTAAATTATTGATAGTCCATATCTCGGAAACTATAAGAGATAATGCAATTTCGCAACCGGCAATGTAATTAGCATGCCGAATATCACTTGGAATGTGAATTGGGACGAAATCGCCAATAGATAAGACCATTTTACAATTTGGGCCCAAGTTAGAAGCAGAGCCTAAGGTGTAAATTATCGATAGTCCATATCTCGGAAACTATAAGAGATAATGCAATTTGGCAACCGGCAATGTAATTAGCATGCCGAATATTACTTGGAATGTGAATTGCAACGAAATCGCCAATAGATAAGACCATTTTACAATTTGGGCCCAAGTTAGAAGCAGAGCCTAAGGTGTAAATTATCGATAGTCCATATCTCGGAAACTATAAGAGTTAATGCAATTTGGCAACCGGCAATGTAATTAGCATGCCGAATATTACTTGGATTGTGAATTGGAACGAAATCGCCAATAGATATGACCATTTTACAATTTGGGCCCAAGTTAGAAGCAGAGCCTAAGGTGTAAATTATTGATAGTCCATATCTCGGAAACTATAAGAGATAATGCAATTTCGCAACCGGCAATGTAATTAGCATGCCGAATATCACTTGGAATGTGAATTGGGACGAAATCGCCAATAGATAAGACCATTTTACAATTTGGGCCCAAGTTAGAAGCAGAGCCTAAGGTGTAAATTATCGATAGTCCATATCTCGGAAACTATAAGAGATAATGCAATTTGGCAACCGGCAATGTAATTAGCATGCCGAATATTACTTGGAATGTGAATTGGAACGAAATCGCCAATAGATAAGACCATTTTACAATTTGGGCCCAAGTTAGAAGCAGAGCCTATGGTGTAAATTATCGATAGTCCATATCTCGGAAACTATAAGAGATAATGCAATTTGGCAACCGGCAATGTAATTAGCATGCCGAATATTACTTGGAATGTGAATTGCAACGAAATCGCCAATAGATAAGACCATTTTACAATTTGGGCCCAAGTTAGAAGCAGAGCCTAAGGTGTAAATTATCGATAGTCCATATCTCGGAAACTATAAGAGATAATGCAATTTCGCAACCGGCAATGTAATTAGCATGCCGAATATCACTTGGAATGTGAATTGGGACGAAATCGCCAATAGATAAGACCATTTTACAATTTGGGCCCAAGTTAGAAGCAGAGCCTAAGGTGTAAATTATCGATAGTCCATATCTCGGAAACTATAAGAGATAATGCAATTTGGCAACCGGCAATGTAATTAGCATGCCGAATATTACTTGGAATGTGAATTGGAACGAAATCGCCAATAGATAAGACCATTTTACAATTTGGGCCCAATTTAGAAGCAGAGCCTATGGTGTAAATTATCGATAGTCCATATCTCGGAAACTATAAGAGATAATGCAATTTGGCAACCGGCAATGTAATTAGCATGCCGAATATTACTTGGAATGTGAATTGGAACGAAATCGCCAATAGATAAGGCCATTTTACAATTTGGGCCCAAGTTAGAAGCAGAGCCTAAGGTGTAAATTATCGATAGTCCATATCTCGGAAACTATAAGAGATAATGCAATTTGGCAACCGGCAATGTAATTAGCATGCCGAATATTACTTGGAATGTGAATTGGAACGAAATCGCCAATAGATAAGACCATTTTACAATTTGGGCCCAAGTTAGAAGCAGAGCCTAAGGTGTAAATTATCGATAGTCCATATCTCGGAAACTATAAGAGATAATGCAATTTGGCAACCGGCAATGTAATTAGCATGCCGAATATTACTTGGAATGTGAATTGGAACGAAATCGCCAATAGATAAGACCATTTTACAAATTGGCCCAAGTTAGAAGCAGAGCCTAAAGTGTAAATTATTGATAGTCCATATCTCGGAAACTATAAGAGATAATGCAATTTCGCAACCGGCAATGTAATTAGCATGCCGAATATCACTTGGAATGTGAATTGGGACGAAATCGCCAATAGATAAGACCATTTTACAATTTGGGCCCAAGTTAGAAGCAGAGCCTAAGGTGTAAATTATCGATAGTCCATATCTCGGAAACTATAAGAGATAATGCAAT